>NW_025725144.1:0-349573 GCF_021461395.2 Schistocerca americana | reverse complement strand
GAACCTCAAGTGAAGCATCGGAATCCAAAACCGGGCTAACAGGAGATGTTCAAATCACAGAAAGTTAGAGTGTCTGTCATCTTTTACTTAAGTCGGCATTGTTCCTTTTGTATTAAATTCGGCTGCAATTTCTGTGTGTCATCGTCAATTAGAAGGTCCAAGGGATACAGTAAACCTGAAACGAAGCATCGGAATCTAAAACTGGACTCACAGGTAAGGTTCAAATCATAGAAAGTTAGAGTGTCATTCCTCTTGTACTTAAGTCGGCATGGTGCCATTTGTATTAAATTCGGATGCAATTTCTGTGTTTCATCGTCAATAACAAGGACCAAGGGATACTGTGAACCAGAAGTGAAGCATCGGAATCGAAAACCGGGCTCACAGGAGAGGTTCAAATCATAGAAAGTTAGAGTGTCTGTCCTCTTTTACTTAAGTCGGCATTGTGCCTTTTGTATTAAATTCGGATGCAATTTCTGTGTTTCATCGTCAATTAGAAAGTCCAAGGGATAGAGTAAACCTGAAATCAAGCATCGGAAACTAAAACTGGACTTGCGGGTAAGGTTCAAATCATAGAAAGTTAGAGTGTCATTCCTCTTGTACTTAAGTCGGCATGGTGCCATTTGTATTAAATTCGGATTCAATTTCAGTGTTTCATCGTCAATAAGAAGTTCCAAGGAATACAGTAAACTTGAAGTGCAGCATCGGAATCTAAAACTGGACTCAAAGGCGAGGTTCAAATCATAGTAAGTTAGAGTGTTAGTGCTCTTGTAGTTAATTCGGCATTGTGCCTTTTCTATTAAATTCGGATGCAATTTCTGTGTTTCATCGTCAATAAGAAGGTCCAAGGGATACAGTAAACCTGAATTGAAGCATCACAATCTTAAACTGGACTCACAGGAGAGGTTCAAATCATAGAAAGTTAGAGTGTCAGTCCTCTTGTACTTAAGTCGGCATTGTGCATTTTGTATTAAATTCGGATGTAATTTCTGTGTTTCATCGTAAATAAGAAGGTCCAAGTGATACAGTAAACCTGAAGTGTAGCATCGTAATCTAAAACTGGCTTCACATGAGAGGTTCAAATCATAGTAAGTTAGAGTGTCAGTCCTCTTGTACTTAAGTCGGCATTGTGCCTTTTGTATTAAATTCGGATGCAATTTCTGTGTTTCATCGTCAATAAGAATGTCCAAGCTATACAGTAAAGCTGAAGCGAAGCATCGGAATCTACAACTCAACTCACAGGAGAGGTTCAAATCATAGAAAGTTAGAGTGTCAGTCCTCATGTACTTGAGTCGGCTTTGTGCCTTTTGTATTAAATTCGGATGCAATTTCTGTGTTTCATCATCAATAAGAAGGTCCAAGGGGTACAGTAAACCTGAAGTGAAGCATCGGAATCTAAAACTGAACTCACAGGAGAGGTTCAAATCATAGAAAGTTAGTGTGTCAGTCCTTTTGTACTTAAGTCAGCATTGTGCCTTTTATATTAAATTCGGATGCAATTTCTGTGCTTCATCGTCAATAAGAAGGTCCAAGGGATACAGTAAACCTGGAGTGAAGCATCGAAATCTAAAACTGGACTCACAGGAGAGGTTCAAATCATAGAACGTTAGAGTGTCAGTCCTCTTGTACTTAAGTCGGCATTGTGCCTTTTGTATTAAATTCGGAGGCAATTTCTGTATTTCATCATCAATAAGAAGGTCAAAGGTGTAGAGTAAACCTGAAGTGAAGCATCGGAATCCAAACCTGAACTCACAGGAGAGGTTCAAATCATAGAAAGTTAGAGTGTCAGTCCTCTTGTACTTAAGGCAGCATTGTGACGTTTGTATTAAATTTGGATGCAATTTCTGTGTTTCATCGTCAATAAGGAGGTCCAAGGGATACAGTAAACCTGAAGTGAAGCATCGGAATCCAAAATCGGGCTCACAGGAGACTTTCAAATCATAGAAATTTAGTGTGTTTGTCCTCTTTTACTTAATTCGGCATTGTGCCTTTTGTATTAAATTAGAATGCAATTTCTGTGTTTCATCGTCAATAAGAAGGTCCAAGGGATACAGTAAACCTGAATTGAAGCATCAGTATCTAGAACTGGACTCACAGGAGAGGTTCAAATCATAGAACGTTAGAGTGTCAGTCCTCTTGTACTTAAGGCGGCATTGTGCCTTTTGTATTAAATTCGGATGCAATTTCTGTATTTCATCATCAATAAGAAGGTCCAAGGTTTAGAGTATACCTGAAGTTAAGCATCGGAATCCAAAACTGGACTAACAGGAGAGGTTCAAATCATAGATAGTTAGAGTGTCGGTCCTCTTGTACTTAATGCGGCATTGTGCCTTTTGTATTAAATTGGGATGCAATTTCTGTGTTTCATCGTCAATAAGAAGGTCCAAGGGATACTGTGAATCTGAAATGAAGCATCGGAATCCAATACCGGGCTCACAGGAGAGGTTCAAATCATAGAAAGTTAGAGTGTCTGTGCTCTTTTACTTAAGTCGGCATTGTTCCTTTTGTATTAAATTCGGATGCAATTTCTGTGTTTCATCGTCCATTAGAAAGTCCAAGGGATACAGTAAACCTGAAATGAAGCATCGGAATCTCAAACTGGACTCACAGGTAAGGTTCCAATATTAGAAAGTTAGAGTGTCATTCCTCTTGTACTTAAGTCGGCATGGTGCCATTTGTATTATATTCGGATGCAATTTCTGTGTTTCATCGTCAATAAGAAGATCCAAGGGATACAGTAAACCTGAATTGAAGCATCAGAATCTTAAACTGGACTCACAGGAGAGGTTCAAATCATAGAAAGTTAGAGTTTCAGTCCTCTTGTAGTTAAGTCAGCATTGTGCCTTCTGTATTAAATTCGGATGCAATTTCTGTGTTTCATCGTCAATAAGAAGGTCCAAGGGATACAGTAAACCTGAAGTGAAGCATTGGAATCTAAAACTGGACTCACAGGAGCGGTTAAATCATAGAAAGTTAGAGCGTCAGTCCCCTTGGCTTTATGTCGGCATTGTGCCTTTTGTATTAAATTCGCATGCAATTTCTGTGCTTCATCGTCAATAAGAATGTCCAAAGGATACAGTAAACCTGAAGTGCAGCATGGGAATCTAAAACTGGACTCACAGGAGTGGTTCAAATCATAGAACGTTGGAGTGTCAGTCCTCTTGTACTTAAGTTGGCATTGTGCCTTTTGTATTAATTTCGGATGCAATTTCTGTGTTTCATCGTCAATAAGTATGTCCAAGGTATACAGTAAAGCTGAAGCGAAGCATCGGAATCTACAACTCAACTCACAGGAGAGGTTCAAATCATAGAAAGTTAGAGTGTCAGTCCTCATGTACTTGAGTCGGCTTTGTGCCTTTTGTATTAAATTCGGATGCAATTTCTGTGTTTCATCGACAATAAGAAGGTCCATGGTATACAGTAAAATTGAAGTGAAGCATCGGAATCTAATACTGGATTCACACTAGAGGTTTAAATCATAGAATGTTAGAGTGTCAGTCCTCTTGTACTTAAGTCGGCATTGTGCCTTTTGTATTAAATTCGGATGCAAATTCTGTGTTTCATCGTCAATAAGAAGGTCCAAGGGGTACAGTAAACCTGAAGTGAAGCATTGGAATCTAAATCTGGACTCACAGGTAAGGTTCAAATCATAGAAAGTTAGGGTGTCATTCCTCTTGTACTTAAGTCGGCATGGTGCCATTTGTATTAAATTAGGATGCAATTTCTGTGTTTCATCGTCAATAAGAACGGCCAAGGAATACAGTAAACTTGAGGTGCAGCATCGGAATCTAAAACTGGACTCAAAGGCGAGGTTCAAATCATAGAAAGTTAGAGTGTCAGTCCTCTTGTACTTAATTCGGCATTGTGCCTTTTGTATTAAATTAGGATGCAATTTCTGTGTTTCATCGTCAATAAGAAGGTCCAAGGGATACAGTAAACCTGAATTGAAGCATCAGAATCTTAAACTGGACTCACAGGAGAGGTTCAAATCATAGAAAGTTAGAGTGTCAGTCCTCTTGTACTTAAGTCGGCATTGTGCATTTTGTATTAAATTCGGATGTAATTTCTGTGTTTCATCGTCAATAAGAAGGACCAAGTGATACAGTAAACCTGAAGTGAACCATCGGAATCTAAAACTGGACTCACAGGAGAGGTTCAAATCATAGAAAGTTAGAGTGTCAGTCCTCTTGTACTTAAGTCGGCATTGTGCCTTTTGTATTAAATTCAGATGCAATTTCTGTGTTTCATCGTCAATAAGAAGATCCGAGAGATACAGTAAACCTGAAGTGAAGCATCGGAATCTATAACTGGACTCTCAGGAGGGGTTAAAATCATTGAAAGTTATTGTGTCAGTCCTCTTGTACATAGGTCGGCATTGTGCCTTTGTATTAAATTCGGATGCAATTTCTGTATTTCATCGTCAATAAGAAGGTCCAAGGTATACAGGAAACCTGAGGTGAAGCGTCGGAATCTAAAACTGGACTCACAGGAGAGGTTCAAATCATAGAATGTTAGAGTGTCAGTCCTCTTGTACTTAAGTCGGCATTGTGACTTTTGTATTAAATTCGGATGAAATTTCTGTGTTTCATCTACAATAAGATGGTCCTAGGAATACAGTAAACCTGAAGTGAAGCATCGGATCTAAAACTGGACTCACAGGAGAGGTTCAAATCATAGAAAGTTAGAGTGTCAGTCCTCTTGTACATAAGTTGGCATTGTGCCTTTTGTATTAAATTGGATGCAATTTCTGTGTTTCAACGTCAATAAGAAGGTCCAAGGTATACAGTAAACCTAAAGTGAAGCATCGGAATCTAAAACTGGACTCACAGGAGAGGTTCAAATCATAGAAAGTTAGAGTGTCAGTCCTCTTGTACTTAAGTATGCATTGTGCCTTTTGTATTAAATTCGGATGCAATTTCTGTGTTTCATCGACAATAAGAATGTCCAAGGTATACAGTAAACCTGATGCGAAGCATCGGATTCTACAACTCAACTCACAGGAGAGGTTCAAATCATAGAAAGTTAGAGTGTCAGTCCTCATGTACTTGAGTCGGCTTTGTGCCTTTTGTATTAAATTCGGATGCAATTTCTGTGTTTCATCGTCAATAAGAAGGTCCATGGTATACAGTAAACCTGAAGTGAAGCATCGGAATCTAATACTGGATTCACAATAGCGGTTTGAATCATAGAATGTTAGAGTGTCAGTCCTCTTGTACTTAAGTCGGCATTGTGGCTTTTGTATTAAATTCGGATGCAATTTCTGTGTTTCATCGTCAATAAGAAGGTCCAAGGGATACAGTAAACCTGATTTGAAGCATCAGAATCTTAAACTGGACTCACAGGAGAGGTTCAAATCATAGAAAGTTAGAGTGTCAGTCCTCTTCTACTTAAGTCGGCATTGTGCATTTTGTATTAAATTCGGATGTAATTTCTGTGTTTCATCGTCAATAAGAAGGTCCAAGTGATACAGTAAACCTGAAGTGAATCATCGGAATCTAAAACTGGACTCACAGGAGAGGTTCAAATCATAGAAAGTTAGAGTGTCAGTCCTCTTGTACTTAAGTCGGCATTGTGCCTATTGTATTAAATTCAGATGCAATTTCTGTGTTTCATCGTCAATAAGAAGATCCAAGGGATACAGTAAACCTGAAGTGAAGCATCGGAATCTATAACTGGACTCTCAGGAGGGGTTAAAATCGTTGAAAGATATAGTGTCAGTCCTCTTTTACATAAGTCGGCATTGTGCCTTTGTATTAAATTCGGATGCAATTTCTGTGTTTCATCGACAATAAGAATGTCCAAGGTATACAGTAAACCTGACGCGAAGCATCGGAATCTACAACTCAACTCACAGGAGAGGTTCAAATCATAGAAAGTTAGAGTGTCAGTCCTCTTGTACTTAAGTCGGCATTGTACCTTTTGTATTAAATTCGGATGCAATTTCTGTATTTCATCATCAATAAGAAGGTCCAAGGTATAGAGTAAACCTGAAGTGAAGCATCGGAATCCAAAACTGGACTCCCAGGAGAGGTTCAAATCATAGAAAGTTAGAGTGTCAGTCCTCTTGTACTTAAGGCAGCATTGTGCCTTTTGCATTAAATTCGCATGCAATTTCTGTGTTTCATCGTTAAGTAGAAGGTCCAAGGATTACAGTAAACCTGAAATGAAGCATCGGAATCTAAAACTGTACTCACAGGTAACGTTCAAATCATAGAAAGTTAGAGTATCAGTCCTCTTGTACTTAAGTCGGCATGGTGACATTTGTATGCTGTTCCCATAATGCATTCAAAAGTAATACAATTTCTGTGTTTCATCGTCAATAAGAAGGTCCAAGGGATACAGTAAACTTGAAGTGCAGCATCGGAATCTAAAACTGGACTCACAGGAGAGGTTCAAATCATAGAAAGTTAGAGTGCCTGTCCTCTTGTACTTAAGTCGGCATTGTGCATTTTGTATTAAATTCGGATGCAATATCTGTGTTTCATCGTCAATAAGAAGGTCCAAGGGATACAGTAAACCTGAAGTGAAGCATCGGAATCTAAAACTGGACTCACAGGAGAGGTTCAAATCATAGAACGTAAGAGTGTCAGTCCTCTTGTACTTAAGTTGGCATTGTGCCTTTTGTATTATATTCGGATGCAATTTCTGTGTTTCATCGACAATAAGAATGTCCAAGGTATACAGTAAACCTGAAGCGAAGCATCGGAATCTACAACTCAACTCACAGGAGAGGTTCAAATCATAGAAAGTTAGAGTGTCAGTCCTCTTCTACTTAAGTCGGCATTGTGCATTTTGTATTAAATTCGGATGCAATTTCTGTGTTTCATCGTCAATAAGTAGGTCCATGGTATACAGTAAACCTGAAGTGAAGCATCGGAATGTAATACTGGATTCACACTAGAGGTTTAAATCATAGAATGTCAGAGTGTCAGTCCTCATGTACTTGAGTCGGCTTTGTGCCTTTTGTATTAAATTCGGATGCAATTTCTGTGTTTCATCGTCAATAAGAAGGTCCATGGTATACAGTAAACCTGAAGTGAAGCATCGGAATCTAATACTGGATTCACAATAGCGGTTTGAATCATAGAATGTTAGAGTGTCAGTCCTCTTGTACTTAAGTCGGCATTGTGGCTTTTGTATTAAATTCGGATGCAATTTCTGTGTTTCATCGTCAATTAGAAACTCCAAGGGATACAGTAAACCTGAAATGAAGCATCGGGATCTAAAACTGGACTCACAGGTAAGGTTCAAATCATAGAAAGTTAGAGTGTCAGTCCTGTTGTACTTAATTCGGCATTGTGCCTTTTGTATTAAATTCGGATGCAATTTCTGTGTTTCATCATCAATAAGAAGGTCCAAGGGATACAGTAAACCTGATTTGAAGCATCAGAATCTTAAACTGGACTCACAGGAGAGGTTCAAATCATAGAAAGTTAGAGTGTCAGTCCTCTTCTACTTAAGTCGGCATTGTGCATTTTGTATTAAATTCGGATGTAATTTCTGTGTTTCATCGTCAATAAGAAGGTCCAAGTGATACAGTAAACCTGAAGTGAACCATCGGAATCTAAAACTGGACTCACAGGAGAGGTTCAAATCATAGAAAGTTAGAGTGTCAGTCCTCTTGTACTTAAGTCGGCATTGTGCCTATTGTATTAAATTCAGATGCAATTTCTGTGTTTCATCGTCAATAAGAAGATCCAAGGGATACAGTAAACCTGAAGTGAAGCATCGGAATCTATAACTGGACTCTCAGGAGGGGTTAAAATCGTTGAAAGATATAGTGTCAGTCCTCTTTTACATAAGTCGGCATTGTGCCTTTGTATTAAATTCGGATGCAATTTCTGTGTTTCATCGACAATAAGAATGTCCAAGGTATACAGTAAACCTGACGCGAAGCATCGGAATCTACAACTCAACTCACAGGAGAGGTTCAAATCATAGAAAGTTAGAGTGTCAGTCCTCTTGTACTTAAGTCGGCATTGTACCTTTTGTATTAAATTCGGATGCAATTTCTGTATTTCATCATCAATAAGAAGGTCCAAGGTATAGAGTAAACCTGAAGTGAAGCATCGGAATCCAAAACTGGACTCCCAGGAGAGGTTCAAATCATAGAAAGTTAGAGTGTCAGTCCTCTTGTACTTAAGGCAGCATTGTGCCTTTTGCATTAAATTCGCATGCAATTTCTGTGTTTCATCGTCAATTGGGAGGTCCAAGGGATACAGTAAACCTGAAGTGAAGCATCGGAATCCAAAATCGGGCTCACAGGAGAGGTTCAAATCATAGAAATTTAGTGTGTATGTCCTCTTTTACATAAGCCGGCATTGTGCCTTTTGTATTAAATTCGGATGCAATTTCTGTGTTTCATCGTTAATTAGAAGGTCCAAGGATTACAGTAAACCTGAAATGAAGCATCGGAATCTAAAACTGTACTCACAGGTAACGTTCAAATCATAGAAAGTTAGAGTATCAGTCCTCTTGTACTTAAGTCGGCATTGTGCATTTTGTATTAAATTCGGATGCAATATCTGTGTTTCATCGTCAATAAGAAGGTCCAAGGGATACAGTAAACCTGAAGTGAAGCATCGGAATCTAAAACTGGACTCACAGGAGAGGTTCAAATCATAGAACGTAAGAGTGTCAGTCCTCTTGTACTTAAGTTGGCATTGTGCCTTTTGTATTATATTCGGATGCAATTTCTGTGTTTCATCGACAATAAGAATGTCCAAGGTATACAGTAAACCTGAAGCGAAGCATCGGAATCTACAACTCAACTCACAGGAGAGGCTCAAATCATAGAAAGTTAGAGTGTCAGTCCTCATGTACTTGAGTCGGCTTTGTGCCTTTTGTATTAAATTCGGATTCAATTTCTGTGTTTCATCGTCAATAAGTAGGTCCATGGTATACAGTAAACCTGAAGTGAAGCATCGGAATGTAATACTGGATTCACACTAGAGGTTTAAATCATAGAATGTCAGTGTGTCAGTCCTCTTGTACTTAAGTCGGTCGTGTGCCTTTTGTATTAAATTCGGATGCAATTTCTGTGTTTCATCGTCAATAAGAAGGTCCAAGGGGTACAGTAAACCTGAAGTGAAGCATCTGAATCTAAAACTGAACTCACAGGAGAGGTTCAAATCATAGAAAGTTAGTGTGTCAGTCCTTTTGCACTTAAGTCGGCATTGTGCCTTTTATATTAAATTCGGATGCAATTTCTGTGCTTCATCGTCAATAAGAAGGTCCAAGGGATACAGTAAACCTGAGGTGAAGCATCGGAATCTAAAACTGGACTCACAGGAGAGGTTCAAATCATAGAACGTTGAGTGTCAGTCCTCTTGTACTTAAGTTGGCATTGTGCCTTTTGTATTAAATTCGGATGCAATTTCTGTTTTTCATCGTCAATAAGAATGTCCAAGGTATACAGTAAACCTGAAGTGAAGCATCGGAATCTACAACTCAACTCACAGGAGAGGTTCAAATCATAGAAAGTTAGAGTGTCAGTCATCTTGCCCTTAAGTCGGCATTGTGCCTTTTGTATTAAATTCGGATGCAATTTCTGTGTTTCATCGTCAATAAGAAGGTCCAAGGGATACTGTGAACTTGAAGTGAAGCATCGGAATCCAAAACCGGGCGCACAGGAGAGGTTCAAATCATAGAAAGTTAGAGTGTCATTCCTCTTGTACTTAAGTCGGCATGGTGCCATTTGTATTAAATTCGGATGCGATTTCAGTGTTTCATCGTCAATAAGAAGGGCCAAGGAATACAGTAAACTTGAAGTGCAGCATCGGAATCTAAAACTGGACTCACAGGAGAGGTTCAAATCATAGAACGTTAGAGTGTCAGTCCTCTTGTACTTAAGTCGGCATTGTACCTTTTGTATTAAACTCGGATGCAATTTCTGCATTTCATCATCAATAAGAAGGTCCAAGGTATAGAGTAAACCTGAAGTGAAGTATCGGAATCCAAAACTAGACTCACAGGAGAGGTTCAAATCATAGAAAGTTAGAGTGTCAGTCCTCTTGTACTTAAGGCAGCATTGTGCCTTTTGTATTAAATTCGGATGCAATTTCTGTGTTTCATTGTCAATTAGGAGGTCCAAGGGATTCAGTAAACCTGAAGTGAAGCATCGGAATCTAAAACTGGACTCACAGGAGAGGTTCAAATCATAGAACGTTGAGTGTCAGTCCTCTTGTGCTTAAGTTGGCATTGTGCCTTTTGTATTAAATTCGGATGCAATTTCTGTTTTTCATCGTCAATAAGAATGTCCAAGGTATACAGTAAACCTGAAGTGAAGCATCGGAATCTACAACTCAACTCACAGGAGAGGTTCAAATCATAGAAAGTTAGAGTGTCAGTCCTCCTGCGCTTAAGTCGGCATTGTGCCTTTTGTATTAAATTCGGATGCAATTTCTGTGTTTCATCGTCAATAAGAATGTCCAAGATTTACAATACACCTGAAGTGAAGCATCGGAATCTACAACTCAACACACAGGAGAGGTTAAAATCATGGGAAGTTAGAGTGTCAGTCCTCTTGTACTTAAGTCGGCATTGTGCCTTTTGTATTAAATTCGGATGCAATTTCTGTGTTTCATCGTCAATAAGAAGGTCGAAGGTATACAGAAAACCTAAAGAGAAAGCATCGGAATCTAATACTGGACTCACAGGAGCGGTTAAATCATAGAAAGTTAGAGTGGCAGTCCTATTGTACTTAAGTCGGCATTGTGCCTTTTGTATTAAATTCGGATGAAATTTCTGTGTTCCTTCGTCAATAAGAAGGTCCAAGGGATACAGTAAACCTGACATGAAGCATCAGAATCTCAAACTGGACTCACAGGAGAGGTTCAAATCATAGAAAGTTAGAGTGTCATTCCTCTTGTACTTAAGTCGGCATGGTGCCATTTGTATTAAATTCGGATACAATTTCTGTGTTTCATCGTCAATAAGAAGGTCCATGGGATACTGTGAACCTGAAGTGAAGCATCGGAATCCAAAACTGGGCTCACAGGAGAGGTTCAAATCATTGAAATTTAGAGTGTCTGTCCTCTTTTACTTAAGTCGGCATTGTGCCTTTTGTATTAAATTCGGATGCAATTTCTGTGTTTCATCGTCAACTAGAAAGTCCAAGGGATACAGTAAACCTGAAATGAAGCATCGGAATCTAAAACTGGACTCACAGGTAAGGTTCAAATCATAGAAAGTTAGAGTGTCAGTCCTCTTGTACTTAAGTCGGCATTGTGCCTATTGTATTAAATTCAGATGCAATTTCTGTGTTTCATCGTCAATAAGAAGATCCGAGGGATACAGTAAACCTGAAGTGAAGCATCGGAATCTATAACTGGACTTTCAGGAGGGGTTAAAATCGTTGAAAGATATAGTGTCAGTCCTCTTGTACATAAGTCGGCATTGTGCCTTTGTATTAAATTCGGATGCAATTTCTGTGTTTCATCGACAATAAGAATGTCCAAGGTATACAGTAAACCTGAAGCGAAGCATCGGAATCTACAACTCAACTCACAGGAGAGGTTCAAATCATAGAAAGTTAGAGTGTCAGTCCTCTTGTACTTAAGTCGGCATTGTACCTTTTGTATTAAATTCGGATGCAATTTCTGTATTTCATCATCAATAAGAAGGTCCAAGGTATAGAGTAAACCTGAAGTGAAGCATCGGAATCCAAAACTGGACTCCCAGGAGAGGTTCAAATCATAGAAAGTTAGAGTGTCAGTCCTCTTGTACTTAAGGCAGCATTGTGCCTTTTGCATTAAATTCGCATGCAATTTCTGTGTTTCATCGTCAATTAGGAGGTCCAAGGGATACAGTAAACCTGAAGTAAAGCATCGGAATCCAAAATCGGGCTCACAGGAGAGGTTCAAATCATAGAAATTTAGTGTGTATGTCCTCTTTTACATAAGCCGGCATTGTGCCTCTTGTATTAAATTCGGATGCAATTTCTGTGTTTCATCGTTAATTAGAAGGTCCAAGGATTACAGTAAACCTGAAATGAAGCATCGGAATCTAAAACTGTACTCACAGGTAACGTTCAAATCATAGAAAGTTAGAGTATCAGTCCTCTTGTACTTAAGTCGGCATGGTTACATTTGTATGCTGTTCCCATAATGCATTCAAAAGTAATACAATTTCTGTGTTTCATCGTCAATAAGAAGGTCCAAGGGATACAGTAAACTTGAAGTGCAGCATCGGAATCTAAAACTGGACTCACAGGAGAGGTTCAAATCATAGAAAGTTAGAGTGCCTGTCCTCTTGTACTTAAGTCGGCATTGTGCATTTTGTATTAAATTCGGATGCAATATCTGTGTTTCATCGTCAATAAGAAGGTCCAAGCGATACAGTATACCTGAAGTGAAGCATCGGAATCTAAAACTGGACTCACAGGAGAGGTTCAAATCATAGAACGTAAGAGTGTCAGACCTCTTGTACTTAAGTTGGCATTGTGCCTTTTGTATTATATTCGGATGCAATTTCTGTGTTTCATCGACAATAAGAATGTCCAAGGTATACAGTAAACCTGAAGCGAAGCATCGGAATCTACAACTCAACTCACAGGAGAGGTTCAAATCATAGAAAGTTAGAGTGTCAGTCCTCATGTACTTGAGTCGGCTTTGTGCCTTTTGTATTAAATTCGGATGCAATTTCTGTGTTTCATCGTCAATAAGTAGGTCCATGGTATACAGTAAACCTGAAGTGAAGCATCGGAATGTAATACTGGATTCACACTAGAGGTTTAAATCATAGAATGTCAGAGTGTCAGTCCTCTTGTACTTAAGTCGGTCGTGTGCCTTTTGTATTAAATTCGGATGCAATTTCTGTGTATCATCGTCAATAAGAAGGTCCAAGGGGTACAGTAAACCTGAAGTGAAGCATCTGAATCTAAAACTGAACTCACAGGAGAGGTTCAAATCATAGAAAGTTAGTGTGTCAGTCCTTTTGCACTTAAGTCGGCATTGTGCCTTTTATATTAAATTCGGATGCAATTTCTGTGCTTCATCGTCAATAAGAAGGTCCAAGGGATACAGTAAACCTGAAGTGAAGCATCGGAATCTAAATCTGGACTCACAGGAGAGGTTCAAATCATAGAACGTTGCGTGTCAGTCCTCTTGTACTTAAGTTGGCATTGTGCCTTTTGTATTAAATTCGGATGCAATTTCTGTTTTTCATCGTCAATAAGAATGTCCAAGGTATACAGTAAACCTGAAGTGAAGCATCGGAATCTACAACTCAACTCACAGGAGAGGTTCCAATCATAGAAAGTTAGAGTGTCAGTCATCTTGCCCTTAAGTCGGCATTGTGCCTTTTGTATTAAATTCGGATGCAATTTCTGTGTTTCATCGTCAATACGAATGTCCAAGATTTACAATACACCTGAAGTGAAGCATCGGAATCTACAACTCAACACACAGGAGAGGTTAAAATCATGGAAAGTTAGAGTGTCAGTCCTCTTGTACTTAAGTCGGCATTGTGCCTTTTGCATTAAATTCGGATGCAATTTCTGTGTTTCATCGTCAATAAGAAGGTGCAAGGTATACAGAAAACCTAAAGAGAAAGCATCGGAATCTAATAATGGACTCACAGGAGCGGCTAAATCATAGAAAGTTAGAGTGGCAGTCCTCTTGTACTTAAGTCGGCATTGTGCCTTTTGTATTAAATTCGGATGAAATTTCAGTGTTCCTTCGTCAATAAGAAGGTCCAAGGGATACAGTTAACCTGAAGTAAAGCATCAGAATCTCAAACTGGACTCACAGGAGAGGTTCAAATCATAGAAAGTTAGAGTGTCATTCCTCTTGTACTTAAGTCGGCATGGTGCCATTTGTATTAAATTCGGATGCAATTTCTGTGTTTCATCGTCAATAAGAAGGTCCAAGGGATACTGTGAACTTGAAGTGAAGCATCGGAATCCAAAACCGGGCGCACAGGAGAGGTTCAAATCATAGAAAGTTAGAGTGTCTGTCTGCTTTTACTTAAGACGGCATTGCGCCTTTTGTATTAAATTCGGATGCAATTTCTGTGTTTCATCGTCAATTAGAAAGTCCAAGGTATACAGTAAACCTGAAATGAAGCATCGGAATCTAAAACTGGACTCACAGGTAAGGTTCAAATCATAGAAAGTTAGAGTGTCATTCCTCTTGTACTTAAGTCGGCATGGTGCCATTTGTATTAAATTCGGATGCGATTTCAGTGTTTCATCGTCAATAAGAAGGGCCAAGGAATACAGTAAACTTGAAGTGCAGCATCGGAATCTAAAACTGGACTCAAAGGCGAGATTCAAATCATAGAAAGTTAGAGTGTCAGTCCTCTTGTACTTAAGTCGGCATTGTGCCATTTGTATTAAATTCGGATGCGATTTCAGTGTTTCATCGTCAATAAGAAGGGCCAAGGAATACAGTAAACTTGAAGTGCAGCATCGGAATCTAAAACTGGACTCACAGGAGAGGTTCAAATCATAGAACGTTAGAGTGTCAGTCCTCTTGTACTTAAGTCGGCATTGTACCTTTTGTATTAAACTCGGATGCAATTTCTGCATTTCATCATCAATAAGAAGGTCCAAGGTATAGAGTAAACCTGAAGTGAAGTATCGGAATCCAAAACTAGACTCACAGGAGAGGTTCAAATCATAGAAAGTTAGAGTGTCAGTCCTCTTGTACTTAAGGCAGCATTGTGCCTTTTGTATTAAATTCGGATGCAATTTCTGTGTTTCATTGTCAATTAGGAGGTCCAAGGGATTCAGTAAACCTGAAGTGAAGCATCGGAATCTAAAACTGGACTCACAGGAGAGGTTCAAATCATAGAACGTTGAGTGTCAGTCCTCTTGTGCTTAAGTTGGCATTGTGCCTTTTGTATTAAATTCGGATGCAATTTCTGTTTTTCATCGTCAATAAGAATGTCCAAGGTATACAGTAAACCTGAAGTGAAGCATCGGAATCTACAACTCAACTCACAGGAGAGGTTCAAATCATAGAAAGTTAGAGTGTCAGTCCTCCTGCGCTTAAGTCGGCATTGTGCCTTTTGTATTAAATTCGGATGCAATTTCTGTGTTTCATCGTCAATAAGAATGTCCAAGATTTACAATACACCTGAAGTGAAGCATCGGAATCTACAACTCAACACACAGGAGAGGTTAAAATCATGGGAAGTTAGAGTGTCAGTCCTCTTGTACTTAAGTCGGCATTGTGCCTTTTGTATTAAATTCGGATGCAATTTCTGTGTTTCATCGTCAATAAGAAGGTCGAAGGTATACAGAAAACCTAAAGAGAAAGCATCGGAATCTAATACTGGACTCACAGGAGCGGTTAAATCATAGAAAGTTAGAGTGGCAGTCCTATTGTACTTAAGTCGGCATTGTGCCTTTTGTATTAAATTCGGATGAAATTTCTGTGTTCCTTCGTCAATAAGAAGGTCCAAGGGATACAGTAAACCTGACATGAAGCATCAGAATCTCAAACTGGACTCACAGGAGAGGTTCAAATCATAGAAAGTTAGAGTGTCATTCCTCTTGTACTTAAGTCGGCATGGTGCCATTTGTATTAAATTCGGATACAATTTCTGTGTTTCATCGTCAATAAGAAGGTCCATGGGATACTGTGAACCTGAAGTGAAGCATCGGAATCCAAAACTGGGCTCACAGGAGAGGTTCAAATCATTGAAATTTAGAGTGTCTGTCCTCTTTTACTTAAGTCGGCATTGTGCCTTTTGTATTAAATTCGGATGCAATTTCTGTGTTTCATCGTCAACTAGAAAGTCCAAGGGATACAGTAAACCTGAAATGAAGCATCGGAATCTAAAACTGGACTCACAGGTAAGGTTCAAATCATAGAAAGTTAGAGTGTCAGTCCTCTTGTACTTAAGTCGGCATTGTGCCTATTGTATTAAATTCAGATGCAATTTCTGTGTTTCATCGTCAATAAGAAGATCCGAGGGATACAGTAAACCTGAAGTGAAGCATCGGAATCTATAACTGGACTTTCAGGAGGGGTTAAAATCGTTGAAAGATATAGTGTCAGTCCTCTTGTACATAAGTCGGCATTGTGCCTTTGTATTAAATTCGGATGCAATTTCTGTGTTTCATCGACAATAAGAATGTCCAAGGTATACAGTAAACCTGAAGCGAAGCATCGGAATCTACAACTCAACTCACAGGAGAGGTTCAAATCATAGAAAGTTAGAGTGTCAGTCCTCTTGTACTTAAGTCGGCATTGTACCTTTTGTATTAAATTCGGATGCAATTTCTGTATTTCATCATCAATAAGAAGGTCCAAGGTATAGAGTAAACCTGAAGTGAAGCATCGGAATCCAAAACTGGACTCCCAGGAGAGGTTCAAATCATAGAAAGTTAGAGTGTCAGTCCTCTTGTACTTAAGGCAGCATTGTGCCTTTTGCATTAAATTCGCATGCAATTTCTGTGTTTCATCGTCAATTAGGAGGTCCAAGGGATACAGTAAACCTGAAGTAAAGCATCGGAATCCAAAATCGGGCTCACAGGAGAGGTTCAAATCATAGAAATTTAGTGTGTATGTCCTCTTTTACATAAGCCGGCATTGTGCCTTTTGTATTAAATTCGGATGCAATTTCTGTGTTTCATCGTTAATTAGAAGGTCCAAGGATTACAGTAAACCTGAAATGAAGCATCGGAATCTAAAACTGTACTCACAGGTAACGTTCAAATCATAGAAAGTTAGAGTATCAGTCCTCTTGTACTTAAGTCGGCATGGTTACATTTGTATGCTGTTCCCATAATGCATTCAAAAGTAATACAATTTCTGTGTTTCATCGTCAATAAGAAGGTCCAAGGGATACAGTAAACTTGAAGTGCAGCATCGGAATCTAAAACTGGACTCACAGGAGAGGTTCAAATCATAGAAAGTTAGAGTGCCTGTCCTCTTGTACTTAAGTCGGCATTGTGCATTTTGTATTAAATTCGGATGCAATATCTGTGTTTCATCGTCAATAAGAAGGTCCAAGCGATACAGTAAACCTGAAGTGAAGCATCGGAATCTAAAACTGGACTCACAGGAGAGGTTCAAATCATAGAACGTAAGAGTGTCAGACCTCTTGTACTTAAGTTGGCATTGTGCCTTTTGTATTATATTCGGATGCAATTTCTGTGTTTCATCGACAATAAGAATGTCCAAGGTATACAGTAAACCTGAAGCGAAGCATCGGAATCTACAACTCAACTCACAGGAGAGGTTCAAATCATAGAAAGTTAGAGTGTCAGTCCTCATGTACTTGAGTCGGCTTTGTGCCTTTTGTATTAAATTCGGATGCAATTTCTGTGTTTCATCGTCAATAAGTAGGTCCATGGTATACAGTAAACCTGAAGTGAAGCATCGGAATGTAATACTGGATTCACACTAGAGGTTTAAATCATAGAATGTCAGAGTGTCAGTCCTCTTGTACTTAAGTCGGTCGTGTGCCTTTTGTATTAAATTCGGATGCAATTTCTGTGTATCATCGTCAATAAGAAGGTCCAAGGGGTACAGTAAACCTGAAGTGAAGCATCTGAATCTAAAACTGAACTCACAGGAGAGGTTCAAATCATAGAAAGTTAGTGTGTCAGTCCTTTTGCACTTAAGTCGGCATTGTGCCTTTTATATTAAATTCGGATGCAATTTCTGTGCTTCATCGTCAATAAGAAGGTCCAAGGGATACAGTAAACCTGAAGTGAAGCATCGGAATCTAAATCTGGACTCACAGGAGAGGTTCAAATCATAGAACGTTGCGTGTCAGTCCTCTTGTACTTAAGTTGGCATTGTGCCTTTTGTATTAAATTCGGATGCAATTTCTGTTTTTCATCGTCAATAAGAATGTCCAAGGTATACAGTAAACCTGAAGTGAAGCATCGGAATCTACAACTCAACTCACAGGAGAGGTTCCAATCATAGAAAGTTAGAGTGTCAGTCATCTTGCCCTTAAGTCGGCATTGTGCCTTTTGTATTAAATTCGGATGCAATTTCTGTGTTTCATCGTCAATACGAATGTCCAAGATTTACAATACACCTGAAGTGAAGCATCGGAATCTACAACTCAACACACAGGAGAGGTTAAAATCATGGAAAGTTAGAGTGTCAGTCCTCTTGTACTTAAGTCGGCATTGTGCCTTTTGCATTAAATTCGGATGCAATTTCTGTGTTTCATCGTCAATAAGAAGGTGCAAGGTATACAGAAAACCTAAAGAGAAAGCATCGGAATCTAATAATGGACTCACAGGAGCGGCTAAATCATAGAAAGTTAGAGTGGCAGTCCTCTTGTACTTAAGTCGGCATTGTGCCTTTTGTATTAAATTCGGATGAAATTTCAGTGTTCCTTCGTCAATAAGAAGGTCCAAGGGATACAGTTAACCTGAAGTAAAGCATCAGAATCTCAAACTGGACTCACAGGAGAGGTTCAAATCATAGAAAGTTAGAGTGTCATTCCTCTTGTACTTAAGTCGGCATGGTGCCATTTGTATTAAATTCGGATGCAATTTCTGTGTTTCATCGTCAATAAGAAGGTCCAAGGGATACTGTGAACTTGAAGTGAAGCATCGGAATCCAAAACCGGGCGCACAGGAGAGGTTCAAATCATAGAAAGTTAGAGTGTCTGTCTGCTTTTACTTAAGACGGCATTGCGCCTTTTGTATTAAATTCGGATGCAATTTCTGTGTTTCATCGTCAATTAGAAAGTCCAAGGTATACAGTAAACCTGAAATGAAGCATCGGAATCTAAAACTGGACTCACAGGTAAGGTTCAAATCATAGAAAGTTAGAGTGTCATTCCTCTTGTACTTAAGTCGGCATGGTGCCATTTGTATTAAATTCGGATGCGATTTCAGTGTTTCATCGTCAATAAGAAGGGCCAAGGAATACAGTAAACTTGAAGTGCAGCATCGGAATCTAAAACTGGACTCAAAGGCGAGATTCAAATCATAGAAAGTTAGAGTGTCAGTCCTCTTGTACTTAAGTCGGCATTGTGCCTTTTGTATTAAATTCAGATGCAATTTCTGTGTTTCATCGTCAATAAGAAGATCCGAGGGATACAGTAAACCTGAAGTGAAGCATCGGAATCAATAACTGGACTCTCAGGAGGGGTTAAAATCATTGAAAGTTATAGTGTCAGTCCTCTTGTACATAAGTCGGCAGTGTGCCTGAGTATTAAATTCGGATGAAATTTCTGTATTTCATCGTCAATAAGAACATCCAAGGTATACAGTAAACCTGAGGTGAAGCGTCGGAATCTAAAACTGGACTCACAGGAGATTTTCAAATCATAGAAAGTTAGAGTGTCAGTCCTCTTGTATTTAAGTCGGCATTGTGCCTTTTGTATTAAATTCGGATGCAATTTCTGTGTTTCATCTTCAATAAGATGGTCCTAGTAATACAGTAAACCTGAAGTGAAGCATCGGATCTAAAACTGGACTCACAGGAGAGGTTCAAATCATAGAAAGTTAGAGTGTCAGTCCTCTTGTACATAAGTCGGCATTGGGCCTTTTGTATTAAATTCGGATGCAATTTCTGTGTTTCAACGTCAATAAGAAGGTCCAAGGTATACAGTAAACCTCAAGTGAAGCATCGGAATCTAAAACTGGACTCACAGGAGAGGTTCAAATCATAGAACGTTAGAGTGTCAGTCCTCTTGTACTTAAGTCGGCATTGTACGTTTTGTATTAAACTCGGATGCAATTTCTGTATTTCATCATCAATAAGAAGGTCCAAGGTATAGAGTAAACCTGAAGTGAAGTATCGGAATCCAAAACTGGACTCACAGGAGAGGTTCAAATCTTAGAAAGTTAGAGTGTCAGTCCTCTTGTACTTAAGGCAGCATTGTGCCTTTTTTATTAAATTCGGATGCAATTTCTGTGTTTCATTGTCAATTAGGAGGTCCAAGGGATTCAGTAAACCTGAAGTGAAGCATCGGAATCTAAAACTGGACTCACAGGTGAGGTTCAAATCATAGAACGTTGAGTGTCAGTCCTCTTGTGCTTAAGTTGGCATTGTGCCTTTTGTATTAAATTCGGATGCAATTTCTGTTTTTCATCGTCAATAAGAATGTCCAAGGTATACAGTAAACCTGAAGTGAAGCATCGGAATCTACAACTCAACTCACAGGAGAGGTTCAAATCATAGAAAGTTAGAGTGTCAGTCCTCTTGCGCTTAAGTCGGCATTGTGCCTTTTGTATTAAATTCGGATGCAATTTCTGTGTTTCATCGTCAATAAGAATGTCCAAGATTTACAATACACCTGAAGTGAAGCATCGGAATCTACAACTCAACACACAGGAGAGGTTAAAATCATGGGAAGTTAGAGTGTCAGTCCTCTTGTACTTAAGTCGGCATTGTGCCTTTTGTATTAAATTCGGATGCAATTTCTGTGTTTCATCGTCAATAAGAAGGTCGAAGGTATACAGAAAACCTAAAGAGAAAGCATCGGAATCTAATACTGGACTCACAGGAGCGGTTAAATCATAGAAAGTTAGAGTGGCAGTCCTATTGTACTTAAGTCGGCATTGTGCCTTTTGTATTAAATTCGGATGAAATTTCTGTGTTTCTTCGTCAATAAGAAGGTCCAAGGGATACAGTAAACCTGACATGAAGCATCAGAATCTCAAACTGGACTCACAGGAGAGGTTCAAATCATAGAAAGTTAGAGTGTCAGTCCTCATGTACTTAAGTCGGCATGGTGCCATTTGTATTAAATTCGGATACAATTTCTGTGTTTCATCGTCAATAAGAAGGTCCATGGGATACTGTGAACCTGAAGTGAAGCATCGGAATCCAAAACTGGGCTCACAGGAGAGGTTCAAATCATTGAAATTTAGAGTGTCTGTCCTCTTTTACTTAAGTCGGCATTGTGCCTTTTGTATTAAATTCGGATGCAATTTCTGTGTTTCATCGTCAACTAGAAAGTCCAAGGGATACAGTAAACCTGAAATGAAGCATCGGAATCTAAAACTGGACTCACAGGTAAGGTTCAAATCATAGAAAGTTAGAGTGTCAGTCCTCTTGTACTTAAGTCGGCATTGTGCGTTTTGTATTAAATTCAGATGCAATTTCTGTGTTTCATCGTCAATAAGAAGATCCGAGGGATACAGTAAACCTGAAGTGAAGCATCGGAATCTATAACTGGACTCTCAGGAGGGGTTAAAATCATTGAAAGTTATAGTTTCAGTCCTTTTGTACATAAGTCGGCATTGTGCCTTTGTATTAAATTCGGATGCAATTTCTGTATTTCATCGTCAATAAGATGATCCAAGGTATACAGTAAACCTGAGGTGAAGCGTCGGAATCTAAAACTGGACTCACAGGAGAGGTTCAAATCATAGAAAGTTAGAGTGTTAGTCCTCTTGTACTTAAGTCGGCATTGTGCCTTTTGTATTAAATTCGGATGCAATTTCTGTGTTTCATCTTCAATAAGATGGTCCTAGGAATACAGTAAACCTGAAGTGAAGCATCGGATCTAAAAGTGGACTCACAGGAGAGGTTGAAATCATAGAAAGTTAGATTGTCAGTCCTCTTGTACATAAGTCGGCATTGTGCCTTTTGTATTAAATTCGGATGCAATTTCTGTGTTTCAACGTCAATAAGAAGGTCCAAGGTATACAGGAAACCTCAAGTGAAGCATCGGAATCTAAAACTGGACTCACAGGAGAGGTTCAAATCATAGAACGTTAGAGTGTCAGTCCTCTTGTACTTAAGTCGGCATTGTACCTTTTGTATTAAACTCGGATGCAATTTCTGTATTTCATCATCAATAAGAAGGTCCAAGGTATAGAGTAAACCTGAAGTGAAGTATCGGAATCCAAAACTGGACTCACAGGAGAGGTTCAAATCATAGAAAGTTAGAGTGTCAGTCCTCTTGTACTTAAGGCAGCATTGTGCATTTTGTATTAAATTCGGATGCTATTTCTGTCTTTCATCGTCAATTAGGAGGTCCAAGGGATACAGTAAACCTGAAGTGAAGCATCGGAATCTAAAACTGCACTCACAGGAGAGGTTCAAATCATAGAACGTTGAGTGTCAGTCCTCTTGTACTTAAGTTGGCATTGTGCCTTTTGCATTAAATTCGGATGCAATTTCTGTTTTTCATCGTCAATAAGAATGTCCAAGGTATACAGTAAACCTGAAGTGAAGCATCGGAATCTACAAGTCAACTCACAGGAGAGGTTCAAATCATAGAAAGTTAGAGTGTCAGTCCTCTTGCGCTTAAGTCGGCATTGTGCCTTTTGTATTAAATTCGGATGCAATTTCTGTGTTTCATCGTCAATAAGAAAGTCCAAGATTTACAATACACCTGAAGTGATGCATCGGAATCTACAACTCAACACACAGGAGAGGTTAAAATCATGGGAAGTTAGAGTGTCAGTCCTCTTGTACTTAAGTCGGCATTGTGCCTTTTGCATTAAATTCGGATGCAATTTCTGTGTTTCATCGTCAATAAGAAGGTCCAAGGTATACAGTAAACCTAAAGTGAAATATCGGAATCTAAAACTGGATTCGAAGGAGAGGTTTAAATCATAAAAGTTAGAGTGTCAGTCCTCTTGTACTTAAGTCGGCATTGTGCCTTTTGTATTAAATTCGGATGAAATTTCTGTGCTTCATCGTCAATAAGAAGGTCCAAGGTATACAGAAAACGTAAAGAGAGAGCATCGGAATCTAAAACTGGACTCACAGGAGCGGTTAAATCATAGAAAGTTAGAGTGGAAGTCTTCTTGTACTTAAGTCGGCATTGTGCCATTTTTATTAAATTCGGATGTAATATCTGTGTTCCTTCGTCAATAAGAAGGTCCAAGGGATACAGTAAACCTGAAGTGAAGCATCATAATCTCAAACTGGACTCACAGGAGAGGTAGAATCATAGAAAGTTAGAGTGTCAGTCCTCTTGTACTTAAGTTGGCATTGTGCCTTTTGTATTAAATTCGGATGCAATTTCTGTGTTTCATCGTCAATGAGAAGGACCAAGGGATACGGTAAACCTGAAGTGAAGCATCGGAATCTAAAACTGGACTCACAGGAGAGGTTCAAATCATAGAAAGTTAGAGTGTCAGTCCTCTTGTACTTAAGGCAGCATTGTGCCTTTTGTATTAAATTCGGATGCAATTTCTGTGTTTCATCGTCAATTAGGAGGTCCAAGGCATACAGTAAACCTGAAGTGAAGCATCGGAATCCAAAATCGGGCTCACAGGAGAGGTTCAAATAATAGAAATTTAGTGGGTTTGACCTCTTTCACTTAAGCCGGCATTGTGCCTTTTGTATTAAATTCGGATGCAATTTCTGTGTTTCATCGTTAATTAGAAGGTCCAAGGATTACAGTAAACCTGAAATGAAGCATCGGAATCTAAAACTGGACTCACAGGTAAGGTTCAAATCATAGGAAGTTAGAGTGTCAGTCCTCTTGTACTTAAGTCGGCATGGTGACATTTGTATTAAAATCGGATGCAATTTCTGTGTTTCATCGTCAATAAGAAGGTCCAAGGGATACAGTAAACTTGAAGTGCAGCATCGGAATCTAAAACTGGACTCAAAGGCGAGGTTCAAATCATAGAAACTTAGAGTGTTAGTCCTCCTGTACTAATTCGGCATTGTGCCTTTTGTATTAAATTGGAATGCAATTTCTGTGTTTCATCGTCAATAAGAAGGTCCAAGGGATACAGTAAACCTGAATTGAAGCATCAGAATCTAGAACTGGACTCACAGGAGAGGTTCAAATCATAGAAAGTTAGAGTGTCTGTCCTCTTGTACTTAAGCCGGCATTGTGCATTTTGTATTAAATTCGGTTGCAATTTCTGTGTTTCATCGTCAATAAGAAGGTCCAAGGGATACAGTAAAACTGAAGTGAACCATCGGAATCTAAAACTGGATCACAGGAGAGGTTCAAATCATAGACAGTTAGAGTACCAGTCCTCTTGTACTTAAGTCGGCATTGTGCCTTTTGTATTAAATTCTAATGCAATTTCTGTGTTTCTTCGTTAATAAGAAGGTCCAAGGGATACAGTAAACCTGAAGTGAAGCATCAGAATCTCAAACTGGACTCACAGGAGAGGTTCAAATCATAGAAAGTTAGAGTGTCAGTCCTCTGGTACTTAAGTCGGCATTGTACCATTTGTATTAAACTCGGATGCAATTTCTGTATTTCATCATCAATAAGAAGGTCCAAGGTATAGAGTAAACCTGAAGTGAAGCATCAGAATCTAGAACTGGACTCACAGGAGAGGTTCAAATCATAGAAAGTTAGAGTGTCTGTCCTCTTGTACTTAAGGCAGCATTGTGCATTTTGTATTACATTCGGATGCAATTTCTGTGTTTCATCGTCAATTAGGAGGTCCAAGGGATTCTCGCGTCCGTCGGCCGTCGTAATTTAATGTATATATTATTATTGTTATTATTATTTTTTGATTGTTGCCGACTTACGTGGTGGGCCTTAATAAAAATGATATTTAAGTTGAACAATGTAATAAACTCTTCATATAAATTTCCTCGGCTAGTCAGTTGACGTTAAAGCAAAAGATCTTTAGTTATTAATTACAATTGCGGCCCACACACGCGCGAGAGTATTTTCTTACCTCCGTTAACCATTGTATTGTAGTCAGAGTCCTGGCTCTGGGTCTCGGCTATGGTACTGAAAATAAGAATCTTAAAGCTAAGTATTTCTGCAACTTCGTGCGGCTGTGGAGAAAAATTGATATTATGCTAATAGCGGGCGAGTTTTCAGCTTCCGTTAAATTTTCATAAGTTAATATCGCCACGTAATGGCGTCGTTGGCTGCATCGGCCGCTGCGATTGTTGAGCTGTAAATTACTTGAATGCAGGTTAATTCAAGGAAGGCGGACATGAAATCGGGATCACCTCTTACAAATTAAAAGTGCACAATAAATTTAAATCAGTATATTATATGCTTAACTCATACAAATATGCTTACATTCGTCAGCACACACAAGATGTCCCTCTAGACACATTCAAGACAAGCGAAGAAGTAAGGTCGACTAAAAAATTAACAAAAGAGTGTAACTGGGCGTCTCTTTAGATCATTCTGTCATAAATTATTTCTTTGCAATCTAAACCTACACAGAGAAATTATTATTTTAAGGCTACATGAAAAAAAAATCTCTTACAAATTATGAATGTCTTCTTTATAAATAATTTAAAGTCTTTTCGTAATATGGCACTGGGGACGCTATATTGCCCCCCGAAATGTTTATGTCATAAAAAATGTTCGTGTTTTTTGACATAAATATTTCCACTTTCATGTCCTCAGTGTCCACACGCAGATTTTTCTTTCACAGTTTACATATGTCACATCGTATGTTGTAATTACTGAGGTGCGTTGCACACAAAGTGTAATACAGATGAGGTTCAAGGTATACAACCACGAGTTAGTCCGGAATATTTGAAGTCCCAGGGGTGTCAACTGTTCGCTCCCCATTTGGCGCGGCCGTAGGGAAACCTGGGGAAAACCTCGGCGGAGCGACAGACTAACTGCTTTGGTCACTTTCACTTAATTGTTTCTGGAATGTCATTGGAGTACAGGATGTGCATACAAATATTTTTGTTGCACTATGCAAAAAATGAGGTCATTATAACAATTGATTGCGGTGTCGTTGATGATCTACGCCGCGACGTTTGGCTCGCGACGGCGTCGGTTGGTGTGTTCGGTGCTCGGCGTTCGCGGCGACTGCGGAGAGGTCAACGCCCGCTCGACGCCAGCGTGTGTCTCGCCGTCGCGAAACGTCAGAATCAGCTGATCGGCTGCACCGTTGGCGATGCGCTTCTGTCTCGGCCGGGCGTGGCGGAGTGGGATGATATCCGCCCCCCGCTCTTGTTGGCAGGAGTCAGCTCTGCTACGCATCTCCGACGTAGTACATGAAACACACACACAACCAACGTAATATTTGTTTCCCGCTGCAGATGGTTACGCTAGTGGGAAAGGAGCATTTATTAGTGCGGCAATTGTTGTTAAGTTTTCGCCAGTTTCCGAGTGTCAAGCTAGCACTGTCTTGCAGAAAACATGACATGGACCTTCTCCCGTGAATGCAGTTTTGATGCAATACTGTTTCCATCATACGTCAGTTTTTGTCTTGACAAAATTATTTATGTTTTCGCCGCACTCGCAGGCACTGGTGAGTGTCCCAATACGAGTTTAGCACAAACATTCGCCGTTTCTGCGGTCGCTGTTTTGCAACAGTCCACGCATCGCATTCCAATCTCGCATTATTGTGCTCACTGAAACTACAGTCTGTCCCAAAAATATTGACTGTGGGTTCACTTCACGTTAACAGTTCACATTTATAGGCAAATTCACAGTTTTTCGTGCGTAATATTGGCGTTTGGCGTCCTCACTGCTGTTGAACGTTCAATACTAGCACTTCACTGTCCATATCACAGTTTCACCTTCACAGTATTTCACACTGTTTAAAGTAACTGTTTCGATTAGTTCACAAACACTAATGTATTTCATTCAGTCTGAACTGGATTTTGGCTAGTGCTGGATTTTACCAGTCTCTCGCACTAATTATCTCTTTTTATTTTCCACTTAGAGTCGTACTTGCCTTCAGATTTTTTGACTATACAATTGTATTTCCGTCTCATCTGAGGTAAGTCCCCATGTCATGTCTGCCCACTCATTGCGTACTTGCTCTCCAGAGCCAGGCTCGACTTTACAAAACTTTGCCTCTCGCATTATTGTAGACATTTTATAATCTAGGCCTAGCGTGCAAGTTCCTAGATTAATGTTAGATTTGTGACTTTTGTTTGCACTACAAATTCGTGCAAATCTCTGCCTTAGCAGATGGCAATATATTTTAACAGTGCATAGCGGTAGTCGCGTTTACTGATTTGCTTTGTACCTTGTCCATAACACATGAGGTACCTTGGGTGATGTACACCCTGCACTCATGTTGTTTAGTAAATTATGATTGAGCATATTTCAAGATCGGTATAGACATAAATACATGAAACAACAAATACATTATAATATTTAATTTTCATAAGTTTCATTACTACTACAGTTCAAAAATATTCATGACACACTAATGAAAAATTCTGTCATCATTACATGCTATTGAATTTTTTTTTTTTTAAATATTTTTAAAGCATTTTTCAACATGCAATTTTTAACATATTCTTAAACCTACGTTCATTTTTTTTCTTCAAAATGCAATTGTTTAAAAATACTATTATTCCTTAACATCTACAAAATTGAATCGCACTAATCTTGTGTGCCTCATTGTCTTTAAATGTTACACTAAAATCTTAACATTTACACACAAAAAGCAAATACACTATAAACTTAACCTACTACACATATGTAAACGTTGCTCTACTGAGCGAACTTCTTTAAGTCTTTGTATTTTTCTTGTTTACTTCGTAATTGCCTCCTTATTCGACCACGGGATGGTGTAGTTTGCGTGACAGAAAGTATCGTGAGGTACCACTTCGATGTTATAGGTGTAGCCCTCGATAACACCGGGTTTTTCCGAAAACACATTCTCATAATCTGTAAGTAGCTGAGTCAATTCGTTTTGTTGTGCTTCAGTCAAATGTTCTGACTCCCTAACTTTCATTGCTATCAGTTTCCTTTTTTCCTCTTTGTCTTCAGTAATAAAATCTTTAAAATATACTTGTCTTGTACTTAAGTCAGAATATAAATTCATTACCTGTATTCCTTCGAATCTCGTTTGAAAGCTCCGGCAATATTTACCGTGCACTTCCCGTGTCCTCAACAACGGCAAAATTACACGTCTATCCTCATTCATAAGGCTTACTTCCCCGCACAAGAGGTCGATTTTTGCGTCCCTCTGGCGTAAAAATTCCATCCCCAGGATGCAAGCAACACCTAATCCCTTAACTACTAGGAACGAGCTTTTCATTGCTTCATTTCCTACCGTAAACTCGACCTGCACCTGGTGCTTTATGATATGAGATTGTGCACCTATTGCACCTGTAACACGACAATTCTTCACTGGCAATACTGGTATTCTATTATTTTGACTCAAGTACTTGTAAAAATTTGCGCTCATGACATTGGTTGACGCACCGGTATCGACTATTATGTGTATTGGTGCTCCGTACATATCTGCTTGCAATATAGCCTGCACAACACTTTTGTCGGTTCGGTTACATTTCTGCGGTATGTCTACAAGTTCCTTTTCTATTTTTGTTCCTTCATTGTATCTCAGCATTCAAAGTTTATGGCTGTCATCTGTGAATGTGCCCTCACTACACCATCCTGCAGCCAACAACGGAGAGCGTATTGTGGCTGTCTTTAGTTTAACGGATGAGCATTAGTGGGTTGACAGTTGTCTGTCACTTCCACTAACCTCACATTGTGGTTCTGGTTGTTGTTGTTGCTACTGTTGGGTTGGCCGCCCTGCCTCCCCGATGGTGTATTTTGATATTGTGTATGGCTCCGGTTTTGCGGTGGTCGGTTGTAACTTCCTGACATGTTCTGTGATGGACCTGGGTTGGCGTTCCATTGTGGCGCTGTGTTTTGTTGCCACTGTGGTGTCGGTTCGTTACGACCACGCCACTGGTTTCGGTTGTTCCGCCATTGCGGATTGCCGATACCATTATATCCATTACTCATGCGTCCATCATGATGTCTCTTTCGATTTTCACGATTATAGCCGTTGCCGTTATAACCATTGCCATTGTTTGTGCCTTGATTCTGTTGCCGGTGCTCTTGCCTATTCCCGTTACCATTTGGTACTAAGTTACTACCGTTACTGTGGCTGCTATTGTAATCGGCTTTGTGTTGATTATAGCCTGCATGGTTCCACTTGTTTTCGGTTTTCATATCTTCGATCAATAGGTCAACAGAATCCACTACTTCCATGAATTGTTCTATATCGTATTCCGGCACATTGATGAAATATCTTTTAATTTCACTGGGCAACTTCATTTTTATTAATCTGATTATGTCACGATCGGACATTGGCTCGTCCCAGTACCTGGTTTTGTTTATATACTTTTCGAAATATTTGCGTAACATTCCCATCTTAGGATTGTACATTTCTGGACTGTACAACTCCTTTCGTAGTCTTTCTTGGACGCTATCGGACCAGAATTTTTGCAAGAATGCACCTTCAAACTGTTGCATCGTTAGACATTTTTCGGACACGTCGGTGGCCCACAGTGCCGCGTCACCTTGAATAAAGGAGACCACGAACTGTATTCTTTGTCTTTCCGTCCATGTCCTGGGAAACACATTCCTAAAGCTCTTAATAAATACAACAGGGTGGACATTTCGTTTTTCGCTATTGAAGGGTTGGAATGTCCTGTGTTTTATTACATTGTCCTCTTTTTTGCACGTCTGATTGCTACATTCTGGGACATTCATCACTTCGTGATGTGCGCTGCACGGTATCGCATGTTGCTCGTGCTCATAATTCGCATTAGGTTGCGGTTGCGCACTCGCACCCTGGCTACCGTCAGCGTTATTATAGTAATTAGTACGCGGAGTCTGATTCATGATCTGTCCGCCACTGTTTACATTGCTTTCCAACGCAGACAGTCTCCGCGCGACCTCCTGTTGCCAATTTGGCAACTCCGCAGTCACACGGGACTTAATCTGTGTTAATTCGGCATGTAGTGCGGCAGCGCTAGCGTCAGTATTTACACTCGCGGCCGCAGTCGCTTGTTCTACGGCTGTTTTTACATCGCTTTCAATCTTTGCAGATATCTCGCGATCCTTTACTTCTAGCCATTCATTTAATTCTTTTTCTACTTTTTGAGCTTGCACTTCCAAATATGCGTCAATACTTTTCCGTGCATCTATCTCCACATTATCCACGCGGTTGGTTAAAGTCTGGACATTGTCTTCAAGCCTAGCCTGCGATATCTGTAATTTTTGCATCTCTCCGGCTAAGCTTTGCACAAGATCGGGTATTTCTTTGCACGCGTCCCGCATCTCGGCAAGTTCGCTTTGGATCCTATCTAGTTTCGCTTCATTGCGCTGCTCTTGCTCACGTAGCATCTGAGCCAGTTTCTGATCTCTTTCCCTATCTCTTTCTTCTAACCTGCGCAGAAATTCTGCAAATGGGTCTGCAATCGGTGAGCATACTGGTGCCCCGCTTAATCTATCACTCGATTGGCCCCCCTGCCCAGGCAGTGGAGTTGCTACTCTATTCCCATTCTGCTGTGGAGCGTCATTCACCGTCCACAGATCCTCGCCCCCCGCTCCGGAAATTATGTTATCCGAGGCGGTGGCTTGGGATTCGTTTACGTATTGCAAACGATCCTCACTTTCCATATTAACAAAATTTTGTTCTTCTGGTACGGATGCTTTAGGTTGTCCTATCTTACCCATAGTAAATTCACTTTAAGCCACTGACAAATCTTTAACACTGATACACACACAAATAATTATCCCCTCCAAAAATAAACACATAAATACACAAAACGAATAATTATCCATCCAAAAATAAACACATAAATACACAAAACACCGAAGGTATCTCATGTGCACATGGGTTCGATATTCCGCGCAGAGCTACACAGGATGCTTGCACAATAGGCCTTACCTTACTTATTTTTCTTTCTCGCAATCCTTTTTCTTTTCTACACTTTTTCCTCTCCAGATCTCCTCAGGGTGTGGTTTTGTTGTTGTACATGTAAAAGAATTCATACAAGCATTAATATTTTACAACAATTAGACATATACATAATTACATTCATTACAATAAAATCATATTAATCGGGCCCCAAAGTTGCGGCGCCAATCTCGCGTCCGTCGGCCGTCGTAATTTAATGTATATATTATTATTGTTATTATTATTTTTTGATTGTTGCCGACTTACGTGGTGGGCCTTAATAAAAATGATATTTAAGTTGAACAATGTAATAAACTCTTCATATAAATTTCCTCGGCTAGTCAGTTGACGTTAAAGCAAAAGATCTTTAGTTATTAATTACAATTGCGGCCCACAAACGCGCGAGAGTATTTTCTTACCTCCGTTAACCATTGTATTGTAGTCAGAGTCCTGGCTCTGGGTCTCGGCTATGGTACTGAAAATAAGAATCTTAAAGCTAAGTATTTCTGCAACTTCGTGCGGCTGTGGAGAAAAATTGATATCATGCTAATAGCGGGCGAGTTTTCAGCTTCCGTTAAATTTTCATAAGTTAATATCGCCACGTAATGGCGTCGTTGGCTGCATCGGCCGCTGCGATTGTTGAGCTGTAAATTACTTGAATGCAGGTTAATTCAAGGAAGTCGGACATGAAATCGGGATCACCTCTTACAAATTAAAAGTGCACAATAAATTTAAATCAGTATATTATATGCTTAACTCATACAAATATGCTTACATTCGTCAGCACACACAAGATGTCCATCTAGACACATTCAAGACAAGCGAAGAAGTAAGGTCGACTAAAAAATTAGCAAAAGAGTGTAACTGGGCGTCTCTTTAGATCATTCTGTCATAAATTATTTCTTTGCAATCTAAACCTACACAGAGAAATTATTATTTTAAGGCCACATGAAAAAAAATCTCTTACAAATTATGAATGTCTTCTTTATAAATAATTTAAAATCTTTTCGTAATATGGCACTGGGGACGCTATAGGATACAGTAAACCTGAAGTGAAGCATCGGAATCTAAAACTGGACTCACAGGAGAGGTTCAAATCATAGAACGTTGAGTGTCAGTCCTCTTGTACTTAAGTTGGCATTGTGCCTTTTGCATTAAATTCGGATGCAATTTCTGTTTTTCATCGTCAATAAGAATGTCCAAGGTATACAGTAAACCTGAAGTGAAGCATCGGAATCTACAACTCAACTCACAGGAGAGGTTCAAATCATAGAGAGTTAGAGTGTCAGTCCTCTTGCGCTTAAGTCGGCATTGTGCCTTTTGTATTAAATTCGGATGCAATTTCTGTGTTTCATCGTCAATAAGAATGTCCAAGATTTACAATACACCTGAAGTGATGCATCGGAATCTACAACTCAACACACAGGAGAGGTTAAAATCATGGGAAGTTAGAGTGTCAGTCCTCTTGTACTTAAGTCGGCATTGTGCCTTTTGCATTAAATTCGGATGCAATTTCTGTGTTTCATCGTCAATAAGAAGGTCCAAGGTATACAGTAAACCAAAAGTGAAGTATCGGAATCTAAAACTGGATTCGAAGGAGAGGTTTAAATCATAAAAGTTAGAGTGTCAGTCCTCTTGTACTTAAGTCGGCATTGTGCCTTTTGTATTAAATTCGGATGAAATTTCTGTACTTCATCGTCAATAAGAAGGTCCAAGGTATACAGAAAACCTAAAGAGAGAGCATCGGAATCTAAAACTGGACTCACAGGAGCGGTTAAATCATAGAAAGTTAGAGTGGCAGTCCTCTTGTACTTAAGTCGGCATTGTGCCATTTTTATTAAATTCGGATGAAATATCTGTGTTCCTTCGTCAATAAGAAGGTCCAAGGGATACAGTAAACCTGAAGTGAAGCATCATAATCTCAAACTGGACTCACAGGAGAGGTTCAAATCATAGAAAGTTAGAGTGTCAGTCCTCTTGTACTTAAGTTGGCATTGTGCCTTTTGTATTAAATTCGGATGCAATTTCTGTGTTTCATCGTCAATGAGAAGGACCAAGGGATGCGGTAAACCTGAAGTGAAGCATCGGAATCTAAAACTGGACTCACAGGAGAGGTTCAAATCATAGAAAGTTAGAGTGTCAGTCCTCTTGTACTTAAGGCAGCATTGTGCCTTTTGTATTAAATTCGGATGCAATTTCTGTGTTTCATCGTCAACTAGGAGGTCCAAGGGATACAGTAAACCTGAAGTGAAGCATCGGAATCCAAAATCGGGCTCACAGGAGAGGTTCAAACCATAGAAATTTAGTGGGTTTGACCTCTTTCACTTAAGCCGGCATTGTGCCTTTTGTATTAAATTCGGATGCAATTTCTGTGTTTCATCGTTAATTAGAAGGTCCAAGGATTACAGTAAACCTGAAATGAAGCATCGAAATCTAAAACTGGACTCACAGGTAAGGTTCAAATCATAGGAAGTTAGAGTGTCAGTCCTCTTGTACTTAAGTCGGCATGGTGACATTTGTATTAAAATCGAATGCAATTTCTGTGTTTCATCGTCAATAAGAAGGTCCAAGGGATACAGTAAACTTGAAGTGCAGCATCGGAATCTAAAACTGGACTCAAAGGCGAGGTTCAAATCATAGAAACTTAGAGTGTCAGTCCTCCTGTACTTAATTCGGCATTGTGCCTTTTGTATTAAATTGGAATGCAATTTCTGTGTTTCATCGTCAATAAGAAGGTCCAAGGGATACAGTAAACCTGAATTGAAGCATCAGAATCTAGAACTGGACTCACAGGAGAGGTTCAAATCATAGAAAGTTAGAGTGTCTGTCCTCTTGTACTTAAGCCGGCATTGTGCATTTTGTATTAAATTCGGTTGCAATTTCTGTGTTTCATCGTCAATAAGAAGGTCCAAGGGATACAGTAAAACTGAAGTGAACCATCGGAATCTAAAACTGGATCACACGAGAGGTTCAAATCATAGACAGTTAGAGTACCAGTCCTCTTGTACTTAAGTTGGCATTGTGCCTTTTGTATTAAATTCTAATGCAATTTCTGTGTTTCTTCGTTAATAAGAAGGTCCAAGGGATACAGTAAACCTGAAGTGAAGCATCAGAATCTCAAACTGGACTCACAGGAGAGGATCAAATCATAGAAAGTTAGAGTGTCAGTCCTCTTGTACTTAAGTTGACATTGTGCCTTTTGTATTAAATTCAGATGCATTTTCTGTGTTTCATCGTCAATGAGAAGGACCAAGGGATATGGTAAACTTGAAGTGAAGCATCGGAATCTAAAACTGGACTCACAGGAGAGGTGCAAATCATAGAACGTTAGAGTGTCAGTCCTCTTGTACTTAAGGCGGCATTGTGCCTTTTGTATTAAATTCGGATGCAATTTCTGTATTTCATCATCAATAAGAAGGTCCAAGGCTTAGAGTAAACCTGAAGAGAAGCATCGGAATCCAAAACTGGACTCACAGGAGAGGTTCAAATCATAGAAAGTTAGAGTGCCAGTCCTCTTGTACTTAAGGCGGCATTTTGCCTTTTGTATTAAATTCGGATGCAATTTCTGTGTTTCATCGTCAATAAGAAGGTCCAAGGGATACAGTAAACCTGAAATGAAGCATCGGATTCTAAAACTGGACTCACAGGAGAGGTTCAAATCATAGAACGTTGAGTGTCAGTCCTCTTGTACTTAAGTTGGCATTGTGCCTTTTGTATTAAAATCGGATGCAATTTCTGTTTCTCATCGTCAATAAGAATGTCCAAGGTATACAGTAAACCTGAAGTGAAGCATCGGAATCTACAACTCAACTCACAGGAGAGGTTCAAATCATAGAAAGTTAGAGTGTCAGTCCTCTTGCCCTTAAGTCGGCATTGTGCCTTTTGTATTAAATTCGGATGCAATTTCTGTGTTTCATCGTCAATAAGAATGTCCAAGATTTACAATACACCTGAAGTGAAGCATCGGAATCTACAACTCAACACACAGGAGAGGTTAAAAGCATGGAAAGTTAGAGGGTCAGTCCTCTTGTACTTAAGTCGGCATTGTGCCTTTTGCATTAAATTCGGATGCAATTTCTGTGTTTCATCGTCAATAAGAAGGTCCAAGGCATACAGTACACCTGAAGTGAAGTATCGGAATCTAAAACTGGATTCGAAGGAGAGGTTTAAATCATAAAATTTAGAGTGTCAGTCCTCTTGTACTTAAGTCGGCATTGTGCCTTTTGTATCAAATTCGGATGAAATTTCTGTGCTTCATCGTCAGTAAGAAGGTCCAAGGTATACAGAAAACCTAAAGAGAAAGCATCGGAATCTAAAACTGGACTCACAGGAGCGGTTACATCATTGAAAGTTAGAGTGGCAGTCCTCTTGTACTTATGTCGGCATTGTGCCTTTTGTATTAAATTCGGATGAAATTTCTGTGTTCCTTCGTCAATAAGTAGGTCCAAGGGATACAGTAAACTTGAAGTGAAGCATCAGAATCTCAAACTGGACTCACAGGAGAGGTTCAAATCATAGAAAGTTAGAGTGTCATTCCTCTTGTACTTAAGTCGGCATTGTGCCTTTTGTATTAAATTCAGATGCAATTTCTGTGTTTCATCGTCAATAAGAAGGGCCAAGGAATACAGTAAACTTGAAGTGCAGCATCGGAATCTAAAACTGGACTCAAAGGCGAGGTTCAAATCATAGAAAGTTAGAGTGTCAGTCCTCTTGTACTTAATTCGGCATTGTGCCTCTTGTGTTAAATTCGGATGCAATTTCTGTGTTTCATCGTCAATAAGAAGGTCCAAGGGATACAGTAAACCTGAATTCAAGCATCAGAATCTTAAACTGGACTCACAGGAGAGGTTCAAATCATAGAAAGTTAGAGTGTCAGTCCTCTTGTACGTAAGTCGGCATTGTGCATTTTGTATTAAATTCGGATGTAATTTCTGTGTTTCATCGACAATAAGAAGGTCCAAGTGATACAGTAAACCTGACGTGAACCATCGGAATCTAAAACTGGACTCACAGGAGAGGTTCAAATCATAGAAAGTTAGAGGGTCAGTCCTCTTGTACTTAAGTCGGCATTGTGCCTTTTGTATTAAATTCAGATGCAGTTTCTGTGTTTCATCGTCAATAAGAAGATCCGAGGGATACAGTAAACCTGAAGTGAAGCATCGGAACCTATAACTGGACTCTCAGGAGGGGTTAAAATCATTGAAAGTTATAGTGTCAGTCCTCTTGTACATAAGTCGGCATTGTGCCTTTGTATTAAATTCGAATGCAATTTCTGTATTTCATCGTCAATAAGAAGGTCCAAGGTATACAGTAAACCTGAGGTGAAGCGTTGGAATCTAAAACTGGACTCACAGGAGAGGTTCAAATCATAGAAAGTTAGAGTGTCAGTCCTCTTGTACTTAAGTCGGCATTGTGACTTTTGTATTAAATTCAGATGCAATTTCTGTGTTTCATCTTCAATAAGATGGTCCTAGGAATACAGTAAACCTGAAGTGAAGCATCGGATCTAAAACTGGACTCACAGGAGAGGTTCAAATCATAGAAAGTTAGAGTGTCAGTCCTCTTGTACATAAGTCGGCATTGTGCCTTTTGTATTAAATTCGGATGCAATTTCTGTGTTTCAACGTCAATAAGAAGGTCCAAGGTATACAGTAAACCTGAAGTGAAGCATCGGAATCTAAAACTGGACTCACAGGAGAGGTTCAAATCATAGAACGTTAGAGTGTCAGTCCTCTTGTACTTAAGTCGGCATTGTACCTTTTGTATTAAATTCGGATGCAATTTCTGTATTTCATCATCAATAAGAAAGTCCAAGGTATAGAGTAAACCTGAAATGAAGTATCGGAATCCAAAACTGGACTCACAGGAGAGGTTCAAATCATAGAAAGTTAGAGTGTCAGTCCTCTTGTACATAAGTCGGCCTTGTGCCTTTTGTATTAAATTCGGATGCAATTTCTGTGTTTCATCGTCAATAAGAAGGTCCAAGGGATACAGTAAACCTGAATTGAAGCATCAGAATCTTAAACTGGACTAACAGGAGAGGTTCAAATCATAGAAAGTTAGAGTGTCAGTCCTCTTGTACTTAAGGCAGCATTGTGCCTTTCGTATTAAATTCGCATGCAATTTCTGTGTTTCATCGTCAATTAGGAGGTCCAAGGGATACAGTAAACCTGAAGTGAAGCATCGGAATCCAAAAATCGGGCTCACAGGAGAGGTTCAAATCATAGAAATTTAGTGTGTTTGTCCTCTTTTACATAAGCCGGCATTGTGCCTTTTGTATTAAATTCGGATGCAATTTCTGTGTTTCATCGTTGATTAGAAGGTCAAAGGATTACAGTAAACCTGAAATGAAGCATCGGAATCTAAAACTGTACTCACAGGTAACGTTCAAATCATAGAAAGCTAGAGTATCAGTCCTCTTGTACTTAAGTCGCCATGGTGACATTTGTATTAAATTCGAATACAATTTCTGTGATTCATCGTCAATAAGAAGGTCCAAGGGATACAGTAAACCTGAAGTGAAGCATCGGAATCTAAAACTGGACTCACAGGAGAGGTTCACATCATAGAACGTTACAGTGTCAGTCCTCTTGTACTTAAGTTGGCATTGTGCCTTTTGTATTAAATTCGGATGCAATTTCTGTGTTTCATCGACAATAAGAATGTCCAAGGTATACAGTAAACCTGAAGCGAAGCATCGGAATCTACAACTCAACTCACAGGAGAGGTTCAAATCATAGAAAGTTAGAGTGTTAGTCCTCTTGCGCTTAAGTCGGCATTGTGCCTTTTGTATTAAATTCGGATGCAATTTCTGTGTTTCATCGTCAATAAGAAGGTCCAAGGGGTACAGTACACGTGAAGTGAAGCATCTGAATCTAAAACTGAACTCACAGGAGACGTTCAAATCATAGAAAGTTAGTGTGTCAGTCCTTTTGTACCTAAGCCGGCATTGTGCCTTTTGTATTAAATTCGGATTCAATTTCTGTGTTTCATCGTTAATTAGAAGGTCCAAGGATTACAGTAAACCTGAAATGAAGCATCGAAATCTAAAACTGGACTCACAGGTAAGGTTCAAATCATAGGAAGTTAGAGTGTCAGTCCTCTTGTACTTAAGTCGGCATGGTGACATTTGTATTAAAATCGGATGCAATTTCTGTGTTTCATCGTCAATAAGAAGGTCCAAGGGATACAGTAAACTTGAAGTGCAGCATCGGAATCTAAAACTGGACTCAAAGGCGAGGTTCAAATCATAGAAACTTAGAGTGTCAGTCCTCCTGTACTTAATTCGGCATTGTGCCTTTTGTATTAAATTGGAATGCAATTTCTGTGTTTCATCGTCAATAAGAAGGTCCAAGGGATACAGTAAACCTGAATTGAAGCATCAGAATCTAGAACTGGACTCACAGGAGAGGTTCAAATCATAGAAAGTTAGAGTGTCTGTCCTCTTGTACTTAAGCCGGCATTGTGCATTTTGTATTAAATTCGGTTGCAATTTCTGTGTTTCATCGTCAATACGAAGGTCCAAGGGATACAGTAAAACTGAAGTGAACCATCGGAATCTAAAACTGGATCACAGGAGAGGTTCAAATCGTAGACAGTTAGAGTACCAGTCCTCTTGTACTTACGTCGGCATTGTGCCTTTTGTATTAAATTCTAATGCAATTTCTGTGTTTCTTCGTTAATAAGAAGGTCCAAGGGATACAGTAAACCTGAAGTGAAGCATCAGAATCTCAAACTGGACTCACAGGAGAGGATCAAATCATAGAAAGTTAGAGTGTCAGTCCTCTTGTACTTAAGTTGACATTGTGCCTTTTGTATTAAATTCAGATGCATTTTCTGTGTTTCATCGTCAATGAGAAGGACCAAGGGATATGGTAAACTTGAAGTGAAGCATCGGAATCTAAAACTGGACTCACAGGAGAGGTGCAAATCATAGAACGTTAGAGTGTCAGTCCTCTTGTACTTAAGGCGGCATTGTGCCTTTTGTATTAAATTCGGATGCAATTTCTGTATTTCATCATCAATAAGAAGGTCCAAGGCTTAGAGTAAACCTGAAGAGAAGCATCGGAATCCAAAACTGGACTCACAGGAGAGGTTCAAATCATAGAAAGTTAGAGTGCCAGTCCTCTTGTACTTAAGGCGGCATTTTGCCTTTTGTATTAAATTCGGATGCAATTTCTGTGTTTCATCGTCAATAAGAAGGTCCAAGGGATACAGTAAACCTGAAATGAAGCATCGGATTCTAAAACTGGACTCACAGGAGAGGTTCAAATCATAGAACGTTGAGTGTCAGTCCTCTTGTACTTAAGTTGGCATTGTGCCTTTTGTATTAAATTCGGATGCAATTTCTGTTTCTCATCGTCAATAAGAATGTCCAAGGTATACAGTAAACCTGAAGTGAAGCATCGGAATCTACAACTCAACACACAGGAGAGGTTCAAATCATAGAAAGTTAGAGTGTCAGTCCTCTTGCCCTTAAGTCGGCATTGTGCCTTTTGTATTAAATTCGGATGCAATTTCTGTGTTTCATCGTCAATAAGAATGTCCAAGATTTACAATACACCTGAAGTGAAGCATCGGAATCTACAACTCAACACACAGGAGAGGTTAAAAGCATGGAAAGTTAGAGGGTCAGTCCTCTTGTACTTAAGTCGGCATTGTGCCTTTTGCATTAAATTCGGATGCAATTTCTGTGTTTCATCGTCAATAAGAAGGTCCAAGGCATACAGTACACCTGAAGTGAAGTATCGGAATCTAAAACTGGATTCGAAGGAGAGGTTTAAATCATAAAATTTAGAGTGTCAGTCCTCTTGTACTTAAGTCGGCATTGTGCCTTTTGTATCAGATTCGGATGAAATTTCTGTGCTTCATCGTCAGTAAGAAGGTCCAAGGTATACAGAAAACCTAAAGAGAAAGCATCGGAATCTAAAACTGGACTCACAGGAGCGGTTACATCATAGAAAGTTAGAGTGGCAGTCCTCTTGTACTTATGTCGGCATTGTGCCTTTTGTATTAAATTCGGATGAAATTTCTGTGTTCCTTCGTCAATAAGTAGGTCCAAGGGATACAGTAAACTTGAAGTGAAGCATCAGAATCTCAAACTGGACTCACAGGAGAGGTTCAAATCATAGAAAGTTAGAGTGTCATTCCTCTTGTACTTAAGTCGGCATTGTGCCTTTTGTATTAAATTCAGATGCAATTTCTGTGTTTCATCGTCAATAAGAAGGGCCAAGGAATACAGTAAACTTAAAGTGCAGCATCGGAATCTAAAACTGGACTCAAAGGCGAGGTTCAAATCATAGAAAGTTAGAGTGTCAGTCCTCTTGTACTTAATTCGGCATTGTGCCTCTTGTGTTAAATTCGGATGCAATTTCTGTGTTTCATCGTCAATAAGAAGGTCCAAGGGATACAGTAAACCTGAAGTCAAGCATCAGAATCTTAAACTGGACTCACAGGAGAGGTTCAAATCATAGAAAGTTAGAGTGTCAGTCCTCTTGTACGTAAGTCGGCATTGTGCATTTTGTATTAAATTCGGATGTAATTTCTGTGTTTCATCGTCAATAAGAAGGTCCAAGTGATACAGTAAACCTGACGTGAACCATCGGAATCTAAAACTGGACTCACAGGAGAGGTTCAAATCATAGAAAGTTAGAGGGTCAGTCCTCTTGTACTTAAGTCGGCATTGTGCCTTTTGTATTAAATTCAGATGCAGTTTCTGTGTTTCATCGTCAATAAGAAGATCCGAGGGATACAGTAAACCTGAAGTGAAGCATCGGAACCTATAACTGGACTCTCAGGAGGGGTTAAAATCATTGAAAGTTATAGTGTCAGTCCTCTTGTACATAAGACGGCATTGTGCCTTTGTATTAAATTCGAATGCAATTTCTGTATTTCATCGTCAATAACAAGGTCCAAGGTATACAGTAAACCTGAGGTGAAGCGTTGGAATCTAAAACTGGACTCACAGGAGAGGTTCAAATCATAGAAAGTTAGAGTGTCAGTCCTCTTGTACTTAAGTCGGCATTGTGACTTTTGTATTAAATTCAGATGCAATTTCTGTGTTTCATCTTCAATAAGATGGTCCTAGGAATACAGTAAACCTGAAGTGAAGCATCGGATCTAAAACTGGACTCACAGGAGAGGTTCAAATCATAGAAAGTTAGAGTGTCAGTCCTCTTGTACATAAGTCGGCATTGTGCCTTTTGTATTAAATTCGGATGCAATTTCTGTGTTTCAACGTCAATAAGAAGGTCCAAGGTATACAGTAAACCTGAAGTGAAGCATCGGAATCTAAAACTGGACTCACAGGAGAGGTTCAAATCATAGAACGTTAGAGTGTCAGTCCTCTTGTACTTAAGTCGGCATTGTACCTTTTGTATTAAATTCGGATGCAATTTCTGTATTTCATCATCAATAAGAAAGTCCAAGGTATAGAGTATACCTGAAATGAAGTATCGGAATCCAAAACTGGACTCACAGGAGAGGTTCAAATCATAGAAAGTTAGAGTGTCAGTCCTCTTGTACATAAGTCTTCATTGTGCCTTTTGTATTAAATTCGGATGCAATTTCTGTGTTTCATCGTCAATAAGAAGGTCCAAGGGATACAGTAAACCTGAATTGAAGCATCAGAATCTTAAACTGGACTAACAGGAGAGGTTCAAATCATAGAAAGTTAGAGTGTCAGTCCTCTTGTACTTAAGGCAGCATTGTGCCTTTCGTATTAAATTCGCATGCAATTTCTGTGTTTCATCGTCAATTAGGAGGTCCAAGGGATACAGTAAACCTGAAGTGAAGCATCGGAATCCAAAAATGGGGCTCACAGGAGAGGTTCAAATCATAGAAATTTAGTGTGTTTGTCCTCTTTTACATAAGCCGGCATTGTGCCTTTTGTATTAAATTCGGATGCAATTTCTGTGTTTCATCGTTGATTAGAAGGTCAAAGGATTACAGTAACCCTGAAATGAAGCATCGGAATCTAAAACTGTACTCACAGGTAACGTTCAAATCATAGAAAGTTAGAGTATCAGTCCTCTTGTACTTAAGTCGCCATGGTGACATTTGTATTAAATTCGAATACAATTTCTGTGATTCATCGTCAATAAGAAGGTCCAAGGGATACAGTAAACCTGAAGTGAAGCATCGGAATCTAAAACTGGACTCACAGGAGAGGTTCAAATCATAGAACGTTACAGTGTCAGTCCTCTTGTACTTAAGTTGGCATTGTGCCTTTTGTATTAAATTCGGATGCAATTTCTGTGTTTCATCGACAATAAGAATGTCCAAGGTATACAGTAAACCTGAAGCGAAGCATCGGAATCTACAACTCAACTCACAGGAGAGGTTCAAATCATAGAAAGTTAGAGTGTTAGTCCTCTTGCGCTTAAGTCGGCATTGTGCCTTTTGTATTAAATTCGGATGCAATTTCTGTGTTTCATCGTCAATAAGAAGGTCCAAGGGGTACAGTACACCTGAAGTGAAGCATCTGAATCTAAAACTGAACTCACAGGAGACGTTCAAATCATAGAAAGTTAGTGTGTCAGTCCTTTTGTACCTAAGTCGGCATTGTGCCTTTTATATTAAATTCGGATGCAATTTCTGTGCTTCATCGTCAATAAGAAGGTCCAAGGGATACAGTAAACCTGAAGTGAAGCATCGGAATCTAAAACTGGACTCACAGGAGAGGTCCAAATCATAGAACGTTGAGTGTCAGTCCTCTTGTACTTAAGTTGGCATTGTGCCTCTTGTATTAAATTCGGATGCAATTTCTGTTTTTCATCGTCCATAAGAATGTCCAAGGTATACAGTAAACCTGAAGTGAAGCATCGGAATCTACAACTCAACTCACAGGAGAGGTTCAAATCATAGAAAGTTAGAGTGTCAGTCCTCTTGCGCTTAAGCCGGCATTGTGCCTTTTGTATAAAATTCGGATGCAATTTCTGTTTTTCATCGTCAATAAGAATGTCCAAGGTATACAGTAAACCTGAAGTGAAGCATCGGAATCTACAACTCAACTCACAGGAGAGGTTCAAATCATAGAAAGTTAGAGTGTCAGTCCTCTTGCGCTTAAGTCGGCATTGTGCCTTTTGTATTATATTCGGATGCAATTTCTGTGTTTCATCGTCAATAAGAATGTCCAAGATTTACAATACACCTGAAGTGAAGCATCGGAATCTACAACTCAACACACAGGAGAGGTTAAAATCATGGAAAGTTAGAGTGTCAGTCCTCTTGTACTGAAGTCGGCATTGTGCCTTTTGCATTAAATTCGGATGCAATTTGTGTGTTGCATCGTCAATAAGAAGGTCCAAGGTATACAGTAAACCTGAAGTGAAGTATCGGAAAATAAAACTGGATTCGAAGGAGAGGTTTAAATCATAAAAGTTAGAGTGTCAGTCCTCTTGTACTTAAGTCGGCATTGTGCCTTTTGTATTAAATTCGGATGAAATTTCTGTGCTTCATCGTCAATAAGATGGTCCAAGGTATACAGAAAACCTAAAGAGAGAGCATCGGAATCTAAAACTGGACTCACAGGAGCGGTTAAATCATAGAAAGTTAGAGTGGCAGTCCTCTTGTACTTAAGTCGGCATTGTGCCTTTTGTATTAAATTCGGATGAAATTTCTGTGTTCCTTCGTCAATAAGAAGGTCCAAGGGATACAGTAAACCTGAAGTGAAGCATCAGAATCTCAAACTGGACTCACAGGAGAGGTTCAAATCATAGAAAGTTAGAGTGTCAGCCCTCTTGTACTTAAGTTGGCATTGTGCCTTTTGTATTAAATTCGGATGCAATGTCTGTGTTTCATCGTCAATGAGAAGGACCAAGGGATACGGTAAACCGGAAGTGAAGCATCGGAATCCAAAATCGGGCTCACAGGAGAGGTTCAAATCGTAGAAATTTAGTGTGTTTGACCTCTTTCACTTAAGCGGGCATTGTGCCTTTTGTATTAAATTCGGATGCAATTTCTGTGTTTCATCGTTAATTAGAAGGTCCAAGGATTACAGTAAAAGTGAAATGAAGCATCGGAATCTAAAACTGGACTCACAGGTAAGGTTCAAATCATAGGAAAATAGAGTGTCAGTCCTCTTGTACTTAAGTCGGCATGGTGACATTTGTATTAAATTCGGATGCAATTTCTGTGTTTCATCGTCAATAAGAAGGGCAAGGGATACAGTAAACTTGAAGTGCACCATCGGAATCTAAAACTGGACTCAAAGGCGAGGTTCAAATCATAGAAACTTAGAGTGTCAGTCCTCCTGTACTTAATTCGGCATTGTGCCTTTTGTATTAAATTGGAATGCAATTTCTGTGTTTCATCGTCAATAAGAAGGTCCAAGGGATACAGTAAACCTGAATTGAAGCATCAGAATCTAGAACTGGACTCACAGGAGAGGTTCAAATCATAGAAAGTTAGAGTGTCTGTCCTCTTGTACTTAAGTCGGCATTGTGCATTTTGTATTAAATTCGGTTGCAATTTCTGTGTTTCATCGTCAATAAGATGGTCCAAGGGATACAGTAAACCTGAAGTGAACCATCGGAATCTAAAACTGGATCACAGGAGAGGTTCAAATCATAGAAAGTTAGAGTGTCAGTCCTCTTGTACTTAAGTCGGCATTGTGCCTTTTGTATTAAATTTTAATGCAAATTCTGTGTTTCTTCGTTAATAAGAAGGTCCAAGGGATACAGTAAACCTGAAGTGAAGCATTAGAATCTCAAACTGGACTCACAGGAGAGGTTCAAATCATAGAAAGTTAGAGTGTCAGTCCTCTTGTACTTAAGTTGGCATTGTGCCTTTTGTATTAAATTCAGATGCATTTTCTGTGTTTCATCGTCAATGAGAAGGACCAAGGGATATGGTAAACTTGAAGTGAAGCATCTGAATCTAAAACTGGACTCACAGGAGAGGTTCAAATCATAGAACGTTAGAGTGTCAGTCCTCTTGTACTTAAGGCGGCATTGTGCCTTTTGTATTAAATTCGGATGCAATTTCTGTATTTCATCATCAATAAGAAGGTCCAACGTTTAGAGTAAACCTGAAGTGAAGCATCGGAATCCAAAACTGGACTCACAGGAGAGGTTCAAATCATAGAAAGTTAGAGTGCCAATCCTCTTGTACTTAAGGCGGCATTGTGCCTTTTGTATTAAATTCGGATGCAATTTCTGTGTTTCATCGTCAATAAGAAGGTCCAAGGGATACAGTAAACCTGAAGTGAACCATCGCAATCTAAAACTGGATCACAGGAGAGGTTCAAATCATAGAAAGTTAGAGTGTCAGTCCTCTTGTACTTAAGTCGGCATTGTGCCTTTTGTATTAAATTTTAATGCAAATTCTGTGTTTCTTCGTTAATAAGAAGGTCCAAGGGATACAGTAAACCTGAAGTGAAGCATTAGAATCTCAAACTGGACTCACAGGAGCGGTTCAAATCATAGAAAGTTAGAGTGTCAGTCCTCTTGTACTTAAGTTGGCATTGTGCCTTTTGTATTAAATTCAGATGCATTTTCTGTGTTTCATCGTCAATGAGAAGGACCAAGGGATATGGTAAACTTGAAGTGAAGCATCTGAATCTAAAACTGGACTCACAGGAGAGGTTCAAATCATAGAACGTTAGAGTGTCAGTCCTCTTGTACTTAAGGCGGCATTGTGCCTTTTGTATTAAATTCGGATGCAATTTCTGTATTTCATCATCAATAAGAAGGTCCAACGTTTAGAGTAAACCTGAAGTGAAGCATCGGAATCCAAAACTGGACTCACAGGAGAGGTTCAAATCATAGAAAGTTAGAGTGCCAGTCCTCTTGTACTTAAGGCGGCATTGTGCCTTTTGTATTAAATTCGGATGCAATTTCTGTGTTTCATCGTCAATAAGAAGGTCCAAGGGATACAGTAAACCTGAAATGTAGCATCGGAATCTAAAACTGGACTCACAGGTAAGGGTCAAATCAAAGAAAGTTAGAGCGTCATTCCTCTTGTACTTAAGTCGGCATGGTGTCATTTGTATTAAATTCGGATGCAATTTCTGTGTTTCATCGTCAATAAGAAGGTCCAAGGGATACTCTGGACCTGAAGTGAAGCATCGGAATCCAAAACCGGGCTCACAGGAGGGGTTCAAATCATAGAAAGTTTGAGTGTCTGTCCTCTTTTACTTAAGTCGGCATTGTGAATTTTGTATTAAATTCGGATGCAATTTTTGTGTTTCATCGTCAATTAGAAAGTCCAAGGGATACAGTAAACCTGAAATGAACCATCGGAATCTAAAACTGGACTCACAGGTAAGGTGCAAATCATAGAAAGTTAGAGTGTCATTCCTCTTGTACTTAAGTCGGCATTGTGCCATTTGTATTAAATTCGGATGCAATTTCTGTGTTTCATCGTCAATAAGAAGGGCCAAGGTATACAGTGAACTTGAAGTGCTGCATCGGAATCTAAAACTGGACTCAAAGGCGAGGTTCAAATCATAGAAAGTTAGAGTGTCAGTCCTCTTGTACTTAATTCGGCATTGTGCCTTTTGTATTAAATTCGGATGCAATTTCTGTGTTTCATCGTCAATAAGAAGGTCCAAGGGATACAGTAAACCTGAATTGAAGCATCAGAATATTAAACTGGACTCACAGGAGAGGTTCAAATCATAGAAAGTTAGATTGTCAGTCCTCTTGTACTTAAGTCGGCATTGTGAATTTTGTATTAAATTCGGATGCAATTTCTGTGTTTCATCGTCAATTAGAAAGTCCAAGGGATACAGTAAACCTGAAATGAACCATCGGAATCTAAAACTGGACTCACAGGTAAGGTTCAAATCATAGAAAGTTAGATTGTCAGTCCTCTTGTACTTAAGTCGGCATTGTGCCTTTTGTATTAAATTCAGATTCAATTTCTGTGTTTAATCGTCAATAAGAAGATCCGAGGGATACAGTAAACCTGAGGTGAAGCTTCGGAATCTATAACTGGTCTCTCAGGAGGGGTTCAAATCATTGAAAGTTATAGTGTCAGTCCTCCTGTACATAAGTCGGCATTGTGCCTTTGTATTAAATTCGGATGCAATTTCTGTATTTCATCGTCAATAAGAAGGTCCAAGGTATACAGTAAACCTGAGGTGAAGTGTCGGAATGTAAAACTGGACTCACAGGAGAGGTTCAAATCATAGAATGTTAGAGTGTCAGTCCTCTTGTACTTAAGTCGGCATTGTGCCTTTTGTATTAAATTCGGATGCAATTTCTGTGTTTCATCTTCAATAAGACGGTCCTAGGAATACAGTAAACCTGAAGTGAAGCATCGGATCTAAAACTGGACTAACAGGAGAGGTTCAAATCATAGAAAGTTAGAGTGTCAGTCCTCTTGTACATAAGTCGGCATTGTGCCTTTTGTATTAAATTCGGATGCAATTTCTGTGTTTCATCGTCAATAAGAAGGTCCAAGGTATGCAGTAAACCTGAAGTGAAGCATCGGAATCTAAAACTGGACTCACAGGAGAGGTTCAAATCATAGAAAGTTAGAGTGTCAGTCCTCTTGTACTTAAGTTGGCATTGTGCCTTTTGTATTAAATTCGGATGCAATTTCTGTGTTTCATCGTCAATAAGAATGTCCAAGGTATACACTAAACCTGAAGCGAAGCATCGGAATCTACAACTCAACTCACAGGAGAGGTTCAAATCATAGAAACTTAGAGTGTCAGTCCTCATGTACTTGAGTCGGCTTTGCGCCTTTTGTATTAAATTCGGATGCAATTTCTGTGTTTTATCGTCAATAAGAAGGTCCATGGTATACAGTAAACCTGAAGTGAAGCATCGGAATCTAATACTGGATTCACACTAGAGGTTTAAATCATAAAATGTTAGAGTGTCAGTCCTCTTGTACTTAAGTCGGCATTGTGCCTTTTGTATTAAATTCGGATGCAATTTCCGTGTTTCATCGTCAATAAGAAGGTCCAAGGTTTACAGTTACCTGAAGTGAAGCATCGAAATCTAAAACTCAACTCACAGGAGAGGTTCAAATCATAGAAAGTTAGAGTGTCAGTCCTCTTGTACTTAAGTCGGCATTGTGCCTTTTGTATTAAATTCGGATGCAATTTCTGTGTTTCATCGTCAATAAGAAGGTCCAAGGTATACAGTAAATCTAAAGTAAAGCATCGGAATCTAAAACTGGACTCACAGGAGAGGTTAAAATCATAGAAACTTAGAGTGTCAGTCCTCTTGTACTTAAGTCGGCATTGTGACTTTTGTATAAAATTCGGATGCAATTTCTGAGTTTCATCGTCAATAAGAAGGTCCAAGGTATACAGTAAACCTGAAGTGAAGCATCGGAATCTAAAACTGACTCACAGGAGAGGTTCAAATCATAGAAAGTTAGAGTGTCAGTCCTCTTGTACTTTAGTCGGCATTGTGCCTTTTGTATTAAATTCGGGTGCAATTTCTGTGTTTCATCGTCAATAAGAAGGTCCAAGGTTTACAGTAAACCCGAAGTGAAGCATCGAAATCTAAAACTCAATTCACAGGAGAGGTTCAAATCATAGAAAGTTGGAGTGTCAGTCCTCTTGTACTTAAGTCGGCATTGTGCCTTTTGTATTAAATTCGGATGGAATTTCTGTGTTTCATCGTCAACAAGAAGGACCAAGTTATACAGTAAAACTGAAGTGCAGCAACAGAATCTAAAACTGGACTCACAGGAGAGGTTTAAATCATAGAAAGTTACAGGGTCAGTCCTCTTGTACTTAAGTCGGCATTGTGCCTTTTGTATTAAATTCAGATGCAATTTCTGTATTTCATCGTCAATAAGAAGGTCCAAGGTATACAGTAAACTTGAGGTGAAGCGTCGGAATCTAAAACTGGACTCACAGGAGAGGTTCAAATCATAGAATGTTAGAGTGTCAGTCCTCTTGTACTTAAGTCGGCATTGTGCCTTTTGTATTAAATTCGGATGCAATTTCTGTGTTTCATCTTCATTAAGATGGTCCTAGGAATACAGTAAACCCGAAGTGAAGCATCGGATCTAAAACTGGACTAACAGGAGAGGTTCAAATCATAGAAAGTTAGAGTGTCAGTCCTCTTGTACATAAGTCGGCATTGTGCCTTTTGTATTAAATTCGGATGCAATTTCTGTGTTTCAACGTCAATAAGAGGGTCCAAGGTATACAGTAAACCTGAAGTGAAGCATCGGAATCTAAAACTGGACTCACAGGAGAGGTTCAAATCATAGAAAATTAGAGCATCAGTCCTCGTGTACTTATGTCGGCATTGTGCCTTTTGTATTAAATTCGCATGCAATTTCTGTGCTTCATCGTCAATAAGAAGGTCCAAAGGATACAGTAAACCTGAAGTGAAGCATCGGAATCTAAAACTGGACTCACAGGAGAGGTTCAAATCATAGAACTTTAGAGTGTCAGTCCTCTTGTACTTAAGTTGGCATTGTGCCTTTTGTATTAAATTCGGATGCAATTTCTGTGTTTCATCGTCAATAAGAATGTCCAAGGTATACAGTAAACCTGAAGCGAAGCATCGGAATCTACAACTCAACTCACAGGAGAGGTTCAAATCATAGAAACTTAGAGTGTCAGTCCTCATGTACTTGAGTCGGCTTTGTGCCTTTTGTATTAAATTCGGATGCAATTTCTGTGTTTCATCGTCAATAAGAAGGTCCATGGTATACAGTAAACCTGAAGTGAAGCATCGGAATATTATACTGGATTCACACTAGAGGTTTAAATCATAATATGTTAGAGTGTCAGTCCTCTTGTACTTAAGTCGGCATTGTGCCTTTTGTATTAAATTCGGATGCAATTTCCGTGTTTCATCGTCAATAAGAAGGTCCAAGGTTTACAGTTAACCTGAAGTGAAGCATCGAAACCTAAAACTCAACTCACAGGAGAGGTTCAAATCATAGAAAGTTAGAGAGTCAGTCCTCTTGCACTTAAGTCGGCATTGTGCCTTTTGTATTAAATTCGGATGCAATTTCTGTGTTTCATCTTCAATAAGACGGTCCTAGGAATACAGTAAACCTGAAGTGAAGCATCGGATCTAAAACTGGACTAACAGGAGAGGTTCAAATCATAGAAAGTTAGAGTGTCAGTCCTCTTGTACATAAGACGGCATTGTGCCTTTTGTATTAAATTCGGATGCAATTTATGTGTTTCAACGTTAATTAGAAGGTCCAAGGTATGCAGTAAACCTGAAGTGAAGCATCGGAATCTAAAACTGGACTCACAGGAGAGGTTCAAATCATAGAAAGTTAGAGTGTCAGTCCTCTTGTACTTAAGTTGGCATTGTGCCTTTTGTATTAAATTCGGATGCAATTTCCGTGTTTCATCGTCAATAAGAAGGTCCAAGGTTTACAGTTACCTGAAGTGAAGCATCGAAATCTAAAACTCAACTCACAGGAGAGGTACAAATCATAGAAAGTTAGAGTGTCAGTCCTCATGTACTTAAGTCGGCATTGTGCCTTTTGTATTAAATTCGGATGCAATTTCCGTGTTTCATCGTCAATAAGAAGGTCCATGGTATACAGTAAACCTCAAGTGAAGCATCGGAATCGAATACTGGATTCACACTAGAGGTTTAAATCATAAAATGTTAGAGTGTCAGTCCTCTTGTACTTAAGTCGGCATTGATCCTTTTGTATTAATTTCGGATGCAATTTCCGTGTTTCATCGTCAATAAGAAGGTCCAAGGTTTACAGTTACCTGAAGTGAAGCATCGAAATCTAAAACTCAACTCACAGGAGAGGTACAAATCATAGAAAGTTAGAGTGTCAGTCCTCTTGTACTTAAGTCGGCATTGTGCCTTTTGTATTAAATTCGGATGCAATTTCCGTGTTTCATCGTCAATAAGAAGGTCCAAGGTTTACAGTTACCTGAAGTGAAGCATCGAAATCTAAAACTCAACTCACAGGAGAGGTTCAAATCATAGAAAGTTAGAGTGTCAGTCCTCTTGTACTTAAGTCGGCATTGTGCCTTTTGTATTAAATTCGGATGCAATTTCTGTGTTTCATCGTCAATAAGAAGGTCCAAGGTATACAGTAAATCTAAAGTGAAGCATCGGAATCTAAAACTGGACTCAGAGGAGAGGTTAAAATCATAGAAACTTAGAGTGTCAGTCCTCTTGTACTTAAGTCGGCATTGTGACTTTTGTATAAAATTCGGATGCAACTTCTGAGTTTCATCGTCAATAAGAAGGTCCAAGGTATACAGTAAACCTGAAGTGAAGCATCGGAATCTAAAACTGACTCACAGGAGAGGTTCAAATCATAGAAAGTTAGAGTGTCAGTCCTCTTGTACTTTAGTCGGCATTGTGCCTTTTGTATTAAATTCGGGTGCAATTTCTGTGTTTCATCGTCAATAAGAAGGTCCAAGGTTTACAGTAAACCCGAAGTGAAGCATCGAAATCTAAAACTCAACTCACAGGAGAGGTTCAAATCATAGAAAGTTAGAGAGTCAGTCCTCTTGTACTTAAGTCGGCATTGTGCCTTTTGTATTAAATTCAGATGGAATTTCTGTGTTTCATCGTCAATAAGAAGGACCAAGTTATACAGTAAAACTGAAGTGAAGCAACAGAATCTAAAACTGGACTCACAGGAGAGGTTTAAATCATAGAAAGTTACAGGGTCAGTCCTCTTGTACTTAAGTCGGCATTGTGCCTCTTGTATTAAATTCAGATGCAATTTCTGTATTTCATCGTCAATAAGAAGGTCCAAGGTATACAGTAAACCTGAGGTGAAGCGTCGGAATCTAAAACTGGACTCACAGGAGAGGTTCAAATCATAGAATGTTAGAGTGTCAGTCCTCTTGTACTTAAGTCGGCATTGTGCCATTTGTATTAAATTCGGATGCAATTTCTGTGTTTCAACGTCAATAAGAGGGTCCAAGGTATACAGTAAACCTGAAGTGAAGCATCGGAATCTAAAACTGGACTCACAGGAGAGGTTCAAATCATAGAAAATTAGAGCATCAGTCCTCGTGTACTTATGTCGGCATTGTGCCTTTTGTATTAAATTCGCATGCAATTTCTGTGCTTCATCGTCAATAAGAAGGTCCAAAGGATACAGTAAACCTGAAGTGAAGCATCGGAATCTAAAACTGGACTCACAGGAGAGGTTCAAATCATAGAACGTTAGAGTGTCAGTCCTCTTGTACTTAAGTTGGCATTGTGCCTTTTGTATTAAATTCGGATGCAATTTCTGTGTTTCATCGTCAATAAGAATGTCCAAGGTATACAGTAAACCTGAAGCGAAGCATCGGAATCTACAAATCAACTCACAGGAGAGGTTCAAATCATAGAAACTTAGAGTGTCAGTCCTCATGTACTTGAGTCGGCTTTGTGCCTTTTGTATTAAATTCGGATGCAATTTCTGTGTTTCATCGTCAATAAGAAGGTCCATGGTATACAGTAAACCTGAAGTGAAGCATCGGAATCTTATACTGGATTCACACTAGAGGTTTAAATCATAATATGTTAGAGTGTCAGTCCTCTTGTACTTAAGTCGGCATTGTGCCTTTTGTATTAAATTCGGATGCAATTTCCGTGTTTCATCGTCAATAAGAAAGTCCAAGGTTTACAGTTAACCTGAAGTGAAGCATCGAAATCTAAAACTCAACTCACAGGAGAGGTTCAAATCATAGAAAGTTATAGAGTCAGTCCTCTTGTACTTAAGTCGGCATTGTGCCTTTTGTATTAAATTCGGATGCAATTTCTGTGTTTCATCTTCAATAAGACGGTCCTAGGAATACAGTAAACCTGAAGTGAAGCATCGGATCTAAAACTGGACTAACATTAGAGGTTCAAATCATAGAAAGTTAGAGTGTCAGTCCTCTTGTACATAAGTCGGCATTGTGCCTTTTGTATTAAATTCGGATGCAATTTATGTGTTTCAACGTCAATAAGAAGGTCCAAGGTATGCAGTAAACCTGAAGTGAAGCATCGGAATCTAAAACTGGACTCACAGGAGAGGTTCAAATCATAGAAAATTAGAGTGTCAGTCCTCTTGTACTTAAGTTGGCATTGTGCCTTTTGTATTAAATTCGGATGCAATTTCTGTGTTTCACCGTCAATAAGAATGTCCAAGGTATACACTAAACCTGAAGCGAAGCATCGGAATCTACAACTCAACTCACAGGAGAGGTTCAAATCATAGAAACTTAGAGTGTCAGTCCTCATGTACTTGAGTCGGCTTTGTGCCTTTTGTATTAAATTCGGATGCAATTTCTGTATTTCATCGTCAATAAGAAGGTCCATGGTATACAGTAAACCTGATGTGAAGCATCGGAATCGAATACTGGATTCACACTAGAGGTTTAAATCATAAAATGTTAGAGTGTCAGTCCTCTTGTACTTAAGTCGGCATTGTGCCTTTTGTATTAAATTCGGATGCAATTTCCGTGTTTCATCGTCAATAAGAAGGTCCAAGGTTTACATTTACCTGAAGTGAAGCATCGAAATCTAAAACTCAACTCACAGGAGAGGTTCAAATCATAGAAACTTAGAGTGTCAGTCCTCATGTACTTGAGTCGGCTTTGTGCCTTTTGTATTAAATTCGGATGCAATTTCTGTGTTTCATCGTCAATAAGAAGGTCCATGGTATACAGTAAACCTGATGTGAAGCATCGGAATCGAATACTGGATTCACACTAGAGGTTTAAATCATAAAATGTTAGAGTGTCAGTCCTCTTGTACTTAAGTCGGCATTGTGCCTTTTGTATTAAATTCGGATGCAATTTCTGTGTTTCATCGTCAATAAGAAGGTCCAAGGTATACAGTAAATCTAAAGTGAAGCATCGGAATCTAAAACTGGACTCAGAGGAGAGGTTAAAATCATAGAAACATAGTGTGTCAGTCCTCTTGTACTTCAGTCGGCATTGTGACTTTTGTATCAAATTCGGATGCAATTTCTGAGTTTCATCGTCAATAAGAAGGTCCAAGGTATACAGTAAACCTGAAGTGAAGCATCGGAATCTAAAACTGACTCACAGGAGAGGTTCAAATCATAGAAAGTTAGAGTGTCAGTCCTCTTGTACTTTAGTCGGCATTGTGCCTTTTGTATTAAATTCGGGTGCAATTTCTGTGTTTCATCGTCAATAAGAAGGTCCAAGGTTTACAGTAAACCCGAAGTGAAGCATCGAAATCTAAAACTCAACTCACAGGAGAGGTTCAAATCATAGAAAGTTAGAGTGTCAGTCCTCTTGTACTTAAGTCGGCATTGTGCCTTTTGTATTAAATTCGGATGGAATTTCTGTGTTTCATCGTCAATAAGAAGGACCAAGTTATACAGTAAAACTGAAGTGAAGCAACAGAATCTAAAACTGGACTCACAGGAGAGGTTTAAATCATAGGAAGTTACAGGGTCAGTCCTGTTGTACTTAAGACGGCATTGTGCCTTTTGTATTAAATTCAGATGATATTTCTGTATTTCATCGTCAATAAGAAGGTCCAAGGTATACAGTAAACCTGAGGTGAAGCGTCGGAATCTAAAACTGGACTCACAGGAGAGGTTCAAATGATAGAGTGTTAGAGTGTCAGTCCTCGTGTACTTATGTCGGCATTGTGCCTTTTGTATTAAATTCGCATGCAATTTCTGTGCTTCATCGTCAATAAGAAGGTCCAAGGGATACAGTAAACCTGAAGTGAAGCATCGGAATCTAAAACTGGACTCACAGGAGAGGTTCAAATCATAGAACGTTAGAGTGTCAGTCCTCTTGTACTTAAGTTGGCATTGTGCCTTTTGTATTAAATTCGGATGCAATTTCTGTGTTTCATCGTCAATAAGAATGTCCAAGGTATACAGTAAACCTGAAGCGAAGCATCGGAATCTACAACTCAACTCACAGGAGAGGTTCAAATCATAGAAACTTAGAGTGTCAGTCCTCATGTACTTGAGTCGGCTTTGTGCCTTTTGTATTAAATTCGGATGCAATTTCTGTGTTTCATCGTCAATAAGAAGGTCCATGGTATACAGTAAATCTGAAGTGAAGCATCGGAATCTAATACTGGATTCACACTAGAGGTTTAAATCATAATATGTTAGAGTGTCAATCCTCTTGTACTTAAGTCGGCATTGTGCCTTTTGTATTAAATTCGGACGCAATTTCCGTGTTTCATCGTCAATAAGAAGGTCCAAGGTTTACAGTTAACCTGAAGTGAAGCATCGAAATCTAAAACTCAACTCACAGGAGAGGTTCAAATAATAGAAAGTTAGAGAGTCAGTCCTCTTGTACTTAAGTCGGCATTGTGCCTTTTGTATTAAATTCGGATGCAATTTCTGTGTTTCATCGTCAATAAGAAGGTCCAAGGTATACAGTAAATCTAAAGTGAAGCATCGGAATCTAAAACTGGACTCAGAGGAGAGGTTAAAATCATAGAAACTTAGAGTGTCAGTCCTCTTGTACTTAAGTCGGCATTGTGACTTTTGTATAAAATTCGGATGCAATTTCTGTGTTTCATCGTCAATAAGAAGGTCCAAGGTATACAGTAAACCTGAAGTGAAGCATCGGAATCTAAAACTGGACTCACAGGAGAGGTTCAAATCATAGAAAGTTAGAGTGTCAGTCCTCTTGTACTTAAGTCGGCATTGTGCCTTTTGTATTAAATTCGGGTGCAATTTCGGTGTTTCATCGTCAATAAGAAGGTCCAAGGTTTACAGTAAACCTGAAGTGAAGCATCGAAATCTAAAACTCAACCCACAGAAGAGGTTCAAATCATAGATAGTTAGAGTGTCAGTCCTCTTGTACTTAAGTCGGCATTGTGCCTTTTGTATTAAATTCGGATGGAATTTCTGTGTTTCATCGTCAATAAGAAGGACCAAGTTATACAGTAAACCTGAAGAGAAGCAACAGAATCTAAAACTGGACTCACAGGAGAGGTTTAAATCATAGAAAGTTACAGGGTCAGGCCTCTTGTCCTTAAGTCGGCATTGTGCCTTTTGTATTAAATTCAGATGCAATTTCTGTGTTTCATCGTCTATAAGATGGTCCTAGGAATGCAGTGGCCCTGAAGTGAAGCATCGGACTCTAAAACTGGACTCACAGGAGAGGTTCAAATCATAGAACGTTAGAGTGTCAGTCCTCTTGTACTTAAGTTGGCATTGTGCCTTTTGTATTAAATTCGGAGGCAATTTCTGTGTTTCATCGACAATAAGAATGTCCAAGGTATACAGTAAACCTGAAGCGAAGCATCGGAATCTACAACTCAACTCACAGGAGAGGTTCAAATCATAGAAACTTAGAGTGTCAGTCCTCATGTACTTGAGTCGGCTTTGTGCCTTTTGTATTAAATTCGGATGCAATTTCTGTGTTTCATCGTCAATAAGAAGGTCCATGGTATACAGTAAACCTGAAGTGAAGCATCGGAATCTAATACTGGATTCACACTAGAGGTTTAAATCATAAAATGTTAGAGTGTCAGTCCTCTTGTACTTAATTCGGCATTGTGCCTTTTGTATTAAATTCGGATGCAATTTCCGTGTTTCATCGTCAATAATAAGGTCCAAGGTTTACAGTTACCTGAAGTGAAGCATCGAAATCTAAAACTCAACTCACAGGAGAGGTTCAAATCATAGAAAGTTAGAGTGTCAGTCCTCTTGTACTTAAGACGGCATTGTGCCTTTTGTATTAAATTCGGATGCAATTTCTGTGTTTCATCGTCAATAAAAGGTCCAAGGTATACAGTAAATCTAAAGTGAAACATCGGAATCTAAAACTGGAGTCAGAGGAGAGGTTAAAATCATAGAAACTTAGAGTGTCAGTCCTCTTGTACTTAAGTCGGCATTGTGACTTTTGTATAAAATTCGGATGCAATTTCTGAGTTTCATCGTCAATAAGAAGGTCCAAGGTATACAGTAAACCTGAAGTGAAGCATCGGAATCTAAAACTGACTCACAGGAGAGGTTCAAATCATAGAAAGTTAGAGTGTCAGTCCTCTTGTACTTTAGTCGGCATTGTGCCTTTTGTATTAAATTCGGGTGCAATTTCTGTGTTTCATCGTCAATAAGAAGGTCCAAGGTTTACAGTAAACCCGAAGTGAAGCATCGAAATCTAAAACTCAACTCACAGGAGAGGTTCAAATCATAGAAAGTTAGAGTGTCAGTCCTCTTGTACTTAAGTCGGCATTGTGCCTTTTGTATTAAATTCGGATGGAATTTCTGTGTTTCATCGTCAATAAGAAGGATCAAGTTATACAGTAAAACTGAAGTGAAGCAACAGAATCAAAAACTGGACTCACAGGAGAGGTTTAAATCATAGAAAGTTACAGGGTCAGTCCTCTTGTACTTAAGTCGGCATTGTGCCTTTTGTATTAAATTCAGATGATATTTCTGTATTTCATCGTCAATAAGAAGGTCCAAGGTATACAGTAAACCTGAGGTGAAGCGTCGGAATCTAAAACTGGACTCGCAGGAGAGGTTCAAATCATTGAATGTTAGAGTGTCAGTCCTCTTGTACTTAAGTCGGCATTGTGCCTTTTGTATTAAATTCGGATGCAATTTCTGTGTTTCATCTTCAATAAGATGGTCCTAGGAATACAGTAAACCCGAAGTGAAGCATCGGATCTAAAACTGGACTAAGAGGAGAGGTTCAAATCATAGAAAGTTAGAGTGTCAGTCCTCTTGTACATAAGTCGGCATTGTGCCTTTTGTATTAAATTCGGTTGCAATTTCTGTGTTTCAACGTCAATAAGAGGGTCCAAGGTATACAGTAAACCTGAAGTGAAGCATCGGAATCTAAAACTGGACTCACAAGAGAGGTTCAAATCATAGAAAATTAGAGCATCAGTCCTCGTGTACTTATGTCGGCATTGAGCCTTTTGTATTAAATTCGCATGCAATTTCTGTGCTTCATCGTCAATAAGAAGGTCCAAAGGATAAAGTAAACCTGAAGTGAAGCATCGGAATCTAAAACTGGACTCACAGGAGAGGTTCAAATCATAGAACGTTAGAGTGTCAGTCCTCTTGTACTTAAGTTGGCATTGTGCCTTTTGTATTAAATTCGGATGCAATTTCTGTGTTTCATCGTCAATAAGAATGTCCAAGGTATACAGTAAACCTGAAGCGAAGCATCGGAATCTACAACTCAACTCACAGGAGAGGTTCAAATCACAGAAACTTAGAGTGTCAGTCCTCATGTACTTGAGTCGGCTTTGTGCCTTTTGTATTAAATTCGGATGCAATTTCTGTGTTTCATCGTCAATAAGAAGGTCCATGGTATACAGTAAACCTGAAGTGAAGCATCGGAATCTAATACTGGATTCACACTAGAGGTTTAAATCATAAAATGTTAGAGTGTCAGTCCTCTTGTACTTAAGTCGGCATTGTGCATTTTGTATTAAATTCGGATGCAATTTCCGTGTTTCATCGTCAATAAGAAGGTCCAAGGTTTACAGTTAACCTGAAGTGAAGCATCGAAATCTAAAACTCAACTCACAGGAGAGGTTCAAATCATAGAAAGTTGGAGTGTCAGTCCACTTGTACTTAAGTTGGCATTGTGCCTTTTGTATTAAATTCGGATGCAATTTCTGTGTTTTATCGTCAATAAGACGGTCCAAGGTATACAGTAAATCTAAAGTGAAGCATCGGAATCTAAAACTGGACTCAGAGGAGAGGTTAAAATCATAGAAACTTAGAGTGTCAGTCCTCTTGTACTTAAGTCGGCATTGTGACTTTTGTATAAAATTCGGATGCAATTTCTGTGTTTCATCGTCAATAAGAAGGTCCAAGGAATACAGTAAACCTGAAGTGAAGCATCGGAATCTAAAACTGACTCACAGGAGAGGTTCAAATCATAGAAAGTTAGAGTGTCAGTCCTCTTGTACTTAAGTCGGCATTGTGCCTTTTGTATTAAATTCGGGTGCAATTTCTTTGTTTCATCGTCAATAAGAAGGTCCAAGGTTTACAGTAAACCTGAAGTGAAGCATCGAAATCTAAAACTCAACTCACAGGAGAGGTTCAAATCATAGAAAGTTAGAGTGTCAGTCCTCTTGTACTTAAGTCGGCATTGTGCCTTTTGTATTAAATTCCGATGCAATTTCTGTGTTTCATTGTCAATAAGAAGGTCCAAGGGATACAGTATACCGGAAGTGAAACATCGGAATTTAAAACTGAACTCACAGGAGAGGTTCAAATCATGAAAGTTAGAGTGTCAGTCCTCTTGTACTTAAGTCGGCATTGTGCCTTTTGTATTGAATTCGGATGCAATTTCTGTGTTTCATCGTCAATAAGAAGGTCCAAGGGATTCAGTATACCTGAAGTGAAGCATCGGAATCTAAAACTGGACTCACAGGACAGGTTCAAATCATAGAAAGATAGAGTGTCATCCTCTTGTACTTAAGTCGGCATTGTGCCTTTTGTATTAAATTTGGATGCAATTTCTGTGTTTCATCGTCAGCAAGAAGGTCCAAGGGATACAGTAAACCTGAAGTGAAGCATCAGAATATAAAACTGGACTCAAAGGAGAGGTTCAAATCATAGAATGTTAGAGTGTCAGTCCTCTTGTACTTGAGTCGGCATTGTGCCTTTTGTATTAAATTCGGATGCAATTTCTGTTTGTCATCGGCAATAAGAAGGTCCAAGGGATGCAGTAAACCTGAAGTACAGCATCTGAATCTAAAACTGGACTCACAGAAGTGGTTCAAGTCATAGAATGTTAGGGTGTCAGTCCTCTTGTACTTAAGTCAGCATTGTGCCTTTTGTATTAAATTCGGATGCAATATTTGTGTTTCATCGTCAGTAAGAAGGTCCAAGGGATACAGTACACCTGAAGTGAAGCATTGGAATCTAAAAAAGACTCACAGGAGCGGTTGAATCATTGAAATTTAGAGCGTCAGTCCTCTTGTACTTATGTCGGCATTATGCCTTTTGTATTAAATTGCATGCAATTTCTGTGCTTCATCGTCAATAAGAAGGTCCAAAGGATACAGTAAACCTGAAGTGAAGCATCGGAATCTAAAAGTGGACTCACAGGAGAGGTTGAAATCATAGAACGTTAGAGTGTCAGTCCTCTTGTACTTAAGTTGACATTGTGCTTTTTGTATTAAATTCTAATGCAATTTCTGTGTTTCATCGTCAATAAGAATGTCCAAGGTATACAGTAAACCTGAAGGTTAGCATCGAAATCTACAACTCAACTCACAGGAGAGGTTAAAATCATAAAAAATTAGAGTGTCAGTCCTCATGTACTTGAGTCGGCATTGTGCGTTTTGTATTAAATTCGGATGCAATTTCTGTGTTTCATCGTCAATAAGAAGGTCCAAGGTATACAGTAAACCTGAAGTGAAGCATCGGAATCTAAAACTGACTCACAGGCGAGGTTCAAATCATAGAAATTTAGAGTGTCGGTCCTCTTGTACTTAAGTCGGCATTGTGCCTTTTGTATTAAATTCGGATGCAATTTCTGTGTTTCATCGTCAATAAGAAGGTCCTAGGTTTACAGTAAACCTGAAGTGAGGCATCGAAATCTAAAACTCAACTCACAGGAGATTAACAAGTAATAGAAAGTTAGAGTGTCACTCCTATTGTACTTAAGTCGGCATTGTGCCTTTTGTATTAAATTCGGATGGAATTTCTGTGTTTCATCGTCTATAAGATGGTCCTAGGAATACAGTAAACCTGAAGTGTAGCAACGGATCTAAAACTGGTCTCACAGGAGAGGTTCAAATCATAGAAAGTTAGATTGTCAGTCCTCTTGTACTTGAGTCGGCATTGTGCCTTTTGTATTAAATTCGGATGCAATTTCTGTTTGTCATCGGCAATAAGAAGGTCCAAGGGATGCAGTAAACCTGAAGTACAGCATCTGAATCTAAAACTGGACTCACAGAAGTGGTTCAAGTCATAGAATGTTAGGGTGTCAGTCCTCTTGTACTTAAGTCAGCATTGTGCCTTTTGTATTAAATTCGGATGCAATATTTGTGTTTCATCGTCAGTAAGAAGGTCCAAGGGATACAGTACACCTGAAGTGAAGCATTGGAATCTAAAAAAGACTCACAGGAGCGGTTGAATCATTGAAATTTAGAGCGTCAGTCCTCTTGTACTTATGTCGGCATTATGCCTTTTGTATTAAATTGCATGCAATTTCTGTGCTTCATCGTCAATAAGAAGGTCCAAAGGATACAGTAAACCTGAAGTGAAGCATCGGAATCTAAAAGTGGACTCACAGGAGAGGTTGAAATCATAGAACGTTAGAGTGTCAGTCCTCTTGTACTTAAGTTGACATTGTGCTTTTTGTATTAAATTCTAATGCAATTTCTGTGTTTCATCGTCAATAAGAATGTCCAAGGTATACAGTAAACCTGAAGGTTAGCATCGAAATCTACAACTCAACTCACAGGAGAGGTTAAAATCATAAAAAATTAGAGTGTCAGTCCTCATGTACTTGAGTCGGCATTGTGCGTTTTGTATTAAATTCGGATGCAATTTCTGTGTTTCATCGTCAATAAGAAGGTCCAAGGTATACAGTAAACCTGAAGTGAAGCATCGGAATCTAAAACTGACTCACAGGCGAGGTTCAAATCATAGAAATTTAGAGTGTCGGTCCTCTTGTACTTAAGTCGGCATTGTGCCTTTTGTATTAAATTCGGATGCAATTTCTGTGTTTCATCGTCAATAAGAAGGTCCTAGGTTTACAGTAAACCTGAAGTGAGGCATCGAAATCTAAAACTCAACTCACAGGAGATTAACAAGTAATAGAAAGTTAGAGTGTCACTCCTATTGTACTTAAGTCGGCATTGTGCCTTTTGTATTAAATTCGGATGGAATTTCTGTGTTTCATCGTCTATAAGATGGTCCTAGGAATACAGTAAACCTGAAGTGTAGCAACGGATCTAAAACTGGTCTCACAGGAGAGGTTCAAATCATAGAAAGTTAGATTGTCAGTCCTCTTGTACTTATGTCGGCATTGTGCCTTTTGTTATAAATTCGGATGCAATTTCTGTGTTTCATCGTCAATAAGAAGGTCCAAGGTATACAGTGAACCTGAAGTGAATCATCGGAATTTAAAACTGAACTCACATGAGAGGATCAAATCATAGAAACTTAGAGTGTCAGTCCTCTTGTACTTAAGTCGGCATTGTGCCTTTTGTATTGAATTCGGATGCAATTTCTGTGTTTCATCGTCAATAAGAAAGTCCAAGGGATTCAGTATACCTGAAGTGCAGCATCGTAATCTAAAACTGGACTCACAAGAGAGGTTCAAATCATAGAATGTTAGAGTGTCAGTCCTCATGTACTTAAGTCGGCATTGTGCCTTTTGTATTAATTTCGGATGCAATTTCTGTGTTTCGTCGTAATGAAGAAGGTCCAAGGTATACAGTAAAACAAAGGGAAGCATCGGAATCTTAAACTTCACTCTCAGGAGCGGTTCAAATCATAGAAAGTTAGAGTGTCAGTCCTCTTGTACTTAAGTCGGCATTGTGCTTTTTGTATTAGATTCGGATGCAATTTCTGTGTTTCATCGTCAATAAGAATGAGCAAGGTATACAGTAAACCTGAAGTAAAGCATCGGAATCTACAACTCAACTCACAGGAGAGGTTTAAATCATAGAAAGTTAGAGTGTCAATCCTCTTGTACTTAAGTCGGCATTGTGCCTTTTGTATAAAATACGGATGCAATTTCTGTGTTTCTTCTTCAATAAGAAGGTCCAAGGGATACAGTAAACCTGAAGTGAAGCATGGGAATCTAAAACTGGACTCACAGGACAGGTTTAAATCATAGAATGTTAGAGTGTCAGTCCTCTTGTACTTAAGTCGGCATTGTGCCTTTTGTATTAAATTCGGATGCAATTTCTGAGCTTCATCGTCAATAAGGAGGTCCAAGGGATACAGTAAACCTGAAGTGAAGCATCGGAATCTAAAACTGGACTCGCAGGAGAGGTTCAAATCATAGGAAGTTAGAGTGGCAGTCCTCTTGTACTTAAGTCGGCATTGTGCTTTTGTATTAAATTCGGATGCAATTTCTGTGTTTCATCGTGAATAAGAAGGTCCAAGGGATACAGTAAACCTGAAGTGAAGCATCGGAATCTCAAAGTGGACTCACAGGAGAGGTTCAAATCATAGAAAGTTAGAGTGTCAGTCCTCTTGTACTTAAGTCGGCATTGTGCCTTTTGTATTAAATTCGGATGCAATTTCTGTGCTTCATCGTCAATAAGAAGGTCCAAGGTATACCGAAAACCTGAAGAGAAAGCATCGGAATCTAAAAATGGACTCACAGGAGCGGTTAAATCATAGAAAGTTGGAGTGTCAGTCCTCTTGTACTTAAGTCGGCATTGTGCCTTTTGTATAAAATTCGGATGCAATTTCTGTGTTTCATCGTCATTAAGAAGGTCCAAGGTATACAGTAAACCTGAAGTGAAGCATCGGAATCTAAAACTGGAAGCACAGGAGAGGTTCATATCATAGAAAATTAGAGTGTCAGTCCTCTTGTATTTAATTCGGCATTGTGCCTTTTGTATTAAATTCGGATGCAATTTCTGTGTTTCATCGTCAATAAGATGGTCCAAGGTTTACAGTAAACCTGAAGTGAAGCATCGAAATCTAAAACTCAACTCAGAGGAGAGGTTCAAATCATAGAAAGTTAGAGTGGCAGTCCTCTTGTACCTAAGTTGGCATTGTGCTTTTGTATTGTTCGGATGCAATTTCTGTGTTTCATCGTGAATAAGAAGGTCCAAGGGATACAGTAAACCTGAAGTGAAGCATCGGAATCTCAAACTGGACTCACATTAGAGGTTCAAATCATAGAGAGTTAGAGTGTCAGTCCTCTTGTACTTAAGTCGGCATTGTGCCTTTTGTATTAAATTCGGATGCAATTTCTGTGTTTCATCGTGAATAAGAAGGTCCAAGGGATACAGTAAACCTGAAGTGAAGCATCGGAATCTAAAACTGGACTCACAGGAGAGGATCATATCATAGAACTTTAGAGTGTCAGTCCTCTTGTACGTAAGTCGGCATTGTGGCTTTTGCATTAAATTTGGGTGCAATTTCTGTGTTTCATCATCAATAAGACGGTCCAAGGTATCCAGTAAACCTGAAGTGAAGCATCGGAATCTAAAATCTGGTCTCACAGGAGAGGTTTAAATCATAGAAAGTTAGAGTGTCAGTCCTCTTGTACTTAAGTCGGCATTGTGCCTTTTGTATTAAATTCGGATGCGATTTCTGTGTTTCATCGTCAATAAGATGGTCCAAGGGTTACAGTAAACCTGAAGTGGAGCATCGAAATCTAGAACTCAACACAGAGGAGAGGTTCAAATCATAGAAAGTTAGAGTGGCAGTGCTCTTGTACTTAAGTCGGCATTGTGCCTTTTGTATTAAATTCGGATGCAATTTCTGTGTTTCATCGTCAATAAGAAGGTCCAAGGGATACAGTAAACCTAAAGTGAAGCATCGGAATCTAAAAATGGACTCACAGGAGCGGTGAAATCGTAGAAAGTTGGAGTGTCAGTCCTCTTGTACTTACGTCGGCATTGTGCTTTTGTATTACATTCGGATGCAATTTCTGTGTTTCATCGTCAATAAGAAGGTCCAAGGGATACAGTAAACGTGAAGTGAAGCATCGGAATCTCAAACTGGGCTCACAGGAGAGGTTCAAATCATAGAAAGTTAGAGTGTCAGTCCTCTTGTACTTAAGTCGACATTGTGCCTTTTGTAATAAATTCGGATGCAATTTCTGTGCTTCATCGTCAATAAGAAGGTCCAAGGTATACAGAAAACCTGAAGAGAAAGCATCGGAATCTAAAAATGGACTCACAGGAGCGGTTAAATCATAGAAAGTTGGAGTGTCAGTCCTCTTGTACTTAAGTCGGCATTGTGCCTTTTGTATTAAATTCGGATGCAATATCTGTGTTTCATCGTCAATAAGAAGGTCCAAGGTAAGCTGTAAACCTGAAGTGAAGCATCGGAATCTAAAACTGGTCTCACAGGAGAGGTTTAAATCATAGAAAGAGAGAGTGTCAGTCCTCTTGTACTTAAGTCGGCATTGTGCCTTTTGTATTAAATTCGGATGCAATTTCTGTGTTTCATCGTCAATAAGATGGTCCAAGGTTTACAGTTAACCTGAAGTGAAGAATTGAAATCGAAAACTCAACTCAGAGGAGAGGTTCAAATCATAGAAAGTTACAGTGGCCGTCCTCTTGTACTTAAGTCGGCATTGTGCCTTTTGTATTAAATTCGGATACAATTTCTGTGTTTCATCGTCAATAAGATGGTCCAAGGGATACAGTAAACCTAAAGTGAAGCATCGGAATCTAAAAATGGACTCACAGGAGCGGTTAAATCGTAGAAATTTGGAGTGTCAGTCCTCTTGTACTTAAGTCGGCATTGTGCTTTTGTATTAAATTCGGATGCAATTTCTGTGTTTCATCGTCAATAAGAAGGTCCAAGGGATACAGTAAACCTGAAGTGAAGCATCGGAATCTCAAACTGGACTCACAGAAAAGGTTCAAATCATAGAAAGTGAAGGTGTCTGTCCTCTTGTACTTAAGTCGGCATTGTGCCTTTTGTAATAAATTCGGATGCAATTTCTGTGTTTCATCGTCAATAAGAAGGACCAAGGGTTACAGTTAACCTGAAGTGAAGCGTCGGAATCTAAAACTGGACTCTCAGGAGAGGCTGAAATCATAGAACGTTAGAGTGTCAGTCCTCTTGTACCTAAGTCGGTATTGTGCCTTTTGTATGAAATTCGGATGCAATTTCTGTGTTTCATCGTCAATAAGACGGTCCAAGGTATACAGTAAACCTGAAGTAAAGCATCGGAATCTAAAACTGGAAGCACAGGAGAGGTTCATATCATAGAGAGTTAGAGTGTCAGTCCTCTTGTATTTATGTCGGCATTGTGCCTTTTGTATTAAATTCGGATACAATTTCTGTGTTTCATCGTCAATAAGATGGTCCAAGGGATACAGTAAACCTGAAGTGAAGCATCGGAATCTCAAACTGGACTCACAGGAGAGGTTCAAATCACAGAAATTGAAGGTATCAGTCCTCTTGTACTTAAGTCGGCATTGTGCCTTTTGTCTCAATTTCGGAAGCAATTTCTGAGCTTCATCGTCAATAAGAAGGTCCAAGGGATACAGTAAACCTGAAGTGAAGCATCGAAATCGAAAACTCAACTCAGAGGAGAGGTTCAAATCATGGAAAGTTACAGTGGCAGTCCTCTTGTACTTAAGTCGACATTGCGCCTTTTGTATTAAATTCGGATACAATTTCTGTGTTTCATCGTCAATAAGATGGTCCAAGGGATACAGTAAACCTAAAGTGAAGCATCGGAATCTAAAAATGGACTCACAGGAGCGGTTAAATCGTAGAAATTTGGAGTGTCAGTCCTCTTGTACTTAAGTCGGCATTGTGCTTTTGTATTAAATTCGGATGCAATTTCTGTGTTTCATCGTCAATAAGAAGGTCCAAGGGATACAGTAAACCTGAAGTGAAGCATCGGAATCTCAAACTGGACTCACAGAAAAGGTTCAAATCATAGAAAGTGAGGGTATCAGTCCTCTTGTACTTAAGTCGGCATTGTGCCTTTTGTATTAATTTCGGAAGCAATTTCTGAGCTTCATCGTCAATAAGAAGGTCCAAGGGATACAGTAAACCTGAAGTGAAGCATCGAAATCGAAAACTCAACTCAGAGGAGAGGTTCAAATCATGGAAAGTTACAGTGGCAGTCCTCTTGTACTTAAGTCGGCATTGTGCCTTTTGTAATAAATTCGGATGCAATTTCTGTGTTTCATCGTCAATAAGAAGGACCAAGGGTTACAGTTAACCTGAAGTGAAGCATCGGAATCTGAAACTGGACTCTCAGGAGAGGCTGAAATCATAGAACGTTAGAGTGTCAGTCCTCTTGTACTTAAGTCGGTAATGTGCCTTTTGTATGAAATTCGGATGCAATTTCTGTGTTTCATCGTCAGTAAGACGGTCCAAGGTATACAGTAAACCTGAAGTGAAGCATCGGAATCTAAAACTGGAAGCCCAGGAGAGGTTCATATCATAGAAAGTTAGAGTGTCAGTCCTCTTGTATTTATGTCGGCATTGTGCCTTTTGTATTAAATTCGGATACAATTTCTGTGTTTCATCGTCAATAAGATGGTCCAAGGGATACAGTAAACCTGAAGTGAAGCATCGAAATCTAAAACTCAACTCAGAGGAGAGGTTCAAATCATGGAAAGTTACAGTGGCAGTCCTCTTGTACTTAAGTCGGCATTGTGCATTTTGTATTAAATTCGGATGCAATTTCTGTGTTTCATCGTGAATACGAAGGTCCAAGGGATACTCTAAACCTGAAGTGAAGCATCGGAATCTCAAACTGGACTCACAGGAGAGGTTCAAATCATAGAAAGTTAGAGTGTCAGTCCTCTTGTACTTAAGTCGGCATTGTGCCTTTTGTATTAAATTCGGATGCAATTTCTGTGCTTCATCGTCAATAAGAAGGTCCAAGGTATACAGAAAACCTGAAGAGAAAGCATCGGAATCTAAAAATGGACTCACAGGAGCGGTTAAATCATAGAAAGTTGGAGTGTCAGTCCTCTTGTACTTAAGTCGGCATTGTGCCTTTGGTATTAAATTCGGATGCAATATCTGTGTTTCATCGTCAATAAGAAGGTCCAAGGTAAGCTGTAAACCTGAAGTGAAGCATCGGAATCTAAAACTGGTCTCACAGGAGAGGCTTAAATCATAGAAAGAGAGAGTGTCAGTCCTCTTGTACTTAAGTCGGCATTGTGTCTTTTGTATTAAATTCGGATGCAATTTCTGTGTTTCATCGTCAATAAGGAGGTCCAAGGTTTACAGTAAACCTGAAGTGAAGCATCGAAATCTAAAACTCAACTCACAGGAGAGGCTCAGATCATATAAAGTTAGAGTGTCAGTCCTCTTGTACTTAAGTCGGCATTGTGCCTTTTGTATTAAATTCGGATGCAATTTCTGTGTTTCATCGTAAATAAGATGGTCCAAGGTTTACAGTAACCCCGACGTGAAGCATCGAAATCTAAAACTCAACTCAGAGGAGAGGTTCAATTCATAGAAAGTTAGAGTGGCAGTCCACTTGTACTTAAGTCGGCGTTGTGCCTTTTATATTAAATTCGGATACAATTTCTGTGTTTTATCGTCAATAAGAAGGTCCAAGGGATACAGTAAACCTAAAGTGAAGCATCAGAATCTAAAAATGGACTCAATGGAGCGGTCAAATCGTAGAATGTTGGAGTGTCAGTCCTCTTGTACTTAAGTCGGCATTGTGCTTTTGTATTAAATTCGGATGCAATTTCTGTGTATCATCGTCAATAAGAAGGTCCAAGGGATACAGTAAACCTGAAGTGAAGATTCGGAATCTCAAACTGGACTCACAGGAGAGGTTCAAATCATAGAAAGTTAGAGTGTCAGTCCTCTTGTACTTAAGTCGGCATTGTGCCTTTTGTAATAAATTCGGATGCAATTTCTGTGTATCATCGTCAATAAGAAGGACCAAGGGTTGCAGTTAACCTGAAGTGAAGCATCGGAATCTAAAACTGGACTCTCAGGAGAGGTTGAAATCATAGAAAGTTAGTGTGTCAGTCCTATTGTACTTAAGTCGGCATTGTGCATTTTGTATTAAATTGTATGCAATTTCTGTGTTTCATCGTCAATAAGATTGACCAAGGTATACAGTAAACCTGAAGTGAAGCATCGGAATCTACAACTCAACTCACAGGAGAGGTGTAAATAATAGAAAGTTAGAGTGTCAATCCTCTTGTACTTGAGTCGGCATTGTTCCTTTTGTACTAAATTCGGATGCAATTTCTGTGTTTCATTGTCAATAAGAAGGTCCAAGGTATACAGTAAACCTGAAGTGAAGCATCGGAATCTAAAACTGGGCGCACAGGACAGGTTCATATCATAGAAAGTTACAGTGGCAGTCCTCTTGCACTTAAGTCGGCATTGTGCCTTTTGTATTAAATTCGGATGCAATTTCTGTGTTTCATCGTCAATAAAATGGTCCAAGGTTTACAGTTAACCTGAAGTGAAGCATCGAAATCTAAAACTCAACTCAGAGGAGAGGTTCAAATCATAGAAAGTTACAGTGGCAGTCCTCTTGTACTTAAGTCGGCATTGTGCCTTTTGTATTAAATTCGGATACAATTTCTGTGTTTCATCGTCAATAAGATGGTCCAAGGGATACAGTAAACCTAAAGTGAAGCATCGGAATCTAAAAATGGACTCACAGGTCGGTTAAATCGTAGAAATTTGGAGTGTCAGTCCTCTTGTACTTAAGTCGGCATTGTGCTTTTGTATTAAATTCGGATGCAATTTCTGTGTTTCATCGTCAATAAGAAGGTCCAAGGGATACAGTATACCTGAAGTGAAGCATCGGAATCTCAAACTGGACTCACAGGAGAGGTTCAAATCATAGAAAGTGAAGGTGTCAGTCCTCTTGTACTTAAGTCGGCATTGTGCCTTTTGTAATAAATTCGGATGCAATTTCTGTGTTTCATCGTCAATAAGAAGGACCAAGGGTTACAGTTAACCTGAAGTGAAGCATCGGAATCTAAAACTGGACTCTCAGGAGAGGTTGAAATCATAGAACGTTAGAGTGTCAGTCCTCTTGTACTTAAGTCGGTATTGTGCCTTTTGTATGAAAATCGGATGCAATTTCTGTGTTTCATCGTCAATAAGTCGGTCCAAGGTATACAGTAAACCTGAAGTGAAGCATCGGAATCTAAAACTGGAAGCACAGGAGAGGTTCATATCATAGAAAGTTAGAGTGTCAGTCCTCTTGGGTTTATGTCGGCTTTGTGCCTTTTGTATTAAATTCGGATGCAATTTCTGTGTTTCATCGTGAATACGAAGGTCCAAGGGATACAGTAAACCTGAAGTGAAGCATCGGAATCTCAAACTGGACTCACAGGAGAGGTTCAAATCATAGAAAGTTAGAGTGTCAGTCCTCTTGTACTTAAGTCGGCATTGTGCCTTTTGTATTAAATTCGGATGCAATATCTGTGCTTCATCGTCAATAACAAGGTCCAAGGTATACAGACAACCTGAAGAGAAAGCATCGGAATCTAAAAATGGACTCACAGGAGCGGTTAAATCATAGAAAGTTGGAGTGTCAGTCCTCTTGTACTTAAGTCGGCATTGTGCCTTTTGTATTAAATTCGGATGCAATTTCTGTGTTTCATCGTCAATAAGAAGGTCCAAGGTAAGCAGTAAACCTGAAGTGAAGCATCGGAATCTAAAACTGGTCTCACAGGAGAGGTTTAAATCATAGAAAGAGAGAGTGTCAGTCCTCTTGTACTTAAGTCGGCATTGTGCCTTTTGTATTAAATTCGGATGCAATTTCTGTGTTTCATCGTCAATAAGAAGGTACAAGGGGTGCAGTAAACCTGAAGTGAAGCATCGGAATCTAAAACTGGTCTCACAGGAGAGGTTCATATCATAGAACTTTAGATTGACAGTCCTCTTGTACTTAAGTCGGCATTGTGGCTTTTGTATTAAATTCGGGTGCAATTTCTGTGTTTCTTCATCAATAAGACGGTCCAAGGTATACGGTAAACCTGAAGTGAAGCATCGGAATCTAAAATCTGGTCTCACAGGAGAGGTTTAAATCATAGAACGTTAGAGTGTCAGTCCTCTTTTACTTAAGTCGGCATTGTGCCTTTTGTATTAAATTCGGATGCAATTTCTGTGTTTCATCGTCAATAAGATGGTCCAAGGTTTACAGTAAACCTGAAGTGTAGCATCGAAATCTAAAACTCAACTCAGAGGAGAGGTTCAAATCATAGAAAGTTAGAGTGGCAGTCCTCTTTTACTTAAGTCGGCATTGTGCTTTTGTATTAAATTCGGATGCAATTTCTGGTTTTCATCGTCAATAAGAAGGTCCAAGGGATACAGTAAACCTGAAGTGAAGCATCGGAATCTCAAACTGGACTCACAGGAGAGGTTCAAATCATAGAAAGTTAGAGTGTCAGTCCTCTTGTACTTAAGTCGGCATTGTGCCTTTTGTAATAAATTCGGATGCAATTTCTGTGTATCATCGTCAATAAGAAGGACCAAGGGCTACAGTTAACCTGAAGTGAAGCATCGGAATCTAAAACTGGACTCTCAGGAGAGGTTGAAATCATAGAAAGTTAGAGTGTCAGTCCTCTTGTACTTAAGTCGGCATTGTGCATTTTGTATTAAATTGTATGCAATTTCGGTGTTTCATCGTCAATAAGATTGACCAAGGTATACAGTAAACCTGAAGTGAAGCATCGGAATCTAAAACTCAACTCACAGGAGAGGTGTAAATAATAGAAAGTTAGAGTGTCAATCCTCTTGTACTTAAGTCGGCATTATTCCTTTTGTACTAAATTCGGATGCAATTTCTCTGTTTCATTGTCAATAAGAAGGTCCAAGGTATACAGTCAACTTGAAGTGAAGCATCGGAATCTAAAACTGGACGCACAGGAAAGGTTCATATCGTAGAAAGTTAGAGTGTCAGTCCTCTTGTACCTAAGTTGGAATTGTGGCTTTTGTATTAAATTCGTGTGCAATTTCTGTGTTTCATCATCAATAAGACGGTCCAAAGTGTGCAGTAAACCTGAAGTGAAGCATCGGAATCTAAAACTGGTCTCACAGGAGAGGTTTAAATCATAGAAAGTTAGAGTGTCAGTCCTCTTGTACTTAAGTCGGCATTGTGCCTTTTGTATCAAATTCGGATGCAATTTCTGTGTTTCATCGTCAATAAAATCGTCCAAGGTTTACAGTAAACCTGAAGTGAAGCATCGAAATCTAAAACTCAACTCAGAGGAGAGGTTCAAATCATAGAAAGTTAGAGTGGCAGTCCTCTTGTACTTAACTCGGCATTGTGCATTTTGTATTAAATTCGGATGCAATTTCTGTGTTTCATCGTCAATAAGTAGGACCTAGGGATACAGTAAACCTGAAGTGAAGCATCGGAATCTAAAACTGGACTCACAGTAGCGGTTCCAATCATAGAACGTTACAGTGTCAGTCCTCTTGTACTTAAGTCGGCATTGTGCTTTTTGTATTAAATTCGGATGCAGTTTCTGTATTTTATTGTCAGTAAGAAGGTCCAAGGTATAGGGTAAACCTGAAGTGAAGCATCGGAATCTAAAACTGGACTCACAGGAGGGGTTCAAATCATAGAAAGTTAGAGTGTCAGTCCTCTTGTACTTAAGTCGGCATTGTGCCTTTGTATTAAATTTGGATGCAATTTCTGTGTTTTATCGTCAATAAGAAGATTCAAGGGATACAGGTAACCTGAAGTGAAGCATCAAATCTAAAACTGGACTCACAGGAGGGGTCCAAATCATAGAAAGTTAGAGTGTCTGTCCTCTTGTACTTAAGTCGGCATTGTGCCTTTTTATTAACTTTGGATGCAATTTCTGTGTTTTATCGTCAATAAGAAGATTCAAGGGATACAGGTAACCTGAAGTGAAGCATCAAATCTAAAACTGGACTCACAGGAGAGGTTCAAATCATAGAAAGTTAGAGTGTCAGTCCTCTTGTACTTAAGTCGGCATTGTGCCTTTTGTAATAAATTCGGATGCAATTTCTGTGTATCATCGTCAATAAGAAGGACCAAGGGCTACAGTTAACCTGAAGTGAAGCATAGGAATCTAAAACTGGACTCTCAGGAGAGGTTGAAATCATAGAAAGTTAGAGTGTCAGTCCTCTTGTACTTAAGTCGGCATTATGCATTTTGTATTAAATTGTATGCAATTTCGGTGTTTCATCGTCAATAAGATTGACCAAGGTATACAGTAAACCTGAAGTGAAGCATCGGAATCTGAAACTCAACTCACAGGAGAGGTGTAAATAATAGAAAGTTAGAGTGTCAATCCTCTTGTACTTAAGACGGCATTATTCCTTTTGTACTAAATTCGGATGCAATTTCTCTGTTTCATTGTCAATAAGAAGGTCCAAGGTATACAGTCAACCTGAAGTGAAGCATCGGAATCTAAAACTGGACGCACAGGAAAGGTTCATATCGTAGAAAGTTAGAGTGTCAGTCCTCTTGTACCTAAGTTGGAATTGTGGCTTTTGTATTAAATTCGTGTGCAATTTCTGTGTTTCATCATCAATAAGACGGTCCAAAGTGTGCAGTAAACCTGAAGTGAAGCATCGGAATCTAAAACTGGTCTCACAGGAGAGGTTTAAATCATAGAAAGTTAGAGTGTCAGTCCTCTTGTACTTAAGTCGGCATTGTGCCTTTTGTATTAAATTCGGATGCAATTTCTGTGTTTCATCGTCAATAAGTAGGACCTAGGGATACAGTAAACCTGAAGTGAAGCATCGGAATCTAAAACTGGACTCACAGTAGCGGTTCCAATCATAGAACGTTACAGTGTCAGCCCTCTTGTACTTAAGTCGGCATTGTGCCTTTTGTATTAAATTCGGATGCAGTTTCTGTATTTTATTGTCAGTAAGAAGGTCCAAGGTATAGGGTAAACCTGAAGTGAAGCATCGGAATCTAAAACTGGACTCACAGGAGGGGTTCAAATCATAGAAAGTTAGAGTGTCAGTCCTCTTGTACTTAAGTCGGCATTGTGCCTTTGTATTAAATTTGGATGCAATTTCTGTGTTTTATCGTCAATAAGAAGATTCAAGGGATACAGGTAACCTGAAGTGAAGCATCAAATCTAAAACTGGACTCACAGGAGGGGTTCAAATCATAGAAAGTTAGAGTGTCAGTCCTCTTGTACTTAAGTCGGCATTGTGCCTTTTGTATTATATTTGGATTCAATTTCTGTGTTTCATCGTCAATAAGAAGGTTCAAGGAATACAGGTAACCTGAAGTGAAGCATCGGAATCTAAAACTGGACTCACAGTAGCGGTTCAAATCATAGAACGTTACAGTGTCAGTCCTCTTGTACTTAAGTCGGCATTGTGCCTTTTGTATTAAATTTGGATGCAATCTCTGAGTTTCATCGTCAATAAGAAGATTCAAAGAATACAGGTAACCTGAAGTGAAGCATCGGAATCTCAAACTGGACTCAGAGGAGAGGTTCAAATCATAGAACGTTACAGTGTCAGTCCTCTTGTACTTAAGTCGGCATTGTGCCTTTTGTATTAAATTCGGATGCAGTTTCTGTATTTTATTGTCAGTAAGAAGTTCCAAGGGTACAGTTAACCTGAAGTGAAGCATCCGAATCTAAAACTGGACTCACAGGAGAGGTTCAAATCATAGAAAGTTAGAGTGTCAGTCCTCTTGTACTTAAGTCGGCATTGTGCCTTTTGTATTAAATTTGGATGCAATCTCTGAGTTTCATCGTCAATAAGAAGATTCAAAGAATACAGGTAACCTGAAGTGAAGCATCGGAATCTCAAACTGGACTCAGAGGAGAGGTTCAAATCATAGAAAGTTTGAGTGTCAGTCCTCTTGTACTTAAGTCGGCATTGTGCATTTTGTATCAAATTGGATGCAATTTCTGTGTTTCATCGTCAATAAGATTGACGAAGGTATACAGTAAACCTGAAGTGAAGCATCGGAATCTACAACTCAACTCACAGGAGAGGTGTAAATCATAGAAAATTAGAGTGTCAGCCCTCCTGTACTTAAGTCGGCATTGTGCCTTTTGTATTAAATTCGGATGCAATTTCTGTGTTTCATCGTCAATAAGTAGGTCCAAGGTATACAGTAAACCTGAAGTGAGGCGTCGGAATCTAAAGCTGGACTCACAGGAGAGGTTCAAATCATAGAAAGTTAAAGTGTCAGTCCTCTTGTACTTAAGTCGGCAATGTGCCTCTTGTATTAAATTCGGATGCAATTTCTGTGTTTCATCGTCAATAAGATGGTCCTAGGAATACAGTAAACCTGAAGTGAAGCATCGGATCCAAAACTAGACTCACAGGAGAGGTTCAAATCGTAGAAAGTTAGAGTGTCAGTCCTCTTGTACTTAAGTCGGCATTGTGCCTTTTGTATTAAATTCGGATGGAATTTCTGTGTTTCATCGTCAATAAGAAGGTCCAAGGTATACAGTAAACCTGAAGTGAAGCATCGGGATCTACAACTCAACTCACAGGAGAGGTTCAAATCATAGAAAGTTAGAGTGCCAGTCCTCTTGTCCTTAAGTCGGCATTGTGCCTTTTGTATTAAATTCGCAAGCAATCTCTGTGCTTCATCGTCAATAAGAAGGTCCAAGGGATACAGAAACCCGGAAGTGAAGCATCGGAATCTCAAACAGGACTCACAGGAGAGGTTCAAATCATAGAAAGTTAGAGTGTCTGCCCTCTTGTACTTAAGTCGGCATTGTGCCTTTTGTATTAAATTCGGATGCCATTTCTGTGTTTCATCGTCAATAAGAAGGTCCAAGGTTTACAGTAAACCTGAAGTGAACCGTCGGAATCTAAAACTGGACTCACAGGAGAGGTTCAAATCATAGAAAGTTAGAGTGTCAGTCCTCTTGTACTTAAGCCGGCATTGTTTCTCTTGTATTAAATTCGGATGCAATTTCTGTGTTTCATCGTCAATAAGAAGATCCAAGTGATACAGTAAACCTGAAGTGAAGCATCGGAATATAAAACTGGACTCACAGGAGCGGTTAAATCATAGAAAGTTGGAGTGTCAGTCCTCTTGTACCTAAGTCGGCAGTGTGCCTTTCGTATTAAATTCGCATGCAATTTTTGTGCTTCATCGTCAATAAGAAGGTCCAAGGGATACAGTAAACCTGTAGTGAAGCATCGGAATCTAAAACTGGATTCACACGAGAGGTTTAATTCATAGAAAGTTAGAGTGTCAGTCCTCTTGTACTTAAGTCGGCATTGTGCCTTTTGTATTAAATTCGCAAGCAAATTCTGTGCTTCATCGTCAATAAGAAGGTCCAACGGATACAGAAAACCTGAAGTAAAGCGTCGGAATCTCAAACTGGACTCACAGGAGAGGTTCAAATCATAGAAAGTTAGAGTGTCAGTCCTCTTGTACTTAAGTCGGCATTGTTTCTCATGTATTAAATTCGGATGCAATTTCTGTGTTTCATCAACAATAAGACGGTCCAAGGTATACAGTAAACCTGAAGTGAAGCATCGGAATCTAAAACTGACTCACAGGATAGGTTCAAAACTTAGAACGTTAGAGTGACAGTCCTCTTGTACTTAAGTCGGCATTGTGCCTTTTGTACTAAATTCGGATGCAATTTCTGTGTTTCATCGTCAATAAGAAGGTCCAAGGTTTACAGTAAACCTGAAGTGAAGCATCGAAATCTAAAACCCAACTCAGAGGAGAGGTTCAAATCATAGAAAGTTGGAGTGTAAGTCCACTTATACTTAAGTCGGCATTGTGCCTTTTGTATTAAATTCGGATGCAATTTCTGTGTTTCATCGTCAATAAGAAGGTCCAAGGGATACAGTAAACCTGAACTGAAGCATCGGAATCTAAAACTCAACCCACAGAAGAGGTTCAAATCATAGAAAGTTAGAGTGTCAGTTTTCTTGTACATTAGCTGGCATTTTGCCTTTTGTATTAAATTCGGTTGCAATTTCTGTGTTTCCTCGTCAATAAGAATGTTTAAGGTATACAGTAAACCTGAAGTGAAGCATCGGAATCTACAACTCAACTCACAGGAGAGGTTCAAATCATAGAAAGTTAGAGTGTCAGTCCTCTTGTACTAAAGTCAGCATTGTGCATTTTGTACTAAATTCGGATGCAATTTCTGTGTTTCATCGTCAATAAGAAGGTCCATGGTATACAGTAAACCTGTAGTGAAGCATCGGAATCTAAAACTGGATTCACACGAGAGGTTTAAATCATAGAAAGTTAGAGTGTCAGTCCTCTTGTACTTAAGTCGGCATTGTGCCTTTTGTATTAAATTCGGATGCAATTTCTGTCTTTCATCGTCAATAAGAAGGTCCAAGGTATACAGTAAAACAGAAGTGAAGCATCGTAATCTAAAACTGACTCACAGGAGAGTTTCAAATCATAGAAAGTTAGAGTGTCAGTCCTCTTGTACTTAAGTCGGCATTGTGCACTTTGTATTAAATTCGGATGCAATTTCTGTGTTTCATCGTCAATAAGAATGTCCAAGGTTTACAGTTAACCTGAAGTGAAGCATCGCAATCTAAAACACAACCCACAGGAGAGGTTCAAATCATAGAAACTTTGAGTGTCAGTTCTCTTGTACTTAAGTCGGCATTGTGCCTTTTGTATTAAATTCGGATAGAATTTCTGTGTTTCATCGTCAGTAAGAAGGTCCAAGGTATACAGTAAACCTGAAGTGAAGCATCGGAATCTACAACTCAACTCACAGGAGAGGTTCAAATCATAGAAAGTTAGAGAGTCAGTTCTCTTGTACTTAAGTCGGCATTGTGCCTTTTGCATTAAATTCGCATGCAATTTCTGTGCTTCATCGCCAATAAGAAGGTCCAAGGGATACAGAAAAACTGAAGTGAAGCATCGGAATCTAAAACTGTACTCACAGGAGAGGTTAAAATCATAGATCGTTAGAGTGTCAGTCCTCTTGTACTTAAGTCGGCATTGTGCCTTTTGTATTAAATTCGGGTGCAATTTCTCTGTTTCATCGTCAATAAGAAGGTCCAAGGTTTACAGTAAACCTGAAGTGAAGCATCGAAATCTAAAACTCAACTCAGAGGAGAGGTTCAAATCATAGAAAGTTACAAAGGCAGTCCTCTTGTACTTAAGTCGGCATTGTGCATTTTGTATTAAATTCAGATGCTATTTCTGTGTTTCATCGTTAATAAGAAGGTCCAAGGGATACAGTAAACCTGAAGTGAAGCTTCGGAATCTCAAACGACTCACAGGGGAGGTTCAAATCACAGAAATTTAGAGTGTCAGTCCTCTTGTACTTGAGTCGGCATTCTGCCTTTTGTATTAAATTCGGATGCAATATCTGTGTTTCATCGTCAATTAGAAGGACCAAGGGATAAAGTAAACCTGAAGTGAAGCATCGGAATCTAAAACTGGTCTCACGGGAGAGGTTCAAATCATAGAACGTTAGAGTGTCAGTCCTCTTGTACATAACTCGGCATTGTGCCTTTTGTATTAAATTCGGATGCAATTTCTGTATTTCATCGTCAATAAGATGGTCCAAGGTATAGAGTAAACCTGAAGTGAAGCATCGGAATCTAAAACTGGACTCACAGGAGAGGTTCAAATCATAGAAAGTTAGAGTGTCAGTCCTCTTGTACTTAAGTCGGCATTGTGCCTTTTGTATTAAATTCGGATGCTATTTCTGTGTTTCATCGTCAATTAGAAGGTCCAAGGGATACAGTAAACCTGAAATGAAGCATCGGAATCTAATACTGGACTCACAGGTAAGGTAAAAACATAGAAAGTTAGAGTGTCAGTGCTCTTGTACTTAAGTCGGCATTGTGCCATTTGTATTAAATTCGGATGCAATTTCTGTGTTTCATCGTCAATAAGAAGGTCCATGGGATACAGTAAACTTGAAGTGCAGCATCGGAATCTAAAACTGGACTCAAAGGCGAGGTTCAAATCATAGAAAGCTAGAGTGTCAGTCCTCTTGTACTTAAGTCGGCATTGTAGCTTTTGTATTAAATTCGGATGCAATTTCTGTGTTTCATCGTCAATAAGAAGGTCCAAGGAATACAGTAAACTTGAAGTGCAGCATCGGAATCTAAAACTGGACTCAAAGGCGAGGTTCAAATCATAGAAAGTTAGAGTGTCTGTCCTCTTGTACTTAAGTCGGCATTGTGCCTATTGTATTAAATTCGGGTGCAATTTCTGTTTTTCATCGTCAATAAGAAGGTCCAAGGGATACAGTAAACCTGAAGTGAAGCATCGGAATCTAAAACTGGACTCACAGGAGAGGATCAAATCATAGAACGGTAGAGTGTCAGTCCTCTTGTGCTTACGTCGGCATTGTGCGTTTTGTATTAAACTGGATGCAATTTCTGTGTTTCATCGTCAACAAGAATGACCAATTTATACAGTAAACCTGAAGTGAAGCATCGGAATCTACAACTCAACTCACAGGAGAGGTTTAAATCATAGAAAGTTAGAGTGTCAGTCCTCTTGTACTTAATTCGGCATTGTGCCTTTTGTATTAAATTCGTATGTAATTTCTAAGTTTCATCGTCAATAAGAATGTCCAAGGGATACAGTAAACCTGAAGTGAAGCATCGGAATCTAAAACTGTACTCTCAGGAGAGGTTCAAATCATAGAAAGTTAGAGTGTCAGTCCTCTTGTACTTAAGTCGGCATTGTGCCTTTTGTATTAAATTCGGATGCAATTTCTGTGTTTCATCGTCAATTAGAAGGTCCAAGGGATACAGTAAACCTGAACTGAAGTATCGGAATCTAAAACTGGACTCACAGGTAAGGTTCAAATCATAGAAAATTAGAGCGTCAGTCCTCTTGTACTTAAGTCGGCTTTGTACCATTTGTATTAAATTCGGATGCAATTTCTGTGTTTCATCGTCAATAAAAAGTCCAAGGGATACAGTAAACTTGAAGTGCAGCATCGGAATCTAATACTTGGCTCAAAGACAAGGTTTAAATCATAGAAAATTAGAGTGTCAGTTTTCTTGTACTTAAGTCGGCATTGTGCCTTTTGTATTAAATTCGGATGCAATTTCCGTGTTTCATCGTCAATAAGAAGGTCCGAGGGATACAGTAAACCTGAAGTGAAGCATCGGAATCTATAACTGGACTCTCAGGAGAGGTTCGAATCATAGAAAATTAGAGTGTCAGCCCTCCTGTACTTAAGTCGGCATTGTGCCTTTTGTATTAAATTCGGATGCAATTTCTGTGTTTCATCGTCAATAAGAAGGTCCAAGGTATACAGTAAACCTGAAGTGAGGCGACGGAATCTAGAGCTGGACGCACAGGAGAGGTTCAAATCATAGAAAGTTAGAGTGTCAGTCCTCTTGTACTTAAGTCGGCAATGTGCCTCTTGTATTAAATTCGGATGCAATTTCTGTGTTTCATCGTCAATAAGATGGTCCTAGGAATACAGTAAACCTGAAGTGAAGCATCGGATCCAAAACTAGACTCACAGGAGAGGTTCAAATCGTAGAAAGTTATAGTGTCAGTCCTCTTGTACTTAAGTCGGCATTGTGCCTTTTGTATTAAATTCGGATGGAATTTCTGTGTTTCATCGTCAATAAGAAGGTCCAAGGTATACAGTAAACCTGAAGTGAAGCATCGGAATCTATAACTCAACTCACAGGAGAGGTTCAAATCATAGAAAGTTAGAGTGCCAGTCCTCTTGTCCTTAAGTCGGCATTGTGCCTTTTGTATTAAATTCGCAAGCAATCTCTGTGCTTCATCGTCAATAAGAAGGTCCAAGGGATACAGAAAACCGGAAGTGAAGCATCGGAATCTCAAACTGGACTCACAGGAGAGGTTCAAATCATAGAAAGTTAGAGTGTCTGCCCTCTTGTACTTAAGTCGGCATTGTGCCTTTTGTATTAAATTCGGATGCCATTTCTGTGTTTCATCGTCAATAAGAAGGTCCAAGGTTTACAGTAAACCTGAAGTGAACCGTCGGAATCTAAAACTGGACTCACAGGAGAGGTTCAAATCATAGAAAGTTAGAGTGTCAGTCCTCTTGTACTTAAGCCGGCATTGTTTCTCTTGTATTAAATTCGGATGCAATTTCTGTGTTTCATCATCAATAAAAAGGTCCAAGGGATACAGTAAACCTGAATTGAAGCATCGGAATTTAAAACTGGACTCACAGGAGAGGTTCAAATCATAGAAAGTTACAATGTCAGTCCTCTTGTACTTAAGTCGGCATTGTGCCTTTTGTATTAAATTCGGATGTAATATCTGTGTTTCATCGTCAATAAGAAGATCCAAGTGATACAGTAAACCTGAAGTGAAGCATCGGAATATAAAACTGGACTCACAGGAGCGGTTAAATCATAGAAAGTTAGAGTGTCAGTCCTCTTGTACCTAAGTCGGCATTGTGCCTTTTGTATTAAATTCGCATGCAATTTTTGTGCTTCATCGTCAATAAGAATGTCCAACGGATACAGTAAACCTGTAGTGAAGCATCGGAATCTAAAACTGGATTCACACGAGAGGTTTAATTCATAGAAAGTTAGAGTGTCAGTCCTCTTGTACTTAAGACGGCATTGTGCCTTTTGTATTAAATTCGCATGCAAATTCTGTGCTTCATCGTCAATAAGAAGGTCCAACGGATACAGAAAACCTGAAGTAAAGCGTCGGAATCTCAAACTGGACTCACAGGAGAGGTTCAAATCATAGAAAGTTAGAGTGTAAGTCCTGTTGTACTTAAGTCGGCATTGTTTCTCTTGTATTAAATTCGGATGCAATTTCTGTGTTTCATCATCAATATGACGGTCCAAGGTATACAGTAAACCTGAAGTGAAGCATCGGAATCTAAAACTGACTCACAGGATAGGTTCAAAACATAGAACGTTAGAGTGACAGTCCTCTTGTACTTAAGTCGGCATTGTGCCTTTTGTATTAAATTCGGATGCAATTTCTGTGTTTCATCGTCAATAAGAAGGTCCAAGGTTTACAGAAAACCTGAAGTGAAGCATCGAAATCTAAAACTCAACTCAGAGGAGAGGTTCAAATCATAGAAAGTTAGAGTGGCAGTCCTCTTGTACTTAAGTCGGCTTTATGCCTTTTGTATTAAATTCGGATGCAATATCTGTGTTTCATCGTCAATGGGAACGTCCAAGGGATACAGTAAACCTGAAGTGAAGCATCGGAATCTAAAACTGGACTCACAGGAGAGGTTCAAATCATAGAATGTTAGAGTGTAAGTCCACTTATACTTAAGTCGGCATTGTGCCTTTTGTATTAAATTCGGATGCAATTTCTGTGTTTCATCGTCAATAAGAAGGTCCAAGGGATACAGTAAACCTGAAGTGAAGCATCGGAATCTAAAACTCAACCCACAGAAGAGGTTCAAATCATAGAAAGTTAGAGTGTCAGTTTTCTTGTACATTAGCTGGCATTTTGCCTTTTGTATTAAATTCGGTTGCAATTTCTGTGTTTCATCGTCAATAAGAATGTTTAAGGTATACAGTAAACCTGAAGTGAAGCATCGGAATCTACAACTCAACTCACAGGAGAGGTTCAAATCATAGAAAGTTAGAGGGTCAGTCCTCTTGTACTAGAGTCAGCATTGTGCATTTTGTACTAAATTCGGATGCAATTTCTGTGTTTCATCGTCAATAAGAAGGTCCATGGTATACAGTAAACCTGTAGTGAAGCATCGGAATCTAAAACTGGATTCACACGAGAGGTTTAAATCATAGAAAGTTAGAGTGTCAGTCCTCTTGTACTTAAGTCGGCATTGTGCCTTTTGTATTAAATTCAAATGCAATTTCTGTCTTTCATCGTCAATAAGAAGGTCCAAGGTATACAGTTAAACAGAAGTGAAGCATCGGAATCTAAAACTGACTCACAGGAGAGTTTCAAATCATAGAAAGTTAGAGTGTCAGTCCTCTTGTACTTAAGTCGGCATTGTGCACTTTGTATTAAATTCGGATGCAATTTCTGTGTTTCATCGTCAATAAGAAGGTCCAAGGTTTACAGTTAACCTGAAGTGAAGCATCGCAATCTAAAACACAACCCACAGGAGAGGTTCAAATCATAGAAACTTTGAGTTTCAGTTCTCTTGTACTTAAGTCGGCATTGTGCCTTTTGTATTAAATTCGGATAGAATTTCTGTGTTTCATCGTCAATAAGAAGGTCCAAGGTATACAGTAAACCTGAAGTGAAGCATCGGAATCTACAACTCAACTCACAGGAGAGGTTCAAATCATAGAAAGTTAGAGAGTCAGTTCTCTTGTACTTAAGTCGGCATTGTGCCTTTTGTATTAAATTCGCATGCAATATCTGTGCTTCATCGCCAATAAGAAGGTCCAAGGGATACAGAAAACCTGAAGTGAAGCATCGGAATCTAAAACTGGACTCACAGGAGAGGTTAAAATCATAGATCGTTAGAGTGTCAGTCCTCTTGTACTTAAGTCGGCATTGTGCCTTTTGTATTAAATTCGGATGCAATTTCTCTGTTTCATCGTCAATAAGAAGGTCCAAGGTTTACAGTAAACCTGAAGTGAAGCATCGAAATCTAAAACTCAACTCAGAGGACAGGTTCAAATCATAGAAAGTTAGAAAGGCAGTCCTCTTGTACTTAAGTCGGCATTGTGCCTTTTGTATTAAATTCGGATGCTATTTCTGTGTTTCATCGTTAATAAGAAGGTCCAAGGGATACAGTAAACCTGAAGTGAAGCATCGGAATCTCAAACTGACTCACAGGAGAGTTTCAAATCATAGAAAGTTAGAGTGTCAGTCCTCTTGTAGTTAAGTCGGCATTGTGCACTTTGTATTAAATTCGGATGCAATTTCTGTGTTTCATCGTCAATAAGAAGGTCCAAGGTTTACAGTTAACCTGAAGTGAAGCATCGCAATCTAAAACACAACCCACAGGAGAGGTTCAAATCATAGAAACTTTGAGTTTCAGTTCTCTTGTACTTAAGTCGGCATTGTGCCTTTTGTATTAAATTCGGATAGAATTTCTGTGTTTCATCGTCAATAAGAAGGTCCAAGGTATACAGTAAACCTGAAGTGAAGCGTCGGAATCTACAACTCAACTCACAGGAGAGGTTCAAATCATAGAAAGTTAGAGAGTCAGTTCTCTTGTACTTAAGTCGGCATTGTGCCTTTTGTATTAAATTCGCATGCAATATCTGTGCTTCATCGCCAATAAGAAGGTCCAAGGGATACAGAAAACCTGAAGTGAAGCATCGGAATCTAAAACTGGACTCACAGGAGAGGTTAAAATCATAGATCGTTAGAGTGTCAGTCCTCTTGTACTTAAGTCGGCATTGTGCCTTTTGTATTAAATTCGGATGCAATTTCTCTGTTTCATCGTCAATAAGAAGGTCCAAGGTTTACAGTAAACCTGAAGTGAAGCATCGAAATCTAAAACTCAACTCAGAGGACAGGTTCAAATCATAGAAAGTTAGAAAGGCAGTCCTCTTGTACTTAAGTCGGCATTGTGCCTTTTGTATTAAATTCGGATGCTATTTCTGTGTTTCATCGTTAATAAGAAGGTCCAAGGGATACAGTAAACCTGAAGTGAAGCATCGGAATCTCAAACTAGACTCACAGGGGAGGTTCAAATCACAGAAATTTAGAGTGTCAGTCCTCTTGTACTTGAGTCGGCATTGTGCCTTTTGTATTAAGTTCGGATGCAATATCTGTGTTTCATCGTCAATTAGAAGGACCAAGGGATAAAGTAAACCTGAAGTGAAGCATCGGAATCTAAAACTGGTCTCACGGGAGAGGTTCAAATCATAGAACGTTAGAGTGTCAGTCCTCTTGTACATAAGTCGGCATTGTGCCTTTTGTATTAAATTCGGATGCAATTTCTGTATTTCATCGTCAATAAGATGGTCCAAGGTATAGAGTAAACCTGAAGTGAAGCATCGGAATCTAAAACTGGACTCACAGGAGAGGTTCAAATCATAGAAAGTTAGAGAGTCAGTGCTCTTGTACTTAAGTCGGCATTGTGCCATTTGTATTAAATTCGGATGCAATTTCTGTGTTTCATCGTCAATAAGAAGGTCCAAGGGATACAGTAAACTTGAAGTGCAGCATCGGAATCTAAAACTGGACTCAAAGGCGAGGTTCAAATCATAGAAAGCTAGAGTGTCAGTCCTCTTATACTTAAGTCGGCATTGTGGCTTTTGTATTAAATTCGGATGCAATTTCTGTGTTGCATCGTCAATAAGAAGGTCCAAGGAATACAGTAAACTTGAAGTGCAGCATCGGAATCTAAAACTGGACTCAAAGGCGAGGTTCAAATCATAGAAAGTTAGAGTGTCTGTCCTCTTGTACTTAAGTCGTCATTGTGCCTATTGTATTAAATTCGGGTGCAATTTCTGTTTTTCATCGTCAATAAGAAGGTCCAAGGGATACAGTAAACCTGAAGTGAAGCATCGGAGTCTAAAACTTTACTCACAGGAGAGGATCAAATCATAGAACGTTAAAGTGTCAGTCCTCTTGTGCTTACGTCGGCATTGTGCATTTTGTATTAAATTGGATGCAATTTCTGTGTTTCATCGTCAACAAGTATGACCAATTTATACAGTAAACCTGAAGTGAAGCATCGGAATCTACAACTCAACTCACAGGAGAGGTTTAAATCATAGAAAGTTCGAGTGTCAGTCCTCTTGTACTTAAGTCGGCATTGTGCCTTTTGTATTAAATTCGGATGCAATTTCTGTGTTTCATCGTCAATTAGAAGGTCCAAGGGATACAGTAAACCTGAACTGAAGTATCGGAATCTAAAACTGGACTCACAGGTAAGGTTCAAATCATAGAAAATTAGAGCGTCAGTCCTCTTGTACTTAAGTCGGCATTGTACCATTTGTATTAAATTCGGATGCAATTTCTGTGTTTCATCGTCAATAAGAAGGTCCAAGGGATACAGTAAACTTGAAGTGCAGCATCGGAATGTAATACTTGGCTCAAAGGCGAGGTTTAAATCATAGAAAGTTAGAGTGTCAGTCCTCTTGTACTTAAGTCAGCATTGTGCCTTTTGTATTAAATTCGGATGCAATTTCTGTGTTTCATCGTCAATAAGAAGGTCCAAGGGATATAGTAAACCTGAAGTGAAGCATCAGAATCTAAAACTGGACTCACAGGAGAGGTTCAAATCATAGAAAGTTAGAGTGTCTGCCCTCTTGTACTTAAGTCGGCATTGTGCCTTTTGTATTAAATTCGGATGCCATTTCTGTGTTTCATCGTCAATAAGAAGGTCCAAGGTTTACAGTAAACCTGAAGTGAACCATCGGAATCTGAAACTGGAGTCACAGGAGAGGTTCAAATCATAGAAGGCTAGAGTGTCAGTCCTCTTGTACTTAAATCGGCATTGTGCCTTTTGCATTAAATCCGCATGGAATTTCTGTGTTTCATCGTCAATAAGAAGGTCCAAGGTATACAGTAAACCTGAAGTGAAGCATCGGAATCTAAAACTCAACTCACAGGAGAGGTTTAAATCATAGAAAGTTGGAGTGTCAGTCCTCTTGTACTTAAGTCGGCATTGTGCCTTTTGTATTAAGTTTGGATGCAATTTCTGTGTTTCATCGTCAATATGAAGGACCAAGGGATACAGTAACCCTGAAGTGAAGCATCGGAATCTAAAACTGGACTCACAGGAGAGGTTCAAATCATAGAACGTTTGAGTATCAATCCTCTTGTACATAGGTCGGCATTGTGCCTTTTGTATTAAATTCGGAAGCAATTTCTGTATTTCATCGTCAATAAGATGGTCCAAGGTATAGAGTAAACCTGAAGTGAATCATCGGAACCTAAAACTATACTCACAGGAGAGGTTCAAATCATAGAAAGTTAGAGTGTCAGTCCTCTTGTACCTAAGTCGGCATTGTGCCTTTTGTGTTAAATTCGGATGCAATTTCTGTGTTTCATCGTCAATAAGAAGGTCCAAGGGATACAGTAAACCTGAAGTGAAGCATCGGAATCTAAAACTGTACTCTCAGGAGAGGTTCAAATCGTAGAAAGTTAGAGTGTCTGTCCTCTTGTACTTAAGTCGGCATTGTGCCTTTTGTATTAAATTCGGATGCAATTTCTGTGTTTCATCGTCAATTTAAAGGTCCAAGGGATACAGTAAACCTGAACTGAAGTATCGGAATCTAAAACTGGACTCACAGGTAAGGTTCAAATCATAGAAAATTAGAGTGTCAGTCCTCTTGTACTTAAGTCGGCATTGTGCAATTTGTATTGAATTCGGATGCAATTTCTGTGTTTCATCGTCAATAAGAAGGTCCAAGGGATACAGTAAACTTGAAGTGCAGCATCGGAATCTAAAACTGGGCTCAAAGGCGAGGTTCAAATCATAGAAAGTTAGAGTGTCAGTCCTCTTGTACTTAAGTCAGCATTGTGCCTTTTGTATTAAATTCGGATGCAATTTCTGTGTTTCATCGTCAATAAGAAGGTCCAAGGGATACAGTAAACCTGAAGTGAAGCATCAGAATCTAAAACTGGACTCACTGGAGAGGTTCAAATCATAGAAAGTTAGAGTGTCTGCCCTCTTGTACTTAAGTCGGCATTGTGCCTTTTGTATTAAATTCGGATGCCATTTCTGTGTTTCTTCGTCAATAAGAAGGTCCAAGGTATACAGTAAACCTGAAGTGAGGCGTCGGAATCTAAAGCTGGACTCACAGGAGAGGTTCAAATCATAGAAAGTTAGAGTGTCAGTCCTCTTGTACTTAAGTCGGCAATGTGCCTCTTGTATTAAATTCGGATGCAATTTCTGTGTTTCATCGTCAATAAGATGGTCCTAGGAATACAGTAAACCTGAAGTGAAGCATCGGATACAAAACTAGACTCACAGGAGAGGTTCAAATCGTAGAAAGTTAGAGTGTCAGTCCTCATGTACTTAAGTCGGCATTGTGCCTTTTGTATTAAATTCGGATGGAATTTCTGTGTTTCATCGTCAATAAGAAGGTCCAAGGTATACAGTAAACCTGAAGTGAAGCATCGGAATCTACAACTCAACTCACAGGAGAGGTTCAAATCATAGAAAGTTAGAGTGCCAGTCCTCTTGTCCTTAAGTCGGCATTGTGCCTTTTGTATTAAATTCGCAAGCAATCTCTGTGCTTCATCGTCAATAAGAAGGTCCAAGGGATACAGAAAACCGGAAGTGAAGCATCGGAATCTCAACCTGGACTCACAGGAGAGGTTCAAATCATAGAAAGTTAGAGTGTCTGCCCTCTTGTACTTAAGTCGCCATTGTGCCTTTTGTATTAAATTCGGATGCCATTTCTGTGTTTCATCGTCAATAAGAAGGTCCAAGGTTTACAGTAAACCTGAAGTAAACCGTCGGAATTTAAAACTGGACTCACAGGAGAGGTTCAAATCATAGACAGTTAGAGTGTCAGTCCTCTTGTACTTAAGTCGGCATTGCTTCTCTTGTATTAAATTCGGATGCAATTTCTGTGTTTCATCATCAATAAGATGGTCCAAGGGATACAGTAAACCTGAATTGAAGCATCGGAATCTAAAACTGGACTCACAGGAGAGGTTCAAATCATAGAAAGTTACAATGTCAGTCCTCTTGTACTTAAGTCGGCATTGTGCCTTTTGTATTAAATTCGGATGCAATATCTGTGTTTCATCGTCAATAAGAAGATCCAAGTGATACAGTAAACCTGAAGTGAAGCATCGGAATATAAAACTGCACTCACAGGAGCGGTTAAATCATAGAAAGTTAGAGTGTCAGTCCTCTTGTACCTAAGTCGGCATTGTGCCTTTTGTATTAAATTCGCATGCAATTTTTGTGCTTCATCGTCAATAAGAAGGTCCAAGGGATACAGTAAACCTGTAGTGAAGCATCGGAATCTAAAACTGGATTCACACGAGAGGTTTAATTCATAGAAAGTTAGAGTGTCAGTCCTCTTGTACTTAAGTCGGCATTGTGCCTTTTGTATTAAATTCGGATGCAATTTCTGTGTTTCATCGACAATAAGAAGGTCCAAGGTATACTGTAAACCAGAAGTGAAGCATCGGAATCTAAAACTGACTCACAGGAGAGGTTCAAATCATAGAAAGTTAGAGTGTCAGTCCTCTTGTACTTAAGTCGGCATTTTGCCTTTTGTGTTAAACTCGGATGCAATTTCTGTATTTCATCGTCAATAAGAAGGTCCAAGGTTTACAGTTAACATGAAGTAAAGCGTCGGAATCTAAAACTGGACTCACAGGTAAGGTTCAAATCATAGAAAATTAGAGTGTCAGTCCTCTTGTACTTAAGTCGGCATTGTGCCATTTGTATTAATTTCGGATGCAATTTCTGTGTTTCATCGTCGTTAAGAAGGTCCAAGGGATACAGTAAACTTGAAGTGCAGCATCGGAATCTAAAACTTGGCTCAAAGGCGAGGTTCAAATCATAGAAAGTTAGAGTGTCAGTCCTCTTGTACTTAAGTCAGCATTGTGCCTTTTTTATTGAATTCGGATGCAATTTCTGTGTTTCATCGTCAATAAGAAGGTCCAAGGGATACAGTAAACCTGAAGTGAAGCATCAGAATCTAAAACTGGACTCACAGGAGAGGTTCAAATCATAGAAAGTTAGAGTGTCTGCCCTCTTGTACTTAAGTCGACATTGTGCCTTTTGTATTTAATTCGAATGCCATTTCTGTGTTTCATCGTCAATAAGAAGGTCCAAAGGATACAGTAAACTTGAAGTGCAGCATCGGAATCTAAAACTGGACTTAAAGGCGAGGTTCAAATCATAGAAAGTAGAGTGTCAGTCCTCTTGTACTTAAGTCGGCATTGTGGCTTTTGTATTAAATTCGGATGCAATTTCTGTGTTTCATCGTCGATAAGAAGGTCCAAGGGATACAGTAAACCTGAAGTGAAGCATCGGAATCTAAAACTGGACTCACAGGAGAGGTTCAAATCATAGAAAGTTAGAGTGTCAGTCATGTTGTACTTAAGTCGGCATTGTGCCTCTTGTAATTAATTCGGATGCAATTTCTGTGTTTCATCGTCAATAAGATGGTCCTAGGAATACAGTAAACCTGAAGTGAAGCATCGGATCTAAAACTGGACTCACAGGAAAGGTTCAAATCGTAGAAAGTTAGAGTGTCAGTCCTCTTGTACTTAAGTCGGCATTGTGCCTTTTGTATTAAATTCGGATGCAATATCTGTGTTTCATCGTCAATAAGAAGATCCAAGTGATACAGTAAACCTGAAGTGAAGCATCGGAATATAAAACTGGACTCACAGGAGCGGTTAAATAATAGAAAGTTAGAGTGTCAGTCCTCTTGTACCTAAGTCGGCATTGTGCCTTTTGTATTAAATTCGCATCCAATTTCTGTGCTTCATCGTCAATAAGAAGGTCCAAGGGATACAGTAAACCTGTAGTGAAGCATCGGAATCTAAAACTGGATTCACACGAGAGGTTTAATTCATAGAAAGTTAGAGTGTCAGTCCTCTTGTACTTAAGTCGGCATTGTGCCTTTTGTATTAAATTCGGATGCAATTTCTGTGTTTCATCGTCAAACAGAAGGACCAAGGTATACTGTAAACCAGAAGTGAAGCATCGGAATCCAAAACTGACTCACAGGAGAGGTTCAAATCATAGAAAGTTAGAGTGTCAGTCCTCTTGTACTTAAGTCGGCATTTTGCCTTTTGTGTTAAACTCGGATGCAATTTCTGTATTTCTTCGTCAATAAGAAGGTCCAAGGTTTACAGTTAACATGAAGTGAAGCATCGAAATCTAAAACTAAACCCACAGGAGAGGTACAAATCATAGAAAGTTTGAGTGTCAGTTCTCTTGTACTTAAGTCGGCATTGTGCCTTTTGTATTAAATTCGGATGGAATTTATGTGTTTCATCGTCAATAAGAAGGACCAAGGTATACAGTAAACCTGAAGTGAAGCATCGGAATCTACAACTCCACTCACAGGAGAGCTTCAAATCATAGAAAGTTAGAGTGTCAGTCCTCTTGTACTTAACTCGGCATTGTGCCTTTTGTATTAAATTCACAAGCAAATTCTTTGCTTCATCGTCAATAAGAAGGTCCAAGGGATACAGAAAACCTGAAGTAAAGCGTCGGAATCTCAAACTGGACTCACAGGAGAGGTTGAAATCATAGAAAGTTAGAGTGTCAGTCCTCTTGTACTTAAGGCGGCATTGTTTCTCTTGTATTAAATTCGGATGCAATTTCTGTGTTTCATCATCAATGAGAAGGTCCAAGGGATACAGTAAACCTGAAGTGAAGCATCGGAATCTAAAACTGGACTCACAGGAGAGGTTCAAATCATAGAAAGTTAGCGTGTCTGTCCTCTTGTACTTAAGTCGGCATTGTGCCTATTGTATTAAATTCGGGTGCAATTTCTGTGTTTCATCGTCAATAAGAAGGTCCAAGGGATACAGTAAACCTGAAGTGAAGCATCGGAATCTAAAACTGGACTCACAGGAGAAGATCAAATCATAGAACGTTAGAGTGTCAGTCCTCTTGTGCTTAAGTCGGCATTGTGCATTTTGTATTAAATTGGATGCAATTTCTGTGTTTCATCGTCAACAAGAATGACCAATTTATACAGTAAACATGAAGTGAAGCATCGGAATCTACAACTCAACTCACAGGAGGGGATTAAATCATAGAAAGTTAGAGTGTCAGTCCTCTTCTACTTAATTCGGAATTGTGCCCTTTGTATTAAATTCGTATGCAATTTCTGTGTTTCATCGTCAATAAGAAGGTCCAAGGGATACAGTAAACCTGAAGTGAAGCATCGGAATCTAAAACTGTACTCTCAGGAGAGGTTCAAATCATAGAATGTTAGAGTGTCAGTCCTCTTGTACTTAAGTCGGCATTGTGCCTTTTGTATTAAATTCGGATGCAATTTCTGTGATTCATCGTCAATGAGAAGGTCCAAGGGATACAGTAAACCTGAACTGAAGTATCGGAATCTAAAACTGGACTCACAGGTAAGGTACAAATCATAGAAAATTAAAGTGTCAGTCCTCTTGTACTTAAGTCGGCATTGTGCCATTTGTATTAAATTCGGATGCAATTTCTGTGTTTCATCGTCAATAAGAAGGTCCAAGGGATACAGTAAACTTGAAGTGCAGCATCGGAATCTAAAACTTGGCTCAAAGGCGAAGTTCAAATCATAGAAAATTAAAGTGTCAGACCTCTTGTACTTAAGTCAGCATTGTGCCTTTTGTATTGAATTCGGATGCAATTTCTGTGTTTCATCGTCAATAAGAAGGTCCAAGGGATACAGTAAACCTGAAGTGAAGCATCAGAATCTAAAACTGGACTCACAGGAGAGGTTCAAATCATAGAAAGTTAGAGTGTCTGCCCTCTTGTACTTAAGTCGGCATTGTGCCTTTTGTATTAAATTCGGATGCCATTTCTGTGTTTCATCGTCAATAAGAAGGTCCAAGGGATACAGTAAACTTGAAGTGCAGCATTGGAATCTAAAACTGTACTTAAAGGCGAGGTTCAAATCATAGAAAGTTAGAGTGTCAGTCCTCTTGTACTTAAGTCGGCATTGTGGCTTTTGTACTAAATTCGGATGCAATTTCTGTGTTTCATCGTCAATGAGAAGTTCCAAGGAATACAGCAAACTTGAAGTGCAGCATCGGTATCTAAAACTGGACTCAAATGCGAGGTTCAAATCATAGAAAGTTAGAGTGTCAGTCCTCTTGTACTTAAGTCGGCATTGTGCCTATTGTATTAAATTCGGGTGCAATTTCTGTGTTTCATCGTCAATAAGAAGGTCCAAGGGATACAGTAAACCTGAAGTGAAGCATCGGAAACTAAAACTGGACTCACAGGAGAGAATCAAATCATAGAACGTTAGAGTGTCAGTCCTCTTGTGCTTAAGTCGGCATTGTGCATTTTGTATTAAATTGGATGCAATTTCTGTGTTTCATCGTCAACACGAATGACCAATTTACAGTAAACCTGAAGTGAAGCATCGGAATCTACAACTCAACTCACAGGAGAAATTTAAATCATCGAAAGTTAGAGTGTGAGTCCTCTTGTACTTATTTCGACATTGTGCCTTTTGTATTAAATTCGTATGCAATTTCTGTGTTTCATCGTCAATAAGAGGGTCCAAGGGATACAGTAAACCTGAAGTGAAGCATCGGAATCTAAATCTGTACTCTCAGGAGAGGTTCAAATCATAGAAAGTTAGAGTGTCAGTCCACTTGTACTTAAGTCGGCATTGTGCCTTTTGTATTAAATTCGGATGCAATTTCTGTGTTTCATCGTCAATTAGAAGGTCCAAGGGATACAGTAAACCTGAACTGAAGTATCGGAATCTAAAACTGGACTCACAGGTAAGGTTCGAATCATAGAAAATTAGAGTGTCAGTCCTCTTGTACTTAAGTCGGCATTGTGCCATTTGTATTTTATTCGGATGCAATTTCTGTGTTTCATCGTCAATAAGAAGGTCCAAGGGATACAGTAAATTTGAAGTGCAGCATCGGAATCTAAAACTTGGCTCACAGGCGGGGTTCAAATCATAGATAGTTAGAGTGTCAGTCCTCTTGTACTTAAGTCAGCATTGTGCCTTTTGTATTAAATTCGGATGCAATTTCTGTGTTTCATCGTCAATAAGAAGGTCCTAGGGATACAGTAAACCTGAAGTGAAGCATCAGAAACTGAAACTGGACTCAAAGGAGAGGTTCAGATCATAGAAAGTTAGACTGTCTGCCCTCTTGTACTTAAGTCGGCATTGTGCCTTTTGTATTAAATTCGGATGCCATTTCTGTGTTTCAACGTCAATAAGAAGGTCCAAGGTTTACAGTAAACTTGAAGTGAACTATCGGATTCTAAAACTGGACTCACAGGAGAGGTTCAAATCATAGAAAGTTAGAGTGTCAGTCCTCTTGTACTTAAGTCGGCATTGTGCCTTTTGCATTAAATTCGGATGGAATGTCTGTGTTTCATCGTCAATAAGAAGGTCCAAGGTATACAGTAAACCTGAAGTGAAGTATCGGAATCTACAACTCAACTCACAGGAGAGGTTTAAATCATAGAATGTTAGAGTGTCAGTCCTCTTGTACTTAAGTCGGCATTGTGCCTTTTGTATTAAATTCGGATGCGATTTCTGTGTTTCACCGTCAATAAGAAGGACCAAGGGATACAGTAACCCGGAAGTGAAGCATCGGAATCTAAAACTGGACTCACAGGAGAGGTTCAAATCATAGAACGTTAGAGTGTCATTCCTCTTGTACATAGGTCGGCATTGTGCCTTTTGTATTAAATTCGGAAGCAATTTCTGTATTTCATCGTCAATAAGATGGTCCAAGGTATAGAGTAAACCTGAAGTGAAGCATCGGAATCTAAAACTATACTCACAGGAGAGGTTCAAATCATAGAAAGTTAGAGTGTCAGTCCTCTTGTACCTAAGTCGGCATTGTGCCTTTTGTATTAAATTCGGATGCAATTTCTGTGTTTCATCGTCAATAAGAAGGTCCAATGGATACAGTAAACCTAAAGTGAAGCATCGGAATCTAAAACTGTACTCTCAGGAGAGGTTGAAATCATAGAAAGTTAGAGTGTCAGTCCTCTTATACTTAAGTCGGCATTGTGCCTTTTGTATTAAATTCGGATGCAATTTCTGTGTTTCATCGTCAATTAGAAGGTCCAAGGGATACAGTAAACCTGAACTGAAGTATCGGAATCTAAAACTGTACTCACAGGTAAGGTTCAAATCATAGAAAATTAGAGTGTCAGTCCTCTCGTACTTAAGTCGGCATTGTGCCATTTGTATAAAATTCGGATGCAATTTCTGTGTTTCATCGTCAATAAGAAGGTTCAAGGGATACAGTAAACTTGAAGTGCAGCATCGGAATCTAAAACTGGGCTCAAAGGCGAGGTTCAATTCATAGAAAGTTAGAGTGTCAGTCCGCTTGTACTTAAGTCAGCATTGTGCCTTTTGTATTACATTCGGATGCCATTTCTGTGTTTCATCGTCAATAAGAAGGTCCAAGGGATACAGTAAACCTGAAGTGAAGCATCAGAATCTAAAACTGGACTCACAGGAGAGGTTCAAATCATAGAAAGTTAGAGTGTCAGCCCTCTTGTACTTAAGTCGGCATTGTGCCTTTTGTATTACAATCGGACGCCATTTCTGTGTTTCATCGTCAATAAGAAGGTCCAAGGTTTACAGTAAACCTGAAGTGGAGCATCGGAATCTAAAACTGTACTCTCAGGAGAGGTTCGAATCATAGAAAATTAGAGTGTCAGCCCTCCTGTACTTAAGTCGGCATTGTGCCTTTTGTATTAAATTCGGATGCAATTTCTGTATTTCATCGTCAATAAGAAGGTCCAAGGTATACAGTAAACCTGAAGTGAGGCGTCGGAATCTAAAGCTGGACTCACAGGAGAGGTTCAAATCATAGAATGTTAGAGTGTCAGTCCCCTTGTACTTAAGTCGGCATTGTGCCCCTTGTATTAAATTCGGATGCAATTTCTGTGTTTCATCGTCAATAAGATGGTCCTAGGAATACAGTAAACCTGAAGTGAAGCATCGGATCTAAAACTAGACTCACAGGAGAGGTCCAAATCGTAGAAAGTTAGAGTGTCAGTCCTCTTGTACTTAAGTCGACATTGTGCCTTTTGTATTAAATTCGGATGGAATTTCTGTGTTTCATCGTCAATAAGAAGGTCCAAGGTATACAGTAAACCTGAAGTGAAACATCAGAATCTACAACTCAACTCACAGGAGAGGTTCAAATCATAGAAAGTTAGAGTGCCAGTCCTCTTGTCCTTAAGTCGGCATTGTGCCTTTTGTATTAAATTCGCAAGCAATCTCTGAGCTTCATCGTCAATAAGAAGGTCCAAGGGATACAGAAAACCTGAGGTGAAGCATCGGAATCTCAAACTGGACTCACAGGAGAGGTTCAAATCATAGAAAGTTAGTGTGTCTGCCCTCTTGTACTTAAGTTGGCATTGTGCCTTTTGTATTAAATTCGGATGCCATTTCTAAGTTTCATCGTCAATACGAAGGTCCAAGGTTTACAGTAAACCTGAAGTGAACAATCGGAATCTAAAACTGGACTCACAGGAGAGGTTCAAATCATAGAAAGTTAGAGTGTCTGTCCTCTTGTACTTAAGTCGGCATTGTGCCTTTTGTATTAAATTCGGATGCATTTTCTGTGATTCATCGTCGATAAGAAGGTCCAAGGGATACAGTAAACCTGAAGTGAAGCATCGGAATCTAAAACTGGGCTCACAGGAGAGGTTCAAATCATAGAATGTTAGAGTGTCAGTCCTCTTGTACTTAAGTCGGCATTGTGCCTCTTGTATTAAATTCGGATGCAATTTCTGTGTTTCATCGTCAATAAGAAGGTCCAAGGGATACAGTAAACTTGAAGTGAACTATCGGATTCTAAAACTGGACTCACAGGAGAGGTTCAAATCATAGAAAGTTAGAGTGTCAGTCCTCTTGTACTTAAGTCGGCATTGTGCCTTTTGCATTAAATTCGGATGGAATGTCTGTGTTTCATCGTCAATAAGAAGGTCCAAGGTATACAGTAAACCTGAAGTGAAGTATCGGAATCTACAACTCAACTCACAGGAGAGGTTTAAATCATAGAATGTTAGAGTGTCAGTCCTCTTGTACTTAAGTCGGCATTGTGCCTTTTGTATTAAATTCGGATGCGATTTCTGTGTTTCACCGTCAATAAGAAGGACCAAGGGATACAGTAACCCGGAAGTGAAGCATCGGAATCTAAAACTGGACTCACAGGAGAGGTTCAAATCATAGAACGTTAGAGTGTCATTCCTCTTGTACATAGGTCGGCATTGTGCCTTTTGTATTAAATTCGGAAGCAATTTCTGTATTTCATCGTCAATAAGATGGGCCAAGGTATAGAGTAAACCTGAAGTGAAGCATCGGAATCTAAAACTATACTCACAGGAGAGGTTCAAATCATAGAAAGTTAGAGTGTCAGTCCTCTTGTACCTAAGTCGGCATTGTGCCTTTTGTATTAAATTCGGATGCAATTTCTGTGTTTCATCGCCAATAAGAAGGTCCAATGGATACAGTAAACCTAAAGTGAAGCATCGGAATCTAAAACTGTACTCTCAGGAGAGGTTGAAATCATAGAAAGTTAGAGTGTCAGTCCTCTTATACTTAAGTCGGCATTGTGCCTTTTGTATTAAATTCGGATGCAATTTCTGTGTTTCATCGTCAATTAGAAGGTCCAAGGGATACAGTAAACCTGAACTGAAGTATCGGAATCTAAAACTGTACTCACAGGTAAGGTTCAAATCATAGAAAATTAGAGTGTCAGTCCTCTCGTACTTAAGTCGGCATTGTGCCATTTGTATAAAATTCGGATGCAATTTCTGTGTTTCATCGTCAATAAGAAGGTTCAAGGGATACAGTAAACTTGAAGTGCAGCATCGGAATCTAAAACTGGGCTCAAAGGCGAGGTTCAAATCATAGAAAGTTAGAGTGTCAGTCCGCTTGTACTTAAGTCAGCATTGTGCCTTTTGTATTACATTCGGATGCCATTTCTGTGTTTCATCGTCAATAAGAAGGTCCAAGGGATACAGTAAACCTGAAGTGAAGCATCAGAATCTGAAACTGGACTCACAGGAGAGGTTCAAATCATAGAAAGTTAGAGTGTCTGCCCTCTTGTACTTAAGTCGGCATTGTGCCTTTTGTATTACAATCGGACGCCATTTCTGTGTTTCATCGTCAATAAGAAGGTCCAAGGTTTACAGTAAACCTGAAGTGGAGCATCGGAATCTAAAACTGTACTCTCAGGAGAGGTTCGAATCATAGAAAATTAGAGTGTCAGCCCTCCTGTACTTAAGTCGGCATTGTGCCTTTTGTATTAAATTCGGATGCAATTTCTGTATTTCATCGTCAATAAGAAGGTCCAAGGTATACAGTAAACCTGAAGTGAGGCGTCGGAATCTAAAGCTGGACTCACAGGAGAGGTTCAAATCATAGAATGTTAGAGTGTCAGTCCCCTTGTACTTAAGTCGGCATTGTGCCCCTTGTATTAAATTCGGATGCAATTTCTGTGTTTCATCGTCAATAAGATGGTCCTAGGAATACAGTAAACCTGAAGTGAAGCATCGGATCTAAAACTAGACTCACAGGAGAGGTCCAAATCGTAGAAAGTTAGAGTGTCAGTCCTCTTGTACTTAAGTCGACATTGTGCCTTTTGTATTAAATTCGGATGGAATTTCTGTGTTTCATCGTCAATAAGAAGGTCCAAGGTATACAGTAAACCTGAAGTGAAACATCAGAATCTACAACTCAACTCACAGGAGAGGTTCAAATCATAGAAAGTTAGAGTGCCAGTCCTCTTGTCCTTAAGTCGGCATTGTGCCTTTTGTATTAAATTCGCAAGCAATCTCTGTGCTTCATCGTCAATAAGAAGGTCCAAGGGATACAGAAAACCTGAGGTGAAGCATCGGAATCTCAAACTGGACTCACAGGAGAGGTTCAAATCATAGAAAGTTAGTGTGTCTGCCCTCCTGTACTTACGTTGGCATTGTGCCTTTTGTATTAAATTCGGATGCCATATCTAAGTTTCATCGTCAATACGAAGGTCCAAGGTTTACAGTAAACCTGAAGTGAACAATCGGAATCTAAAACTGGACTCACAGGAGAGGTTCAAATCATAGAAAGTTAGAGTGTCTGTCCTCTTGTACTTAAGTCGGCATTGTGCCTTTTGTATTAAATTCGGATGCATTTTCTGTGATTCATCGTCGATAAGAAGGTCCAAGGGATACAGTAAACCTGAAGTGAAGCATCGGAATCTAAAACTGGGCTCACAGGAGAGGTTCAAATCATAGAATGTTAGAGTGTCAGTCCTCTTGTACTTAAGTCGGCATTGTGCCTCTTGTATTAAATCCGGATGCAATTTCTGTGTTTCATCGTCAATAAGAAGGTCCAAGGGATACAGTAAACTTGAAGTGCAGCATCGGAATCTAAAACTTGGCTCATAGGCGAGGTTCAAATCATAGAAAGTTAGAGTGTCAGTCCTCTTGTACTTAAGTCAGCATTGTGCCTTTTGTATTAAATTCAGATGCAATTTCTGTGTTTCATCGTCAATAAGAATGTCCAAGGGATACAGTAAACCTGAAGTGAAGCATCAGAATCTAAAACTGGACTCAAAGGAGAGGTTCAAATCATAGAAAGTTAGAGTGTCAGTCCTCTTGTACTTAAGTCGGCATTGTGGCTTTTGTATTAAATTCGGATGCCATTTCTGTGTTTCAACGTCAATAAGAAGGTCCAAGGTTTACAGTAAACCTGAAGTGAACCAACGGAATCTAAAACTATACTCACAGGAGAGGTTCAAATCATAGAAAGTTAGAGTGTCAGTCCTCTTGTACCTAAGTCGGCATTGTGCCTTTTGTATTAAATTCGGATGCAATTTCTGTGTTTCATCGTCAATAAGAAGGTCCAATGGATACAGTAAACCTGAAGTGAAGCATCGGAATCGAAAACTGTACTCTCAGTAGAGGTTCAAATCATAGAAAGTTAGAGTGTCAGTCCTCTTGTACTTAAGTCGGCATTGTGCCTTTTGTATTAAATTCGCATGCAATTTCTGTGTTTCATCGTCAATTAGAAGGTCCAAGGGATACAGTAAACCTGAACTGAAGTATCGGAATCTAAAACTGGACTCACAGGTAAGGTTCAATTCATAGAAAATTAGAGTGTCAGTCCTCTTGTACTTAAGTCGGCATTGTGCCATTTGTATGAAATTCGGATGCAATTTCTGTGTTTCATCGTCAATAAGAAGGTTCAAGGGATACAGTAAACTTGAAGTGCAGCATCGGAATCTAAAACTGGGCCCAAAGGCGAGGTTCAAATCATAGAAAGTTAGAGTGTCAGTCCGCATGTACTTAAGTCAGCATTGTGCCTTTTGTATTACATTCGGATGCCATTTCTGTGTTTCATCGTCAATAAGAAGGTCCAAGGGATACAGTAAACCTGAAGTGAAGCATCGGAATCTAAAACTGTACTCTCAGGAGAGGTTCGAATCATAGAAAATTAGAGTGTCAGCCCTCCTGTACTTAAGTCGGCATTGTGCCTTTTGTATTAAATTCGGATGCAATTTCTGTATTTCATCGTCAATAAGAAGGTCCAAGGTATACAGTAAACCTGAAGTGAGGCGTCGGAATCTAAAGCTGGACTCACAGGAGAGGTTCAAATCATAGAATGTTAGAGTGTCAGTCCTCTTGTACTTAAGTCGGCATTGTGCCCCTTGTATTAAATTCGGATGCAATTTCTGTGTTTCATCGTCAATAAGATGGTCCTAGGAATACAGTAAACCTGAAGTGAAGCATCGGATCTAAAACTAGACTCACAGGAGAGGTTCAAATCGTAGAAAGTTAGAGTGTCAGTCCTCTTGTACTTAAGTCGGCATTGTGCCTTTTGTATTAAATTCGGATGGAATTTCTGTGTTTCATCGTCAATAAGAAGGTCCAAGGTATACAGTAAACCTGAAGTGAAACATCAGAATCTACAACTCAACTCACAGGAGAGGTTCAAATCATAGAAAGTTAGAGTGCCAGTCCTCTTGTCCTTAAGTCGGCATTGTGCCTTTTGTATTAAATTCGCAAGCAATCTCTGTGCTTCATCGTCAATAAGAAGGTCCAAGGGATACAGAAAACCTGAGGTGAAGCATCGGAATCTCAAACTGGACTCACAGGAGAGGTTCATATCATAGAAAGTTAGTGTGTCTGCCCTCTTGTACTTAAGTTGGCATTGTGCCTTTTGTATTAAATTCGGATGCCATTTCTAAGTTTCATCGTCAATACGAAGGTCCAAGGTTTACAGTAAACCTGAAGTGAACAATCGGAATCTAAAACTGGACTCACAGGAGAGGTTCAAATCATAGAAAGTTAGAGTGTCTGTCCTCTTGTACTTAAGTCGGCATTGTGCCTTTTGTATTAAATTCGGATGCATTTTCTGTGTTTCATCGTCGATAAGAAGGTCCAAGGGATACAGTAAACCTGAAGTGAAGCATCGGAATCTAAAACTGGGCTCACAGGAGAGGTTCAAATCATAGAATGTTAGAGTGTCAGTCCTCTTGTACTTAAGTCGGCATTGTGCCTCTTGTATTAAATTCGGATGCAATTTCTGTGTTTCATCGTCAATAAGAAGGTCCAAGGGATACAGTAAACTTGAAGTGCAGCATCGGAATCTAAAACTTGGCTCATAGGCGAGGTTCAAATCATAGAAAGTTAGAATGTCAGTCCTCTTGTACTTAAGTCGGCATTGTTTCTCTTGTATTAAATTCGGATGCAATTTCTGTGTTTCATCGTCAATAAGAAGGTCCAAGGGATACAGTAAACTTGAAGTGCAGCATCTGAATCTAAAACTGGACTCACAGGAGAGTTTGAAATCATAGAAGGTTAGAGTGTCAGCCCTCCTGTACTTAAGTCGGCATTGTGCCTTTTGTATTAAATTCGGATGCAATTTCTGTATTTCATCGTCAATAAGAAGGTCCAAGGTATACAGTAAACCTGAAGTGAAGCATCGGATCTAAAACTAGACTCACAGGAGAGGTTCAAATCGTAGAAAGTTAGAGTGTCAGTCCTCTTGTACTTAAGTCGGCATTGTGCCTTTTGTATTAAATTCGGATGGAATTTCTGTGTTTCATCGTCAATAAGAAGGTCCAAGGTATACAGTAAACCTGAAGTGAAACATCAGAATCTACAACTCAACTCACAGGAGAGGTTCAAATCATAAAAAGTTAGAGTGCCAGTCCTCTTGTCCTTAAGTCGGCATTGTGCCTTTTGTATTAAATTCGCAAGCAATCTCTGTGCTTCATCGTCAATAAGAAGGTCCAAGGGATACAGAAAACCTGAGGTGAAGCATCGGAATCTCAAACTGGACTCACAGGAGAGGTTCAAATCATAGAAAGTTAGTGTGTCTGCCCTCTTGTACTTAAGTTGGCATTGTGCCTTTTGTATTAAATTCGGATGCCATTTCTAAGTTTCATCGTCAATACGAAGGTCCAAGGTTTACAGTAAACTTGAAGTGCAGCATCGGAATCTAAAACTTGGCTCATAGGCGAGGTTCAAATCATAGAAAGTTAGAATGTCAGTCCTCTTGTACTTAAGTCGGCATTGTTTCTCTTGTATTAAATTCGGATGCAATTTCTGTGTTTCATCGTCAATAAGAAGGTCCAAGGGATACAGTAAACTTGAAGTGCAGCATCTGAATCTAAAACTGGACTCACAGGAGAGTTTGAAATCATAGAAGGTTAGAGTGTCAGTCCTCTTGTACTTAAGTCGGCATTGTGCCTTTTGTATTAAATTCGGATGCAGTTTCTGTGTTTCATCGTCGATAAGAAGGTCCAAGGGATACAGTAAACTTGAAGTGCAGCATCGCAATCTAAATCTGGACTCAAAGGCGAGGTTCAAATCATAGAAAGTTAGAGTGTCAGTCCTCTTGTACTTAAGTCGGCATTGTGCCTTTTGTATTAAATTCGCAAGCAAATTCTGTGCTTCATCGTCAATAAGAAGGTCCAAGGGATACAGAAAACCTGAAGTAAAGCGTCGGAATCTCAAACTGGACTCACAGGAGAGGTTCAAATCATAGAAAGTTAGAATGTCAGTCCTCTTGTACTTAAGTCGGCATTGTTTCTCTTGTATTAAATTCGGATGCAATTTCTGTGTTTCATCATCAATGAGAAGGTCCAAGGGATACAGTAAACCTGAGGTGAAGCATCGGAATCTAAAACTGGACTCACAGGAGAGGTTCAAATCATAGAATGTTAGAGTGTCAGTCCTCTTGTAGTTAAGTCGGCATTGTGCTTTTTGTATTAAATTCGGATGCAATTTCTGTGCTTCATCGTCAATAAGAAGGACCAAGGGATACAGTAAATCTGAAGTGAAGCATCGGAATCTACAACTGGACTCACAGGAGAGTGTCAAATCATAGAAAGTTAGAGTGTCAGTCCTCTTGTACTTAAGTCGGCATTGTGCCTTTTGTATTAAATTCGGATGCAATTTCTGTGTTTCATCGTCGATAAGAAGGTCCAAGGGATACAGTAAACTTGAAGTGCAGCATCGGAATCTAAAACTGGACTCAAAGGCGAGGTTCAAATCATAGAAAGTTAGAGTGTCAGTCCTCTTGTACTTAAGTCGGCATTGTGCCATTTGTATTAAACTCAGATGCGATTTCTGTGTTTCATCGTCAATAAGAAGGTCCAAGGGATACAGTAAACCTGAAGTGAACCATCGGAATCTAATACTGGACTCACAGAAGAGGTTCAAATCATATAAAGTTAGAGTGTCAGTCCTCTTGTACTTAAGTCATCATTGTGATTTTTGTATTATATTCGGATGCAATTTCTGTCTTTCATCGTTAATAAGAAGGTCCGAGGGATACAGTAAACCTGAAGTGAAGCATCGGAATCTATAACTGGACTCACAGGAGCGGTTAAATCATAGAAAGTTAGAGGTCAGTCCTCTTGTACTTAAGTCGGCATTGTGCATTTTGTATTAAATTCGCATGCAATTTCTGTGCTTCATCGTCAATAAGAAGGCCCAAGGGATACAGTTAACCTGAAGTGAAGCATCGGAATCTAAAACTGGACTCACAGGAGACGTTCAAATCATAGAACGTTAGAGTGTCAGTCCTCTTGTACTCAAGTAGGCATTGTGCCTTTTGTATTAAATTCGGATGGAATTTCTGTGTTTCATCGTCAATAAGAAGGACCAAGGTATACAGTAAACCTGAAGTGAAGCATTAGAATCCAAAACTGGACTCACAGGAGAGGTTTAAATCATAGAAAGTTAGAGTGTCAGTCCTCTTGTACTTAAGTCGGCATTGTGCCTTTTGTATACAATTCAGATGCAATTTCTCTGTTTCATCGTCAATAAGATGGTCATAGCAATACAGTAAACCTGAGTTGAAGCATCGGATCTAAAACTAGACTCACTGGAGAGGTTCAAATCATAGAAAGTTAGAGTGTCTGTCCTCTTGGGCTTAAGTCGGCATTGTGCCTTTTGTATTAAATTAGGATGCAATTTCTGTGTTTCATCGTCAACAAGAACGTCCAAGGTATACAGTAAACCTGAAGTGAAGCTTCGGAATCTAAAACTGGACTCACACGAGAGGTTCAAATCATAGAAAGTTATAGTGTCAGTCGTCTTGCACTTAAGTGAGCATTTGGCCTTTTGTATTAAATTCGGTTGCAGTTTCTGTGTTTCATCGTCAATAGGAATGTCTGAGGGATACAGTAAACCTGAAGTGAAGCATCGGAATCTAAAACTGAACACACAGGAGAGGTTTAAATCATAGAAAGTTAGAGTGTTAGTCCTCTTGTACTTAAGTCGGCATTGTGCTTTTTGGATTAAATTCGGATGCAATTTCTGTGCTTCATCGTCAATAAGAAGGTCCAAGGGATACAGTAAACCTGAAGTGATGCATCGGAATCTAAAACTGGGCTCACAGAAGAGGTTCAAATCATATAACGTTAGAGTGTCAGTCCTCTTGTACTTAAGTTGTCATTGATCCTTTTGCATTAAATTCGGATGCAATTTCTGCGTTTCATCGTCAATAAGATTGTCCAAGGTATACAGTAAACCTGAAGTGAAGCATCGGAATCTACAACTCAACTCTCAGGTGAGGTTCAAATCATAGAAAGTTGGAGTGTCGGTCCTCTTGTGCTTAAGTCGGCATTGTGCCTTTTGTATTAAATTCGGTTGCAATTTCTGTGCTTCATCATCAATAAGAAGGTCCAAGGGATACAGTAAACCTGAAGTGAAGCATCGAAATCTATCACTGGACTCATTGGAGAGGTTCAAACATTAGAAAGTTAGAGTGTCAGTCCTATTGTACTTAAGTCGGCATTGTGCCTTTTGTATTAAATTCGGATGCAATTTCTGTGTTTCATCGTCAATAAGAAGGTCCAAGGTGTACAGTAAACCTGAAGTGAAGAATCGGAATCTATAACTGGACTTACAGGAGAGGTTCAAATCATAGAAAGTTAGAGTGTCAGTCGTGTTGTACTTAAGTCGGAATTGTGCCTTTTCTATTAAATTCGGATGCAATTTCTGTGTTTCATCGTCAATAAGCAGGTCCAAGAGATTCAGTAAACCTGAAGTGAAGCTTCGGAATCTACAACTGGACTCACAGGACAGGTTCAAATCATAGAATGTTAGAGTGTCAGACCTATTGTACTTAAGTCGGCATTGTGCCTTTTGTATTAAATTCGGATGCAATTTCTGTGTTTCATCGTCAATAAGAAGGTCCAAGGTATACAGTAAACCTGAAGTGAAGCATCGGAATCTAAAACGGGACTCCAAGGAGAGGTTCAAACCATTGAAAGTTAGAGTGTCTGTCCTGTTGTACATAAGTCGGAATTGTGCCTTTTCTGTTAAATTCGGATGCAATTTCTGTGTTTCATAGCCAATAAGCAGGTACAAGGGATTCAGTAAACCTGAAGTGAAGCATCGGAATCTAAAACTGGACTCACAGGACAGGTTCAAACCATAGAAAGTTAGAGCGTCATCCTCTTGTACTTAAGTCGGCATTGTGCCTTTTGTATTAATTTCCGATGCAATTTCTGTGTTTCATCGTCAACAAGATGGTCCAAGGGATACAGTAAACCAGAAGTGAGGCATCGGAATCTAAAACTGGACTAACAGGAGAGGTTCAAATCATAGAAAGTGAGAGTGTCAGTCAGCTTGTACTTAAGTCGGCATTGTGCCTTTTGTTTTACGTTCGGATGGAATTTCTGTGTTTCATCGTCAATAAGAAGGTCCAAGGTGTACTGTAAATCTGAAGTGAAGCATCGGAATCTAAAACTGGACTCACAGGAGAGGTAAAAATCATAGAAAGTTGGAGTGTCAGTCCTCTTGTACTTAAGTCGGCATTGTGACTTTTGTATTAAATTCGGATGCAAGTTCTGTGCTTCATCGTCAATAAGAAGGTCCAAGGGATACAGTAAACCTGAAGTGAAGCATCGGAATCTAAAACTGGACTCACAGTAGAGGTTCAAATCGTAGAATGTTAGAGTATCAGTCCTCTTTTACTTAAGTCGGTATTGTGACTTTTGTATTAAATTCGGATGCAATTTCTGTGTTTCATCGTAAATAAGAAGGTCCAAGGTATACAGTAAACCTAAACTGAAGCATCGGAATCTAAAACTGGACTCACAGGAGACGTTCAAATCATAGAAAGTTAGAGTGCCAGTCCTCCTTCTCCTACTTAAGTCGGCATTGTGCCTTTTGCATTAAATTCGGTTGCAATTTCTGTGTTCCATCGTCAATAAGAAGATCCAAGGTATACAGTAAACCTGAAGTGAAGCATGGGAATCTAAAACTGGACCCACAGGAGAGGTTCAAATCATAGAAAGTTAGAGTCTCAGTCCTCTTGTACTTAAGTCGGCATTGTGCCTTTTGTATTAAATTTGGATGCAATTTCTGTGTTTCATCGTCAATAAGAAGGTTCAAGGAATACAGGTAACATGAAGTGAAGCATCGGAATCTAAAAACGGTCTTACAGGAGAGGTTCAAATCATAGAAAGTTAGATTGTCAGTCCTCTTGTACTTAAGTCGGCATTGTGCCTTTTGAATTACATTCGGATGCAATTTCTGTGTTTCATCGTCAATAGGAAAGTCCAACTGATACAGTAAACCTGATGTGAAGCATCGGTATCTAAAACTGGTCTCGCAGGAGAGGTTCAAATCATAAGAAGTTAGAGTGTCAGTCCTCTTGTACTTAAGTCGGCATTGTGCCTTTTGTATTAAATTCGGATGCAATTTCTGTGCTTCATCGTCAATAAGATGATCCAAGGGATACAGTAAACCTGAAGTGAAGCATCGGAATCTAAAACTGGACTCACAGGAGAGGTTCAAATCATAGAAAGTTAGAGTGTCAGTCCCCTTGTTCTTAAGTCGGCATTGTGCATTTTGTATTAAATTCGGATGCAATTTCTGTGTTTCATCGTCAATAAGAAGGTCCAAGGTATACAGTTAACCTGAAGTGATGCATCGGAATCTAAAACTGGATTCAAAGGAGAGGTTTAAATCATAGAAAGTTAGAGTGTCAGTCCTCTTGTTCTTAAGTCGGCATTGTGCTTATGTATTAAATTCGGATGCAATTTCTGTGTTTCACCGTCTATAAGAAGGTCCAAGGTTTACAGGAAACCTGAAGTGAAGCATTGGAATCTAAAACTGGACTCAAAGGAGAGCATAAAGTCATAGAAAATTAGAGTGTCATTCCTCTTGTACTTAAGTCAGCATTGTGCCTTTTACATTAAATTCGGATGCAATTTATGTGTTTCATCGACAATAAGAAGATCCAAGGTATACAGTAAACCGGAAGTGAAGCATCGGAATCTAAAACTGGACTCACAGGAGAGGTTCAAATCATAGATAGTTAGAGTGTCAGTCTTCTTGTACTTAAGTCGGCATTGTGCCTTTTGTATTAAATTTGGATGCAATTTCTGTGCTTCATCGTCTATAAGAATGTTCAAGGGATACAGGTAACCTGAAGTGAAGCATCGGAATCTCAAACTGGACTCACAGGAGCGGTTAAATCATTGAAAGTTATAGTGTCAGTCCTCTTGTACTTAAGTCGGCATTGTGCCTTTTGTATTCAATTCGGATACAATTTCTGTGTTTCGTCGTCAATAAGAAGGTCCAAGGAATGCAGTGAACCTGAAGTGAAGCATCGGAATCTAAAACTGGTCTCACAGGGGAAGTTTAAATCATAGAAAGTTAGAGTGTCAGTCCTCTTGTACTTAAGTCGGCATTGTGCCTTTTGTATTAAATTCGGATGCAATTTCAGTGTTTCATTGTCAATAAGAAGGTCCAAGGGATACAGTAAACCTGAAGTGAAGCATCGGAATCCCTAACTGGACTCACAGGAGAGGATCAAATCATAGAACGTTAGAGTGTCAGTCCTCTTGTACTTAAGTCGGCATTGTGCCTTTTGTATTAAATTCGGATGCAACTTCTGTGTTTCATCGTCAATAAGAAGGTCCAAGGTACACAGTATACCTGAAGTGAAGCATCGGAATCTACAACTCATCTCACAGGAGAGGTTCATATCATAGAAAGTTAGAGTGTCAGTCCTCTTGTACTTAAGTCGGCATTGTGCCTTTTGTATTATATTCGGATGCAATTTCTGTGTTTCATCGTCAATAAGAAGATCCAAGGAATACAGTAAAATAAGGTGAAACATCGGAATCCAAAACTGGATTCACAGGAGTTGTTTAAATCATAGAAAGTTAGAGAGGTTCAAATCATAGAAAGTTAGAGTGTCTGTCCACTTGTACTTAAGTCGCCATTGAGCCTTTTGTATTAAATTCGGATGCAATTTCTGAAATTCATCGTCAATAAGAAGGTCCAAGGTTTACAGTAAACCTGAAGTGAAGCATCGAAAGCTAAAACTCAACTCACAGGAGAGGTTCAAATCATAGAAAGTTAGAGTGTCAGTCCTCTTGTACTTACGTCGGCATTGTGCCCACTGTATTACATTCGTATGCAATTTCTGTGTTTCATCGTCAATAAGAAGGTCCAAGGTATACAGCAAACCTAAGGTGAAACATCGGAATCCAAAACTGGATTCACAGGAGTTGTTTAAATCATAGAAAGTTAGAGAGGTTCAAATCATAGAAAGTTAGAGTGTCTGCCCACTTGTACTTAAGTCGCCATTGAGCCTTTTGTATTAAATTCGGATGCAATTTCTGAAATTCATCGTCAATAAGAAGGTCCAAGGTTTACAGTAAACCTGAAGTGAAGCATCGAAATCTAAAACTCAACTCACAGGAGAGGTTCAAATCATAGAAAGTTAGAGTGTCAGTCCTCTTGTACTTACGTCGGCATTGTGCCCACTGTATTACATTCGTATGCAATTTCTGTGTTTCATCGTCAATAAGAAGGTCCAAAGGGATACAGCAAACCTGAAGTGAAGCATCGGAATCTAAAACTGGACTCACAGGAGAGTTTGAAATCATAGAACGTTAGAGTGTCTGTCCTCTTGTACTTAAGTCGGCTTTGTGCCTTTTGTATTAAATTCGGATGCAATTTCTGTGTTTCATCGTCAATAAGAAGGTCCAAGGTATACAGTAAACCTGAAGTGAAGCATCGGAATCAAAAACTGGACTCACAGGAGAGGTTCAAATCATAGAAAGTTAGAGTGTCAGTCCTCTTGTACTTAAGTCGGCATTGTGCCTTTTGTATTAAATTCGGATGCAATTTCTGTGTTTCATTGTCAATAAGAAGGTCCAAGGTATACAGTATACCTGAAGTGAAGCATCGGAATCTACAACTCATCTCACAGGAGAGGTTCATATCATAGAAAGTTAGAGTGTCAGTCCTCTTGTACTTAAGTCGGCATTGTGCCCTTTGTACTATATTCGGATGCAATTTCTGTGTTTCATCGTCAATAAGAAGATCCAAGGAATACAGTAAACCTGAAATGAAGCATCGGAATCTAAAACTGGACTCTCAGGAGAGGTTCTAATAATGGAATGTTTGAGTGTCTGTTCTCTTTTACTTAAGTCGGCATTGTGCCTTTTGTATTAAATTCGGATGCAATTTCTGTGTTTCATCATCAATAAGAAGGTCCAAGGGATACAGTAAACCTGAAGTTAAGCAACGGAATCTAAAACTGGACTCACAGGAGAGGTTCAAATCATAGAAAGTAAGAGCGTCAGTCCTCTTGTACTTAAGTCGGCATTGTGCCTTTTGTATTAAATTCGGATGCAATTTCTGTGTTTCATCGTCAATAAGAAGGTCCAAGGGATACAGTAAACCTGAAGTGAAGCATCGGAATCTAAAACTGTACTGACAGAAGAGGTTCAAATCATAGATAGTTCGAGTGCCAGTCCTCTTGTACTTAAGTCGGCATTGTGCCTATGGTATTAAATTCGGATGCAATTTCTGTCTTTCATCGTCAATAAGAAGGTAAAAGGTATACAGGAAACCTGAAGTGAAGCATTGGAATCTAAAACTCGACTCAAAGGAGAGCATAAAGTCATAGAAAATTAGAGTGTCATTCCTCTTGTACTTAAGTCAGCATTGTGCCTTTTACATTAAATTCGGATGCAATTTCTGTGTTTCATCGACAATAAGAAGATCCAAGGTATACAGTAAACCGGAAGTGAAGCATCGGAATCTAAAACTGGACTCACAGGAGAGGTTCAAATCATAGATAGTTAGAGTGTCAGTCTTCTTGTACTTAAGTCGGCATTGTGCCTTTTGTATTAAATTTGGATGCAATTTCTGTGCTTCATCGTCTATAAGAATGTTCAAGGGATACAGGTAACCTGAAGTGAAGCATCGGAATCTCAAACTGGACTCACAGGAGCGGTTAAATCATAGAAAGTTATAGTGTCAGTCCTCTTGTACTTAAGTCGGCATTGTGCCTTTTGTATTCAATTCGGATACAATTTCTGTGTTTCATCGTCAATAAGAAGGTCCAAGGTATGCAGTGAACCTGAAGTGAAGCATCGGAATCTAAAACTGGTCTCACAGGAGAGGTTTAAATCATAGAAAGTTAGAGTGTCAGTCCTCTTGTACTTAAGTCGGCATTGTGCCTTTTGTATTAAATTCGGATGCAATTTCAGTGTTTCATTGTCAATAAGAAGGTCCAAGGGATACAGTAAACCTGAAGTGAAGCATCGGAATCCCTAACTGGACTCACAGGAGAGGATCAAATCATAGAACGTTAGAGTGTCAGTCCTCTTGTACTTAAGTCGGCATTGTGCCTTTTGTATTAAATTCGGATGCAACTTCTGTGTTTCATCGTCAATAAGAAGGTCCAAGGTATACAGTATACCTGAAGTGAAGCATCGGAATCTACAACTCATCTCACAGGAGAGGTTCATATCATAGAAAGTTAGAGTGTCAGTCCTCTTGTACTTAAGTCGGCATTGTGCCTTTTGTATTATATTCGGATGCAATTTCTGTGTTTCATCGTCAATAAGAAGATCCAAGGAATACAGTAAAATAAGGTGAAACATCGGAATCCAAAACTGGATTCACAGGAGTTGTTTAAATCATAGAAAGTTAGAGAGGTTCAAATCATAGAAAGTTAGAGTGTCTGTCCACTTGTACTTAAGTCGCCATTGAGCCTTTTGTATTAAATTCGGATGCAATTTCTGAAATTCATCGTCAATAAGAAGGTCCAAGGTTTACAGTAAACCTGAAGTGAAGCATCGAAAGCTAAAACTCAACTCACAGGAGAGGTTCAAATCATAGAAAGTTAGAGTGTCAGTCCTCTTGTACTTACGTCGGCATTGTGCCCACTGTATTACATTCGTATGCAATTTCTGTGTTTCATCGTCAATAAGAAGGTCCAAGGTATACAGCAAACCTAAGGTGAAACATCGGAATCCAAAACTGGATTCACAGGAGTTGTTTAAATCATAGAAAGTTAGAGAGGTTCAAATCATAGAAAGTTAGAGTGTCTGCCCACTTGTACTTAACTCGCCATTGAGCCTTTTGTATTAAATTCGGATGCAATTTCTGAAATTCATCGTCAATAAGAAGGTCCAAGGTTTACAGTAAACCTGAAGTGAAGCATCGAAATCTAAAACTCAACTCACAGGAGAGGTTCAAATCATAGAAAGTTAGAGTGTCAGTCCTCTTGTACTTACGTCGGCATTGTGCCCACTGTATTACATTCGTATGCAATTTCTGTGTTTCATCGTCAATAAGAAGGTCCAAAGGGATACAGCAAACCTGAAGTGAAGCATCGGAATCTAAAACTGGACTCACAGGAGAGTTTGAAATCATAGAACGTTAGAGTGTCTGTCCTCTTGTACTTAAGTCGGCTTTGTGCCTTTTGTATTAAATTCGGATGCAATTTCTGTGTTTCATCGTCAATAAGAAGGTCCAAGGTATACAGTAAACCTGAAGTGAAGCATCGGAATCTACAACTCATCTCACAGGAGAGGTTCATATCATAGAAAGTTAGAGTGTCAGTCCTCTTGTACTTAAGTCGGCATTGTGCCCTTTGTATTATATTCGGATGCAATTTCTGTGTTTCATCGTCAATAAGAAGATCCAAGGAATACAGTAAACCTGAAATGAAGCATCGGAATCTAAAACTGGACTCTCAGGAGAGGTTCTAATAATGGAATGTTTGAGTGTCTGTTCTCTTTTACTTAAGTCGGCATTGTGCCTTTTGTATTAAATTCGGATGCAATTTCTGTGTTTCATCATCAATAAGAAGGTCCAAGGGATACAGTAAACCTGAAGTTAAGCAACGGAATCTAAAACTGGACTCACAGGAGAGGTTCAAATCATAGAAAGTAAGAGCGTCAGTCCTCTTGTACTTAAGTCGGCATTGTGCCTTTTGTATTAAATTCGGATGCAATTTCTGTGTTTCATCGTCAATAAGAAGGTCCAAAGTATACAGTAAACCTGAAGTGAAGCATCGGAATCAAGAACTGGACTCACAGGAGAGGTTCAAATCATAAAAAGTTAGAGTGTCAGTCCTCTTGTACTTAAGTCGGCATTGTGCCTTTTGTATTAAATTCGGATGCAACTTCTGTGTTTCACCGTCAATAAGAAGGTCCAAGGCATACAGTATACCTGAAGTGAAGCATCGGAATCTATAACTCATCTCACAGGAGAGGTTCAAATCATAGAAAGTTAGAGTGTCAGTCCGCTTGTACTTAAGTCGGCATTGTGCCTTTTGTATTGAATTCGGATGCAATATCTGTGCTTCATCGTCAAAAAGAAGGTCCAAGGTATACAGCAAAACTGAAGTGAAGCATTGGAATCTAAAACTGGATTCACAGGAGAGGTTTAAATCAAAGAAAGTTAGAGTGTCAGGTCTCTTGTACTTAAGTCGGCATTGTGCCTTTTGTATTAAATTCGGATGCAATTTCTGTGTTTCATCGTCAATAAGAAGAACCGAGGGATGCAGTAAACGTGAAGTGAAACATCGGAATCTACAACTCAACTCACAGGAAAGGTTCAAATCATAGAAAGTTAGAGTGTCAGCCCACTTGTACTTAAGTCGGCATTGTGCCTTTTGTATTAAATTCGGATGAAATTTCTGTGTTTCATCGTCAATAAGAAGGTGCAAGGTTTACAGTAAACCTGAAGTGAAGCATCGAAATATAAAACTCAACTCACAGGAGAGGTTCAAATCATAGAAAGCTAGAATGTCAGTTATCTTGTACTTAAGTCGGCATTGTGCCTTTTGTATTAAATTCGGATGCAATTTCTGTGTTTCATCGTCTATAAGAAGGTCCAAGGGATACAGTAAACCTGAAGTGAAGCATCGGAATCTAAAACTGGACTCACTGGAGAGGATCATATCATAGAACGTTAGAGTGTCAGTCCTCTTGTACTTAAGTCGGCATTTTGTCTTTTGTATTAAATTGGATGCATTTTCTGTGTTTCATCGTCAATAGGAATGACCAAGGTATACAGTAAACCAGAAGTGAAGCATCGGAATCTACAACTCAACTCACAGGAGAGGTATAAATCATAGAAAGTTAGTGTCAGACCTCTTGTACTTAAGTCTGCATTGTGCCTTTTGTATTACATTCGGATGCAATTTCTGTGTTTCATCGTCAATAAGATGGTCCAAGTGGTTCAGTAAACCTGAAGTGAAGCATCGGAAACTATAACTAGACTCACAGGAGAGGTTCAAATCATAGAAAGTTAGAGTGTCAGTCCTCTTGTACTTAAGTCGGCATTGTGCCTTTTGTATTAAATTCGGATGCAATTTTTGTGTTTCATCGTCAATAAGAAGGTCCAAGGGATACAGAAAACCTGTAGTGAAGCATCGGAATCTAAAACTGGACTCTCAGGAGAGGTTCAAATAATAGAATGTTTGAGTGTCTGTTCTCTTTTACTTAAGTCTCCATTGTGCCTTTTGTATTAAATTCGGATGCAATTTCTGTGTTTCATCATCAATAAGAAGGTGCAAGGGATACAGTAAACCTGAAGTGAAGCAACGGAATCTAAAACTGGACCCACAGGAGAGGTTCAAATCATAGAAAGTAAGAGCGTCAGTCCTCTTGTACTTAAGTCGGCATTTTGCCTTTTGTATTAAATTCAGATGCAATTTCTGTGTTTCATCGTCAATAAGAAGGTCAAAGGTATACAGTAAACCTGAAGTGAAGCATCGGAATCAAGAACTGGACTCACAGGAGAGGTTCAAATCATAGAAAGTTAGAGTGTCACTCCTCTTATACTTAAGTCGGCATTGTGCATTTTGTATTGAATTCGGATGTAATTTCTGTGTTTCATCGTCAATAAGAAGGTCCAAGGTATACAGCAAACCTGAAGTGAAAGATCGGAATCCATAACTGGATTCACAGGAGATGTTAAAATCATAGAAAGTTAGAGGGGTTCAAATCATAGAAAGTTAGAGGGTCTGTCCACTTATACTTAAGTCGCCATTGTGCCTTTTGTATTAAATTCGGATGCAATTTCTGAGTTTCATCGTCAATAAGGAGGTCCAAGGTTTACAGTAAATCTGAAGTGAAGCATCGAAATCGAAAACTCAACTCACAGGAGAGGTTCAAATCATAGAAAGTTAGAGTGTCAGTCCTCTTGTACTTTAGTCGGCATTGTGCCTTTTGTTTTAAATTCGGATGGAATTTCTGTGTTTCATCGTCAATACGAAGGTCCAAGGTATACAGTAAACATGAAGTGAAGCATCTGAATCAAAAACTGGACTCACAGGAGAGGTTCAAATCATAGAAAGTTAGAGTGTCAGTCCTCTTGTACTTAAGTCGGCATTGTGCCTTTTTTACTAAATTCGGATGCAACTTCTGTGTTTCATCGTCAATAAGAAGGTCCAAGGTATACAGTATACCTGAAGTGAAGCATCGGAATCTACAACTCATCTCACAGGAGAGGTTCAAATCATAGAAAGTTAGAGTGTCAGTCCTCTTGTACTTAAGTCGGCATAGTGCATTTTGTATTAAATTCGGATGCAATTTCTGTGTTTCATCGTCAAAAAGAAGGTCCAAGGTATACAGCAAAACTGAAGTGAAGCATTGGAATCTGAAACTGGATTCACAGGAGAGGTTTAAATCATAGAAAGTTACAGTGTCAGGTCTCTTGTACTCGTACTTAAGTCGGCATTGTGCCTTTTGTATTAAATTCGGATGCAATTTCTGTGTTTCATCGTCAATAAGAAGAACCGAGTGATACAGTAAACGTGAAGTGAAACATCGGAATCTACAACTCAACTCACAGGAAAGGTTCAAATCATAGAAAGTTAGAGTGTCAGCCCACTTGTACTTAAGTCGGAATTGTGCCTTTTGTATTAAATTCGGATGCAATTTCTGTGTTTCATCGTCAATAAGAAGGTGCAAGGTTTACTGTAACCCTTAAGTGAAGCATCGAAATATAAAACTCAACTCACAGGAGAGGTTCAAATCATAGAAAGCTAGAGTGTCAGTCCTCTTGTACTTAAGTCGGCATTGTGCCTTTTGTATTAAATTCGGATTCTATTTCTGTGTTTCATCATCTATAAGAAGGTCCAAGGGATACAGTAACCTTAAGTGAAGCATCGGAATGTGAAACTGGACTCACTGGAGAGGATCATATCATAGAACGTTAGAGTGTCAGTCCTCTTGTACTTAAGTCGGCATTGTGCCTTTTGTATTAAATTGGATGCATTTTCTGTGTTTTATCGTCAATAAGAATGACCAAGGTATACAGTAAACCAGAGGTGAAGCATCGGAATCTACAACTCAACTCACAGGAGAGGTTTAAATCATAGAAAGTTAGAGTGTCAGACCTCGTGTACTTAAGTCGGTATTGTGCCTTTTGTATTAAATTCGGATGCAATTTCTGTGTTTCATCGTCAATAAGATGGTCCAAGTGGTACAGTAAACCTGAAGTTAAGCATCGGAAACTATAACTGGACTCACAGGAGAGGTTCAAATCATAGAGAGTTAGAGTGTCAGTCCTCTTGTACTTAAGTCGGCATTGTGCCATTTGTATTAAATTCGGATGCAATTTCTGTGTTTCATCGTCAATACGAAGGTCCAAGGTATGCAGTAAACCTGAAGTGAAGCATCGAAATCTAAAACTCAACACACAGGAGAGGTTCAAATCACAGAAATTTAGAGTGTCAGTCCTTTTGTACTTAAGTCGGCATTGTGCCTTTTGTATTAAATTCGGATGCAATTTCTGTGTTTCATCGTCCATAAGAAGGTCCAAAGGATACAGTAAACCTGAAGTGAAGCATCGGAATCTAAAACTGGACTCACAGGAGAGGATCATATCAGAGAACGTTAGAGTGCCAGTCCTCTTGTACTTAAGTCGGCATTGTGCCTTTTGTATTAAATTGGATGCATTTTCTGCGTTTCATAGTCAATAAGAATGACCAAGGTACACAGTAAACCTGAAGTGAAGCATCGGAATCTACAACTCAACTCACAGGAGAGGTTTAAATCATAGAAAGTTAGAGTGTCAGTCCTCTTGGACTTAAGTCGGCATTGTGCCTTTTTTATTAAATTCGGATGCAATTTCTTTGTTTCATCGTCAGTAAGAAGGTCCAAGGTATACAGTAAACCTGAAGTGATGCATCGGTATCTAAAACTGGACGCACAGGAGAGGTTCATATCATAGAAAGTTAGAGTGTCAGTCCTCTTGTACTTAAGTCGGCATTGTGCCTTTTGTATTAAATTCGGATGCAATTTCTGTGTTTCATCGTCAATAAGCAGGTCCAAGGTATACAGTAAAACCTGAAGTGAAGCATCGGAATCTAGAACTGGACTCACAGGACAGGTTCAAATCATAGAAAGTTAGAGTGTCAGTCCTCTTGTACCTAAGTCGGCATTGTGCCTTTTGTATTACATTCGGATGCAATTTCTGTCCTTCATCGTCAATAAGAAAGTCCAAGGGATACAGTAAACCTGAAGTGAGGCATCGGAATCTAAAACTGGACTCACAGGAGAGGTTCAAATCATAGAACGTTAGAGTGTCAGTCCTCTTGTACTTAAGTCGGCATTGTGACTTTTGTATTAAATTCGGGTGCAATTTCTGTGTTTCATCGTCAATAAGAATGTCCAAGGTATACAGTAAACCTGAAGTGAAGCATCGGAATCTGCAACTCAACTCGCAGGAGAGGTTCAAATCATAGAAAGCTAGAGTGTCAGTCCTCTTGTACTTAAGTCGGCATTGTGCCTTTTGTATTAAATTCGGATGTAGTTTCTGTGTTTCATCGATAATAAGAAGGTCCAAGGTATACAGCAAACCTGTAGTGAAACATCGGAATCCAAAACTGGATTCACAGGAGAGGTTCAAATCATAAAAAGTTAGAGTGTCTGTCCTCTTGTACTTAATTCGGCATTGTGCCTTTTGTATTAAATTCGGATGCAATTTCTGTGTTTCATCGTCAATAAGAAGGTCCAAGGGATACAGCAAACCTGAAGGGAAGCATCGGAATCTAAAACAGGACTCTCAGGAGAGGTTCAAATCATAGAATGTTTGAGTGTCAGTTCTCTTGTACTTAAGTCGGCATTGTGCCTTTTGTATTAAATTCGGACACAATTTCTGTGTTTCATCGTCAATAAGAAGGTCCAAGGTATACAGTAAACCTGAAGTGATGCATTGGAATCTAAAACTGGACTCACCGGACAGGTTCATATCATAGAAAGTTTGAGTGTCAGTCCACTTGTACTTAAGTCGGCATTGTGCCTTTTGTATTAAATTGGAATGCAATTTCTGTATTTCATCGTCAAAAGATGGTCCAAGGTATAATTTAATTAACCTGAAGTGAAGCGTCGGAATGTAAAACTGGGCTCACAGGAAAGGTTTATATCATAGAAAGTTAGAGTGTCAGTCCTCTTGTACTAAAGTTGGCATTGTGCCTTTTGTATTAAATTCGGATGCAATTTCTGTATTTCATCGTCAATAAGAGGGTCGAAGGTATACAGTAAACCTGAAGTGAAGCGTCGGATTCTATAACTGGTCTCACAGGAGAGGTTCAAATCATAGAATGTTAGAGTGTCAGTCCTCTTGTACTTAAGTCGGCATTGTGCCTTTTGTATTAAATTCGGATGCAATTTCTGTGTTGCATCGTCAGTAAGAAAGTCCATGGGATACAGTAAACCTGAACTATAGCATCGGAATCTAAAACTGGACTCGCAGGAGAGGTTCAAATCATTGAAAGTTAGAGTGTCAGTCCTCTTGTACATAAGTCGGCATTGCGCCTTTTGTATTAAATTCGGATGCAATTTCTTTGTTTCATCGTCAATAAGAACGTCCATGGTTTACAGTAAACCTGAAGTGAAGCATCAGAATCTAAAACTCAACTCAGAGGAGAGGTTTAAGTCATAGAAAGTTAGAGTGTCAGTCGTCTTGTACTTAACTCGGCATTGTGCCTTTTGTATTACGTTCGGATGCAATTTCTGTGCTTCATCGTCAATAAGAAGAACCGAGGTATACAATACACCTCAAGTGATGCAACAGAATTTAAAACTGGGCTCACAGGACAGGTTTAAATCATAGAAAGTTAGAGTGTCAGTCCTCTTGTACTTAAGTCGGCATTGTGCCATTTGTATTAAATTCGGATGCAATTTCTGTGTTTCATCGTCAATAGGAAGGTCCAAGGTATACAGTTAACATAAAGTGAAGCTTCGTAATCTAAAACTCAACTCACAGGATTGGTTCAAATCATAGAAAGTTAGAGTGTCAGTCCTTTTGTACTTAAGTCGGCATTGTGCCTTTTGTATTAAATTCGGATGCAATTTCTGTGTTTCATCGTCAATAAGAATGTGCAAGGTAAACAGTAAACCTGAAGTGAAGCATCGCAATTTAAAACTGGACTCACAGGAGAGGTTTAAATCATAGAAAATTAGAGTGTCAGTCTTCTTGTACTTAAGTCGGCATTGTGCATTTTGTGCTAATTTTGGATGCTATTTCTGTGTTTCATCGTCAATAAGAAGGTCCAGGGGATAAAGTAAACCAGAAGTGCAGCATCGGAATCTAAAACTGGACTCACAGGAGAGGTTCAAATCATAGAAAGTTAGAGCGTCAGTACTCTTGTACTTAAGTCGGCATTGTGCCTTTTAAATTAAATTCGGATGCAATTTCTGTGTTTCATCGTCAATTAGAAGGTCTGAGGTATACAGTAAACATGAAGTGAAGCATCGGAATCTAAAACTGGAAACACTGGAGAGGTTCAAATCATAGAAAGTTAGTGTGTCAGTCCTTTTGTACTTAAGTCGGCATTGTGACTTTTGTATTAAATTCGGATGCAATTTCTGTGTTTCATCGTCAATAAGATGGTCCAAGGTATACAGTGAATCTGAAGTGAAGCATCGGAATCTAAAACTGGTCTCACAGGAGAGGTTCAAATCATAGAGAGCTAGAGTGTCAGTCCTCTTGCACTTAAGTCGGCATTGTGCCTTTTGTATTAAATTGGAATGCAATTTCTGTATTTCATCGTCAAAAGATGGTCCAAGGTATAATTTAATTAACCTGAAGTGAAGCGTCGGAATGTAAAACTGGGCTCACAGGAAAGGTTTATATCATAGAAAGTTAGAGTGTCAGTCCTCTTGTACTAAAGTTGGCATTGTGCCTTTTGTATTAAATTCGGATGCAATTTCTGTATTTCATCGTCAATAAGAGGGTCGAAGGTATACAGTAAACCTGAAGTGAAGCGTTGGATTCTATAACTGGTCTCACAGGAGAGGTTCAAATCATAGAATGTTAGAGTGTCAGTCCTCTTGTACTTAAGTCGGCATTGTGCCTTTTGCATTAAATTCGGATGCAATTTCTGTGTTGCATCGTCAGTAAGAAAGTCCATGGGATACAGTAAACCTGAACTATAGCATCGGAATCTAAAACTGGACTCACATGAGAGGTTCAAATCATAGGAAGTTAGAGTGTCAGTCCTCTTGTACTTAAGGCGGCATTGTGCCTTTTGTATTAAATTCGGATGCAATTTCTTTGTTTCATCGTCAATAAGAAGGTGCAAGGTATATAGTAAACCTGAAGTGAAGCATCGGAATCTAAAACTTTACTCACAGGAGGGGTTCAAAGCATAGAAAGTTAGAGTGTCAGTCCTCTGGTATTTAAGTCGACAATGTGCCTTTTGTATTAAATTCGGATGCAATTTCTGTGTTTCATCGTCAATAAGAAGGTCCAAGATATACAGTAAACCTGAAGTGTAGCATCGGAATCTAAAACTGGACTCACAGGAGAGGTTCAAATCGGTGAAAGTTACAGTGTCAGTCCTCTTGTACTTAAGTCGGCATTGTGCCTTTTGTATTAAATTCGGATGTAATTTTTATGTTTCATCGTCAATAAGAAGGTCCAAGGGATACAGCAAACCTGAAGTGAAGCATCAGAATCTAAAACTGGACTCACAGGATAGGTTCAAAACGTAGAACTTTAAAGTGTCAGTCCTCTTGTACTTAAGTCGGGATTGTGCCTTTTGTATTAAATTCAGATGCAATTTCTGTTTTTGATCATCAATAAGAATGTCCAAGGTATACAGTAAACCTGAAGTGAAGCTTCGGAATCAAAAACTCAATTCACAGGAGAGGTTGAAAACAAAGAAAGTTACAGTGTCAGTCCTCTTGTACTTAAGTCTGCATTGTGCATTTTGTATTAAATTCGGATGCAATTTCTGTGTTTCATCGTCAATAAGAAGGTCCAAGGTATACAGTAAACCTGAAGTGGAGCTTCGGAATCAAAAACTGAACTCACAGGAGAGGTTTAAATTAAAGAAAGTTAGAGTGTCTGTCTTCTTGTACTTAAGTCGGCATTGTGCCTTTTGTATTAAAGTCGGATGCAATTTCTGTGTTTCATCGTCAATAAGAGAGTCCAAGGTATACAGTAAACCTGCAGTGAAGCATCGGAATCTAAAACTGGACTCACAGGAGAGGTTTAAATCAAAGGAAGGTAGAGTGTCTGTCCTCTTGTACTTAAGTCGGCATTGTGCCTTTTGTAATAAATTCGGACGCAATATCTGTGTTTCATCGTCAATAAGAAGGTCCAAGGTATACAGTAAAGGTGAAGTGAAGCATCGGAATCTAAAACTGTACTCACAGGAGAGGTTCAAATCATAGAAAGTTTGAGTGCCAGTCCTCTTGTACTTAAGTCTGCATTTTGCCTTTTGTAATAAATTCGGATGAAATTTCTGTGTTTCGTCGTCAATAAGAACGTCCAAGGTATACAGGAAACCTGAAGTGAAGCATCGGAATCTAAAACTCAACTCACAGGAGAGGCTCAAATCATAGAAACTTATAGTGTCAGTCCTCCTGTACTTAAGTCGGCATTGTGCCTTTTGTATTACATTCGGATGCAATTTCTGTGTTTTATCGTCAATACGAAGGTCCAAGGTATACAGTAAATCTAAAGTGAAGCATCGGAATCTAAAACTAGACTCACAGGAGAGGTTCAAATCATAGAAAGGTAAAGTGTCACTCGACTTGTACTTATGGCGACATTGTGCCTTTTGTATTATATTCGGAAGCAATTTCTGTGTTTCATCGTCAATAAGAAGGTCCAAGGGATAGAGTAAAAATGAAGTGAAGCATCGGAATCTAAAACTGGTTTCACAGGAGAAGTTTAAATCAAAGAAACTTAGAGTGTCTGTCCTCCAGTACTTAGGTCGGTATTGGGCCTTTTGTATTAAATTCGGATGCAATTTCTGTGTTTCATCGTCAATAAGATGGTCCAAGCGATACAGTAAACTAGAAGTGAAGCATCGGAATCTAAAACTGGACTCACAGGAAAGGTTCAAATCAAAGAAAGATAGAGTGTCAGTCCTCTTGTACTTAAGTCGGCATTGTGCCTTTTGTATTAAATTCGGATGCAATTTCTGTGTTTCATCGTCAATAAGAAGGTCCAAGGTATACAGTAAATCTGAAGTGAAGCATCGGAATCCAAAACTGGACTCACAGGAGAGGTTCAAATCATAGAAAGTTAGAGTGTCAGTCCTCTTGTACTTAAGTCGGCATTGTACCATTTGCATTAAATTCGGATGCAATTTCTGTGTTTCATCGTTAATAAGATGGTCCAAGGGATACAGTAAACCTGATGTGAAGCATCGGAATCAAAAACTGGACTCACAGGAGAGGTTTAAATCACAGAAAGTTAGAGTGTCAGTCCTCTTGTACTTAAGTTGGCATTGTGCCTTTTGTATTAATTTCGGATGCAGTTTCTGTTTTTGATCATCAATAAGAAGGTCCAAGGTATACAGTAAACCTGAAGTGAAGCATCGGAATCTAAAACTCAACTCACAGAAGAGGTTTAAATCATAGAAAGTTATAGTGTCAGTCCTCTTGTACTTAAGTTGGCATTGTGCCTTTTATATTAAATTCGGATGCAATTTCTGTGTTTCTTCGTCAATAAGAAGGTCCAAGGTATACAGTAAACCTGAAGTGAAGCATCGGAATCTAAAACAGGACTCACAGGAGAGGATCAACTCATAGTAAGGTAGAGTATCACTCCTCTTGTACTTAAGTCGACATTGTGCCTTTTGTATTAAATTCGGATGCAATTTCTGTGTCTCATCGTCAATAAGAAGGTTTAAGGGATAGAGTAAACCTGAAGTGAAGCATCGGAATCTAAAACTGGACTCCCAGGAGAAGTTTAAATCAAAGAAATTTAGAGTGTCAATCCTCTTGTACTTAAGTCGGCATTGTGCCTTTTGTATTAATTTGGGATGCAATTTCTGAGTTTCATCGTCAATAAGATGGTCCAAGGGATACAGTAAACCTGAAGTGAAGCATCGGAATCTAAAACTGGACTCACAGGAGAGGTTCCAATCATAGAAAGTTTGAGTGTCAGTCCTCTTGTACTTAAGTTGGCATTGTGCCTTTTGTATTAAATGCGGATGCCATTTCTGTGTTTTATCGTCATTAAGAAGGGCCAAGGCATACAGTAAACTTGAAATGAAGCATCGGAATCTAAAACTGGACTCACAGGAGAGGCTCAAATCATAGAAAGTTAGAGTTTCAGTCCTCTTGTACTTAAGTCGGAATTGTGCCTTTTGTATTAAATTCGGATGCAATCTCTGTGTTTCATCGTCAATAAGAAGGTCCAAGGGATACAGTAAAACTGAAGTGAAGCATCGGAATCTAAAACTGGACTCACAGGAGAGGTTCAAATCTCAGAATGTTAGATTGTCACTCCTCTTGTACTTAAGTCAGCATTGTGCCTTTTGTATTAAATTCGGATGCAATTTCTTTTTTTGATCATCAATAAGAAGGTCCAAAGTATACAGTAAACCTGAAGTGAATCGTCGAAATCTAAATCTCAAGTCACAGGAGACGTTCAAATCATAGAAAGTTAGAGTGTCAGTCCTCATGTACATAAGTCGGCATTGTGCCTTTTGTATTAAATTCGGATGCCATTTCTGTGTTACGTCGTCAATAAGAAGGTCCAAGGGATACAGGAAACCTGAAGTGAGTCATCGGAATCTAAAAGTGGACTCACAGGAGAGGTTCAAATCATAGAAAGTTAGAGTGTCAGTCCTCTTCTACTTAAGTCGGCATTGTGCCTTTTGTATTAAATTCGGATGAAATTTGTGTGTTTCATCGTCAATAAGAAGGTCCAAGGTATACAGTAAACCTGAAGTGAAGCTTCGGAATCTAGAACTGGACTCACAGGAGAGGTTCAAATCATAGAAAGTTAAAGTGTCTGTCCTCTACTACTTACGTCGGCATTGTGCCTTTTGTATTAAGTTCGGATGCAATTTCTGTGTTTCATCGTCAATAAGAAGTTCCAAGGGATACAGTAAACCTGAAGAGAAGAATCGGAATCTAAAACTGGACTCACAGGAGAGGTTCAAATCATAGAAAATTAGAGCGTCAGTCCTCTTGTACTTAAGACGGTATTGTGCCTTTTGTATTAAATTCGGATGCAATCTCTGTGTTTCATCGTCAATAAGAAGGTCCAAGGGATACAGTAAAACTGAAGTGAAGCATCGGAATCTAAAACTGTTCTCACAGGAGAAGTTTAAATCAAGGAAAGGAAGAGTGTCTGACCTCATATACTTAAGTCGGCATTGTGCCTTTTGTATTAAATTCGGGTGCAATATCTGTATTTCATCGTCAATAAGATGGTCCAAGGGATACAGTAAACCTGAAGTGAAGCATCGGAATCTAAAACTGGACTCACAGGAGAGGTTCTAATAGAGAATTAGAGTGTCAGTCCTCTTCTACTTAAGTCGGCATTGTGCTTTTGTATTAAATTTGGATACAATTTCTGTGTTTCATCGTCAATAACGAGGTCCAAGGTATACAATAAATCTGAAGTGAAGCGTCGGAATCTAGAACTGGACTCACAGGAAAGGTTCAAATCATAGAAAGTTAGAGTGTCAGTCCTCTTGTACTTCAGTCGGCATAGTGCCTTTTGTATTAAATTCGGAAGCAATTTCTGTGTTTCATCGTCAATAAGAAGGTCCAAGGGATACAGTAAACCTGAAGTGAAGCATCGGAATCTAAAACTGGACTCACAGGAGAGGTTCAAATCACAGAAAGTTAGAGTGTCAGTCGTCTTGTACTTAAGTCGGCATTGTGCCTTTTGTATTAAATTCGAGTGCAATCTCTATGCTTCGTCGTCAATACGAAGGTCCAAGGGATAGAGTAAACCTGAAGTGAAGCATCGGAATCTAAAACTGGACTCACGGGAGAGGTTCACATCATAGAAAATTAGAGCGTCAGTCCTCTTGTACTTAAGACGGTATTGTGCCTTTTGTATTAAATTCGAATGCAATTTCTGTCTTTGATCGTCAATAAGTTGGTCCAAGGGATACAGTAAACCTGAAGCGAAGCATCAGAATCTAAAACTGGAGTCAGTAGAAGTTTAAATCATAGAAAGTTAGAGTATCAGTCCTCTTCTACTTGCGTCTGCATTGTGACTTTTGTATTAAATTCAGATGGAATTTCTGTGTTTCATTGTCAATTAGAAAGTCCAAGGTATACAGTAAACCTGAAGTGAAATATCGGAATCTAAATCTGGACTCACAGGAGAGGTATAAATCAAATAAAGTTAGAGTGTCTGTCCTCTTGTACTTGAGTCGGCATTGTTCCATTTGTATTAAATTCGAATGCAATTTCTGTGTTTCATCGTCAATAATAATGTCCAAGGTATACAGTAAACCTGAAGTGAAGCGTCGGAATCTAAAACTGGACTCACAGGAGAGGTTCAAATCATAAAAAGTAAGAGTGTCAGACCTCTTGTACTTAGGTCTGCATTGTGCCTTTTGTAATAAATTCGAATGCAATTTCTGTGTTTCATCGTCATAAGAAGGTCCAAGGTATACAGTAAACCTGAAGTAAAGCTTCAGAATCTAAAACTGGACTAACAGGAGAGGTTCAAATCATAGAAAGTTAGAGTGTCAGTCCCCGTGTACTTAAGACGGCATTGTGCCTTTTGTATTAAATTCGGATGCAATTTCTGTGTTTCATCGTCAATAAGAAGGTCCAAGGTATACAGCATACGTGAAGTGATGCATCGGAATCCAAAACTGGACTCACAGGAGAGGTTTAAATGAAAGATAGTTACAGTGTCTGTCCACTTGTACTTAAGTCGGCATTGTGCCTTTTGTATGAAATTCGGATGCAATTTCTGTGTTTCATCGTCAATAAGAAAGTCCAAGTTATACAGTAAACCTGAAGTGAAGCATCAGAATATAAAACTGGACCCACTGGAGAGGTTTAAATCAAAGGAAGTTAGAGTGTCTGTCCTCTTGCACTTAAGTCGGCTTTGTGCCTTTTGTATTAAATTCGGAAGCAATTTCTGTGTTTCATCGTCAATAAGAAGGTCCTAGGGATACAGTAAACCTGAAGTGAACCTTCGGAATCTAAAACTGGACTCACAGGAGAGGTTCAAATCACAGAAGGTTAGAGTGTCAGTCCTCTTGTACTTAAGTCGGCATTGTGCCTTTTGTATTAAATTCGGATGCAATTTCTGTGCTTCATCGTCAATAAGAAGGTCCAAGGTATACAGTAAACCTGAAGTGAAGCATCGGACTCTAAAACTTCACTCAGAGGAGAAGTATAAATGAAATAAAGTTAGAGTGTCTGTCATCTTGTTCTTAAGTCGGCATTGTGCCTTTTGTATTAAATTCGGATGCAATTTCTATGATTCATCGTCAATAAGGAGGTCCAAGGGATACAGTAAACCGGAAGTGAAGAATCGGAATGTAATACTGGACTCACAGGAGAGGTTTAAATCAAAGAAAGGTAGAGTGTCTGTCCTCTTGTACTTAAGTCGGCGTTGTTCCATTTGTATTAAATTCGAATGCAATTTCTGTGTTTCATCGTCAATAATAATGTCCAAGGTACACAGTAAACCTGAAGTGAAGCATCGGAAACTAAAACTGGACTCACAGGAGAGGTCCAAATCATAGAAAGTTAGAGTGGCAGACCTCTTGTACTTAAGTCTGCATTGTGCCTTTTGTATTAAAATCGGATGCAATTTCTGTGTTTCATCGTCAACAAGAAGGTCCAAGGTATACAGTAAACCTGAAGTGAAACTTCGGAATCTAAAACTGGACTCACAGGAGAGGTTCAAATCATAGAAAGTTAGAGTGTCAGTCCTCTTGTACTTAAGTCGGCATTGTGCCTTTTGTATTAAATTCGAGTGCAATCTCTATGCTTCATCGTCAATAAGAAGGTCCAAGGGATACAGTAAACCGGAAGTGAAGAATCGGAATGTAATACTGGACTCACAGGAGAGGTTCAAATCACAGAAGGTTAGAGTATCAGTCCTCTTCTACTTGCGTCGGAATTGTGACTTTTGTATTAAAATCAGATGGAATTTCTGTGTTTCATTGTCAATTAGAAGGTCCAAGGTATACAGTAAACCTGAAGTGAAGCATCGGAATCTAAATCTGGACTCACAGGAGAGGTATAAATCAAATAAAGTTAGAGTGTCAGTCCTCTTGTACTTATGTCGGCATTGTGCCTTTTGTAATAAATTCGAATGCAATTTCTGTGTTTCATCGTCATAAGAAGGTCCAAGGTATACAGTAAACCTGAAGTGAAGCTTCGGAATCTAAAACTGGACTCACAGGAGAGGTTCAAATCATAGAAAGTTAGAGTGTCAGTCCTCCTGTACTTATGACGGCGTTGTGCCTTTTGTATTAAATTCGGATGCAATTTCTGTGTTTCATCGTCAATAAGAAGGTCCAGGGTATACAGTATACCTGAAGTGATGCATCGGAATCTAAAACTGGACTCACAGGAGAGGTTTAAATGAAAGAAAGTTAGAGTGTCTGTCCACTTGTACTTAAGTCGGCATTGTGCCTTTTGTATGAAATTCGGATGCAATCTCTGTGTTTCATCGTCAATAAGAAAGTCCAAGGTATACAGTAAACCTGAAGTGAAGCTTCGGAATCTAAAACTGGACTCACAGGAGAGGTTCAAATCATAGAAAGTTAGAGTGTCAGTCCTCCTGTACTTAAGACGGCATTGTGCCTTTTGTATTAAATTCGGATGCAATTTCTGTGTTTCATCGTCAATAAGAAGGTCCAAGGGATACAGTAAACCTGAAGTGAAGCATCGGACTCTAAAACTGGACTCAGAGGAGAGGTATGAATCAAATAAAGTTAGAGTGTCTGTCATCTTGTACTTAAGTCGGCATTGTGCCTTTTGTATTAAATTCGGATGCAATTTCTATGATTCATCGTCAATAAGAAGGTCCAAGGGATACAGTAAACCTGAAGTGAAGCATCGGAATCTAAAACTAGAAACACTCGAGAGGTTTAAATCAAAGGAAGTTAGAGTGTCTGTCCTCTTGCACTTAAGACGGCATTGTGCCTTTTGTATTAAATTCGGATGCAATTTCTGTGTTTCATCGTCAATAAGAAGGTCCAAGGTATACAGCATACGTGAAGTGATGCATCGGAATCCAAAACTGGACTCACAGGAGAGGTTTAAATGAAAGATAGTTACAGTGTCTGTCCACTTGTACTTAAGTCGGCATTGTGCCTTTTGTATGAAATTCGGATGCAATTTCTGTGTTTCATCGTCAATAAGAAAGTCCAAGTTATACAGTAAACCTGAAGTGAAGCATCAGAATATAAAACTGGACCCACTGGAGAGGTTTAAATCAAAGGAAGTTAGAGTGTCTGTCCTCTTGCACTTAAGTCGGCTTTGTGCCTTTTGTATTAAATTCGGAAGCAATTTCTGTGTTTCATCGTCAATAAGAAGGTCCTAGGGATACAGTAAACCTGAAGTGAACCTTCGGAATCTAAAACTGGACTCACAGGAGAGGTTCAAATCACAGAAGGTTAGAGTGTCAGTCCTCTTGTACTTAAGTCGGCATTGTGCCTTTTGTATTGAATTCGGATGCAATTTCTGTGCTTCATCGTCAATAAGAAGGTCCAAGGTATACAGTAAACCTGAAGTGAAGCATCGGACTCTAAAACTTCACTCAGAGGAGAAGTATAAATGAAATAAAGTTAGAGTGTCTGTCATCTTGTTCTTAAGTCGGCATTGTGCCTTTTGTATTAAATTCGGATGCAATTTCTATGATTCATCGTCAATAAGAAGGTCCAAGGGATACAGTAAACCGGAAGTGAAGAATCGGAATGTAATACTGGACTCACAGGAGAGGTTTAAATCAAAGAAAGGTAGAGTGTCTGTCCTCTTGTACTTAAGTCGGCGTTGTTCCATTTGTATTAAATTCGAATGCAATTTCTGTGTTTCATCGTCAATAATAATGTCCAAGGTACACAGTAAACCTGAAGTGAAGCATCGGAAACTAAAACTGGACTCACAGGAGAGGTCCAAATCATAGAAAGTTAGAGTGGCAGACCTCTTGTACTTAAGTCTGCATTGTGCCTTTTGTATTAAAATCGGATGCAATTTCTGTGTTTCATCGTCAACAAGAAGGTCCAAGGTATAAAGTAAACCTGAAGTGAAACTTCGGAATCTAAAACTGGACTCACAGGAGAGGTTCAAATCATAGAAAGTTAGAGTGTCAGTCCTCTTGTACTTAAGTCGGCATTGTGCCTTTTGTATTAAATTCGAGTGCAATCTCTATGCTTCATCGTCAATAAGAAGGTCCAAGGGATACAGTAAACCGGAAGTGAAGAATCGGAGTGTAATACTGGACTCACAGGAGAGGTTCAAATCACAGAAGGTTAGAGTATCAGTCCTCTTCTACTTGCGTCGGAATTGTGACTTTTGTATTAAAATCAGATGGAATTTCTGTGTTTCATTGTCAATTAGAAGGTCCAAGGTATACAGTAAACCTGAAGTGAAGCATCGGAATCTAAATCTGGACTCACAGGAGAGGTATAAATCAAATAAAGTTAGAGTGTCAGTCCTCTTGTACTTATGTCGGCATTGTGCCTTTTGTAATAAATTCGAATGCAATTCTGTGTTTCATCGTCATAAGAAGGTCCAAGGTATACAGTAAACCTGAAGTGAAGCTTCGGAATCTAAAACTGGACTCACAGGAGAGGTTCAAATCATAGAAAGTTAGAGTGTCAGTCCTCCTGTACTTATGACGGCGTTGTGCCTTTTGTATTAAAATCAGATGGAATTTCTGTGTTTCATTGTCAATTAGAAGGTCCAAGGTATACAGTAAACCTGAAGTGAAGCATCGGAATCTAAAACTGGACTCACAGGAGAGGTTCAAATCATAGAAAGTTAGAGTGTCAGTCCTCCTGTACTTAAGACGGCATTGTGCCTTTTGTATTAAATTCGGATGCAATTTCTGTGTTTCATCGTCAATAAGAAGGTCCAAGGGATACAGTAAACCTGAAGTGAAGCATCGGACTCTAAAACTGGACTCAGAGGAGAGGTATGAATCAAATAAAGTTAGAGTGTCTGTCATCTTGTACTTAAGTCGGCATTGTGCCTTTTGTATTAAATTCGGATGCAATTTCTATGATTCATCGTCAATAAGAAGGTCCAAGGGATACAGTAAACCTGAAGTGAAGCATCGGAATCTAAAACTAGAAACACTCGAGAGGTTTAAATCAAAGGAAGTTAGAGTGTCTGTCCTCTTGCACTTAAGTCGGCTTTGTGCCTTTTGTATTAAATTCGGATGCAATTTCTATGATTCATCGTCAATAAGAAGGTCCAAGGGATACAGTAAACCGGAAGTGAAGAATCGGAATGTAATACTGGACTCACAGGAGAGGTTTAAATCAAAGAAAGGTAGAGTGTCTGTCCTCTTGTACTTAAGTCGGCGTTGTTCCATTTGTATTAAATTCGAATGCAATTTCTGTGTTTCATCGTCAATAATAATGTCCAAGGTACACATTAAACCTGAAGTGAAGCATCGGAAACTAAAACTGGACTCACAGGAGAGGTCCAAATCATAGAAAGTTAGAGTGGCAGACCTCTTGTACTTAAGTCTGCATTGTGCCTTTTGTATTAAATTTGGATGCAATTTCTGTGTTTCATCGTCAACAAGAAGGTCCAAGGTATACAGTAAACCTGAAGTGAAACTTCGGAATCTAAAACTGCACTCACAGGACAGGTTCAAATCATAGAAAGTTAGAGTGTCAGTCCTCTTGTACTTATGTCGGCATTGTGCCATTTGTATTAAATTCGGATGCAATTTCTGTGCTTCATCGTCAATAAGAAGGTCCAAGGGATAGAGTAAACCTGAAGTGAAGCATCGGAATCTAAAACTGGACTCACAGGAGAGGTTCAAATCACAGAAAGTTAGAGTGTCAGTCGTCATGTACTTAAGTCGGCATTGTGCCTTTTGTATTAAATTCGAGTGCAATCCCTATGCTTCATCGTCAATAAGAAGGTCCAAGGGATACAGTAAACCGGAAGTGAAGAATCGGAATGTAATACTGGACTCACAGGAGAGGTTCAAATCACAGAAGGTTAGAGTATCAGTCCTCTTCTACTTGCGTCGGAGTTGTGACTTTTGTATTAAAATCAGATGGAATTTCTGTGTTTCATTGTCAATTAGAAGGTCCAAGGTATACAGTAAACCTGAAGTGAAGCATCGGAATCTAAATCTGGACTCACAGGAGAGGTATAAATCAAATAAAGTTAGATTGTCAGTCCTCTTGTACTTATGTCGGCATTGTGCCTTTTGTAATAAATTCGAATGCAATTTCTGTGTTTCATCGTCATAAGAAGGTCCAAGGTATACAGTAAACCTGAAGTGAAGCTTCGGAATCTAAAACTGGACTCACAGGAGAGGTTCAAATCATAGAAAGTTAGAGTGTCAGTCCTCCTGTACTTATGACGGCATTGTGCCTTTTGTATTAAATTCGGATGCAATTTCTGTGTTTCATCGTCAATAAGAAGGTCCAGGGTATACAGTATACCTGAAGTGATGCATCGGAATCTAAAACTGGACTCACAGGAGAGGTTTAAATGAAAGAAGGTTAGAGTGTCTGTCCACTTGTACTTAAGTCGGCATTGTGCCTTTTGTATGAAATTCGGATGCAATCTCTGTGTTTCATCGTCAATAAGAAAGTCCAAGGTATACAGTAAACCTGAAGTGAAGCTTCGGAATCTAAAACTGGACTCACAGGAGAGGTTCAAATCATAGAAAATTAGAGTGTCAGTCCTCCTGTACTTAAGACGGCATTGTGCCTTTTGTAATAAATTCGGATGCAATTTCTGTGTTTCATCGTCAATAAGAAGGTCCAAGGGATACAGTAAACCTGAAGTGAAGCATCGGACTCTAAAACTGGACTCAGAGGAGAGGTATGAATCAAATAAAGTTAGAGTGTCTGTCATCTTGTACTTAAGTCGGCATTGTGCCTTTTGTATTAAATTCGGATGCAATTTCTATGATTCATCGTCAATAAGAAGGTCCAAGGGATACAGTAAACCTGAAGTGAAGCATCGGAATCTAAAACTAGAAACACTCGAGAGGTTTAAATCAAAGGAAGTTAGAGTGTCTGTCCTCTTGCACTTAAGTCGGCTTTGTGCCTTTTGTATTAAATTCGGAAGCAATTTCTGTGTGTCATCGTCAATAAGAAGGTCCAAGGGATACAGTAAACCTGAAGTGAAGCATCGGAATCTAAAACTGGACTTACAGGAGAGCTTCAAATCACAGAAGGTTAGAGTGTCAGTCCTCTTGTACTTAAGTCGGCATTGTGCCTTTTGTATTAAATTCGGATGCAGTTTCTGTGTTTCATCGTCGATAAGAAGGTCCAAGGGATACAGTAAACCTGAAGAAAAGCATCGGAATCTACAACTGGACTCAAGGGAGAGGTTCAAATCACAGAAAGTTAGAGTGCCAGTCGTCTTGTACTTAAGTCGGCATTGTGCCTTTTGTATTAAATTCGGATGCAATCTCTATGCTTCGTCGTCAATAAGAAGGTATAAGGTACACAGTAAAACTGAAGAGAAGCATCGGAATCCAAAACTGGACTCACAGGAGAGGTTCACATCATAGAAAGTTAGAGCGTCAGTCCCCTTGTACTTAAGACGGCATTGTGCCTTTTGTATTAAATTCGGATGCAATTTCTGTGTTTCATCGTCAATAAGTTGGTCCAAGGGATACAGTAAACCTGAAGCGAAGCATCGGAATCTAAAACTGGAGTCACAGGAGAAGTTCAAATCATAGAAAGTTAGAGTGTCAGTCCTCTTCTACTTGCGTCGGCATTGTGCCTTTTGTATTAAATTCAGATGGAATTTCTGTGTTTCATTGTCTATTAGAAGGTAGAAGGTATACAGTAAACCTGAAGTAAAGCATCGGAATCTAAATCTGGACTCACAGGAGAGGTATAAATCAAATAAAGTTAGAGTGTCTGTCCACTTGTACTTAAGTCGGCATTACGCCTTTTGTATTAAATTCGGATGCAATTTTTATGATTCATCGTCAATAAGAATGTCCAAGGGATACAGTAAACCGGAAGTGAAGCATCGGAATGTAATACTGGACTCACAGGAGAGGTTTAAATCAAAGAAAGTTAGAGTGTCTATCCGCTTGTACTTAAGTCGGCATTGTTCCATTTGTATTAAATTCGAATGCAATTTCTGTGATTCATCGTCAATAATAATGTCCAAGGTATACAGTAAACCTGAAGTGAAGCATCGGAATCTATAACTGGACTCACAGGAGAGGTTCAAATCATAGAAAGTTAGAGTGTCAGTCCTCTTGTACTTAAGACGGCATTGTGCCTTTTGTATTTAATTCGGATGCAATTTCTGTGTTTCATCGTCAATAAGAAGGTCCAAGGTATACAGTAAACCTGACATGAAGCATCGGAATCTAAAACTGGACTCACAGGAGAGGATTAAATCAAAGAAAGTTAGAGTGTCTGTCCACTTGTACTTTAGTCGGCATTGTGCCTTTTGTAATAAATTCGGATGCAATTTCTGTGTTTCATCGTCAGTAAGAAGGTCCAAGGGATACAGTAAACCTGAAGTGAAGCATTGGAACCTAAAACTGGACTCACAGGAGAGGTTCAAATCATAGAAAGTTAGAGTGTCAGTCCTCTTGTACTTAAGTCTACATTGTGAATATTGTAATAAATTCGGAAGCAATTTCTGTGTTTCATCGTCAATAAGAAGGTCCAAGGGATACAGTAAACCTGAAGTGAAGCATCAGAATTTAAAACTGGACTCACAGGAGAGGTTCAAATCATAGAAAGTTAGAGTGTCAGGCCTCTTCTACAGAAATCGGCGTTGTGCCTTTTGTATTAAATTCGGATGCAATTTCTGTGTTTCATCGTCAATAAGAGAGTCCAAGGTATACATTAAACCTGAAGTGAAGCATCGGAATCTAAAACTGGACTCACAGGAGAGGTTCAAATCATAGAAAGTTAGAGTGTCAGTCCTCTTGTATTTAAGACGGCATTGTGCCTTTTGTATTAAATTCGGATGCAATTTCTGTGTTTCATCGTCAATAAGAAGGTCCAAGGTATACAGTAAACTTGAAGTGATGCTTCGGAATCTAAAACTGGGCTCACAGGAGAGGTTCAAATCATAGAAAGTTAGAGTATCTGTCCACTTGTACTTAAGTCGGCATTGTGCCTTTTGTATGAAATTCGGATGCAATCTCTGTGTTTCAGCGTCAATAAGAAAGTCCAAGGTATACAGTAAACCTGAAGTGAAGCATCGGAATCTAAAACGGGACCCACTGGAGAGGTTTAAATCAAAGGAAGTTAGAGTGTCTGTCCACTTGCACTTAAGTCGGCTTTGTGCCTTTTGTATTAAATTCGGATGCAATTCCTGTGTTTCATCGTCAATAAGAAGGTCCATGGGATACAGTAAACCGGAAGTGAAGAATCGGAAGGTAATACTGGGGTCACAGGAGAGGTTTAAATCAAAGAAAGGTAGAGTGTCTGTCCTCTTGTACTTAAGTCGGCATTGTTCCATTTGTATTAAATTCGAATGCAATTTCTGTGTTTCATCGTCAATAATAATGTCCAAGGTACACAGTAAACCTGAAGTGAAGCATCGGAATCTAAAACTAGAAACACTCGAGAGGTTTAAATCAAAGGAAGTTAGAGTGTCTGTCCTCTTGCACTCAAGTCGGCTTTGTGCCTTTTGTATTAAATTCGGAAGCAATTTCTGTGTGTCATCGTCAATAAGAAGGTCCAAGGGATACAGTAAACCTGAAGTGAAGCATCGGAATCTAAAACTGGACTTACAGGAGAGGTTCAAATCACAGAAGGTTAGAGTGTCAGTCCTCTTGTACTTAAGTTGGCATTGTGCATTTTGTATTAAATTCGGATGCAGTTTCTGTGCTTCATCGTCGATAAGAAGGTCCATGGGATACAGTAAACCTGAAGTGAAGCATCGGAATCTACAAATGGACTCACGGGAGAGGTTCAAATCACAGAAAGTTAGAGTGCCAGTCGTCTTGTACTTAAGTCGGCATTGTGCCTTTTGTTTTAAATTCGGATGCAATCTCTATGCTTCGTCGTCAATAAGAAGGTATAAGGTATACAGTAAAACTGAAGAGAAGCATCGGAATCCAAAACTGGACTCACAGGAGAGGTTCACATCATAGAAAGTTAGAGCGTCAGTCCCCCTTCTACTTAAGACGGCATTGTGCCTTTTGTATTAAATTCGGATGCAATTTCTGTGTTTCATCGTCAATAAGTTGGTCCAAGGGATACAGTAAACCTGAAGCGAAGCATCGGAATCTAAAACTGGAGTCACAGGAGAAGTTCAAATCATAGAAAGTTAGAGTGTCAGTCCTCTTCTACTTGCGTCGGCATTGTGCCTTTTGTATTAAATTCAGATGGAATTTCTGTGTTTCATTGTCTATTAGAAGGTCCAAGGTATACAGTAAACCTGAAGCAAAGCATCGGAATCTAAATCTGGACTCACAGGAGAGGTATAAATCAAATAAAGTTAGAGTGTCTGTCCACTTGTACTTAAGTCGGCATTACGCCTTTTTTATTAAATTCGGATGCAATTTCTATGATTCATCGTCAATAAGAATGTCCAAGGGATACAGTAAACCGGAAGTGAAGCATCGGAAAGTAATACTGGACTCACAGGAGAGGTTTAAATCAAAGAAAGTTAGAGTGTCTATCCGCTTGTACTTAAGTCGGCATTGTTCCATTTGTATTAAATTCGAATGCAATTTCTGTGATTCATCGTCAATAATAATGTCCAAGGTATACAGTAAACCTGAAGTGAAGCATCGGAATCTATAACTGGACTCACAGGAGAGGTTCAAATCATAGAAAGTTAGAGTGTCAGTCCTCTTGTACTTAAGACGGCATTGTGCCTTTTGTATTAAATTCGGATGCAATTTCTGTGTTTCATCGTCAATACGAAGGTCCAAGGTATACAGTAAACCTGAAATGAAGCATCGGAATCTAAAACTGGACTCACAGGAGAGGATTAAATCAAAGAAAGTTAGAGTGTCTGTCTACTTGTACTTTAGTCGGCATTGTGCCTTTTGTATGAAATTTGGATGCAATTTCTGTGTTTCATCGTCAATAAGAAGTCGAAGGTATACTGTAAACCTGAAGTGAAGCATCGGAATCTAAAACTGGCCCCCACTGGAGAGGTTTAAAGCAAAGGAAGTTAGAGTGTCTGTCCTCTTCCACTTAAGTCGGCTTTGTGCATTTTGTAATAAATTCGGTTGCAATTTCTGTGTTTCATCGTCAATAAGAAGGTCCAAGGTATACAGTAAACCTGAAATGAAGCATCGGAATCTACAACTGGACTCAAAGGAGAGGTTCAAATCATAGGAAGTTAGAGTGTCAGTCCTCTTGTACTTAAGTCTGCATTGTGAATATTGTAATAAATTCGGAAGCAATTTCTGTGTTTCATCGTCAATAAGAGAGTCCAAGGTATACATTAAACCTGAAGTGAACATCGGAATCTAAAACTGGACTCACAGGAGAGGTTTAAATCAAAGGAAGTAAGAGTGTCTGTCCTCTTGTACTTTAGTCGGCATTGTGCATTTTGTAATAAATTCTGACGCAATTTCTGTGTTTCATCGTCAATAAGAAGGTCCAAGGTATTCAGTAAACCTGAAGTGAGGTTTCGGAATCTATAACTGGACTCACAGGAGGGGTTCAAATCATAGAAAGTTAGAGTGTCAGTCCTCTTGTACTTAAGTCTGCGTTGTGCCTTTTGTACTAAATTCGGATGCAATTTCTGTGTTTCATCGTCAATATGAAGGTCCAAGGTATACAGAAAACCTGAAGTGGAGCTTCGTAATCTAAAACTGAACTCACAGGACAGGTTTAAATCAAAGAAATTTAGAGTGTCTGTCCTCCTGTACTTAAGTCGGCATTGTGCCTTTTGTATTAAATTCGAATGCAATTTCTGTGATTCATCGTCAATAAGAGAGTCCAAGGTATACAGTAAACAGGAAGTGAAGCATCGGAGTGTAATACTGGACTCACAGGAGAGGTTTAAATCAAAGAAAGTTAGAGTGTCTATCCTCTTGTACTTAAGTCGGCATTGTACCATTTGTATTAAATTCGAATGCAATTTCTGTGTTTAATCGTCAATAATAATGTCCAAGGTATACAGTAAACCTGAAGTGAAGCTTCGGAATCTAAAACTGGACTCACAGGATGGGTTCAAATCATAGAAAGTTAGAGTGTCGGATGCAATTTCTGTGTTTCATCGTCAATAAGAAGGTCCAAGGTATACAGTATACCTGAAGTGATGGCATCGAATCTAAAACTGGACTCACAGGAGAGGTTTAAATGAAAGAAAGTTAGAGTGTCTGTCCACTTGTTCTTAAGTCGGCATTGTGCCTTTTGTATGAAATTCGGATGCAATCTCTGTGTTTCATCGTTAATAAGAAAGTCCAAGGTATACAGTAAACCTGAAGTGAAGCATCGGAATCTAAAACTGGACCCACTGGAGAGGTTTAAATCAAAGGAAGTTAGAGTGTCTGTCCTCTTGTACTTAAGTCGGCTTTGTGCCTATTGTATTAAATTCGGATGCAATTTCTGTGTTTCATCGTCAATAAGATGGTCCAAGGGATACAGTAAACCTGAAGTGAAGCATCGGACTCTAAAACTGGACTCAGAGGAGAGGTATAAATCAAATAAAGTTAGAGTGTCTGCCATCTTGTACTTAAGTCGGCATTGTGCCTTTTGTATTGAATTCGGATGCAATTTCTATGATTCATCGTCAATAAGATGGTCCAAGGGATACAGTAAACCGGAAGTGAAGAATCGGAAGGTAATACTGGGGTCACAGGAGAGGTTTAAATCAAAGAAAGGTAGAGTGTCTGTCCTCTTGTACTTAAGTCGGCATTGTTCCATTTGTATTAAATTCGAATGCAATTTCTGTGTTTCATCGTCAATAATAATGTCCAAGGTACACAGTAAACCTGAAGTGAAGCATCGGAATCTAAAACTAGAAACACTCGAGAGGTTTAAATCAAAGGAAGTTAGAGTGTCTGTCCTCTTGCACTTAAGTCGGCTTTGTGCCTTTTGTATTAAATTCGTAAGCAATTTCTGTGTGTCATCGTCAATAAGAAGGTCCAAGGGGATACAGTAAACCTGAAGTGAAGCATCGGAATCTAAAACTGGACTTACAGGAGAGGTTCAAATCACAGAAGGTTAGAGTGTCAGTCCTCTTGTACTTAAGTCGGCATTGTGCATTTTGTATTAAATTCGGATGCAGTTTCTGTGCTTCATCGTCGATAAGAAGGTCCAAGGGATACAGTAAACCGGAAGTGAAGCATCGGAATGTAATACTGGACTCACAGGAGAGGTTTAAATCAAAGAAAGTTTGAGTGTCTATCCGCTTGTACTTAAGTCGGCATTGTTCCATTTGTATTAAATTCGAATGCAATTTCTGTGATTCATCGTCAATAATAATGTCCAAGGTATACAGTAAACCTGAAGTGAAGCATCGGAATCTATAACTGGACTCACAGGAGAGGTTCAAATCATAGAAAGTTAGAGTGTCAGTCCTCTTGCACTTAAGTCGGCTTTGTGCCTTTTGTAATAAATTTGGTTGCAATTTCTGTGTTTCATCGTCAATAAGAAGGTCCAAGGTATACAGGAAACCTGAAATGAAGCATCGGAATCTAAAACTGGACTCACAAGAGAGGTTCAAATCATAGAAAGTTAGAGTGTCAGTCCTCTTGTACTTAAGTCTGCATTGTGCCTTTTGTATTAAATTCGGATGCAATTTCTGTGTTTCATCGTCAATAAGGAGGTCCAAGAGATACAGTAAACCTGAAGTGAAGCATTGGAATCTAAAACTGGACTCACAGGAGAGGTTCAAATCATAGAAAGTTAGAGTGTCAGTCCTCTTGTACTTAAGTCTGCATTGTGAATATTGTAATAAATTCGGAAGCAATTTCTGTGTTTCATCGTCAATAAGAAGGTCCAAGGGATACAGTAAACCTGAAGTGAAGCATCAGAATTTAAAACTGGACTCACAGGAGAGGTTCAAATCATAGAAAGTTAGAGTGTCAGGCCTCTTCTACATAAATCGGCATTGTGCCTTTTGTATTAAATTCGGATGCAATTTCTGTGTTTCATCGTCAATAAGAGAGTCCAAGGTATACATTAAACCTGAAGTGAACATCGGAATCTAAAACTGGACTCACAGGAGAGGTTTAAATCAAAGGAAGTAAGAGTGTCTGTCCTCTTGTACTTCAGTCGGCATTGTGCATTTTGTAATAAATTCTGATGCAATTTCTGTGTTTCATCGTCAGTAAGAATGTCCAAGGTATACAGTAAACCTGAAGTGAAGCTTCGGAATCTAAAACTGGACTCACGGGAGAGGTTCAAATCATAGAAAGTTCGAGTGTCAGTCCTCTTGTACTTAAGTGTGCATTGTGCCTTTTGTACTAAATTCGGATGCAATTTCTGTGTTTCATCGTCAATAAGAAGGTCCAAGGTATACAGTAAACCTGAAGTGGAGCTTCGGATCCTAAAACTGAACTCACAGGAGAGGTTTAAATCAAAGAAAGTCAGAGTTTCTGTCCTCTTGTACTTAAGTCTGCGTTGTGCCTTTTGTACTAAATTCGGATGCAATTTCTGTGTTTCATCGTCAATATGAAGGTCCAAGGTATACAGAAAACCTGAAGTGGAGCTTCGTAATCTAAAACTGAACTCACAGGACAGGTTTAAATCAAAGAAATTTAGAGTGTCTGTCCTCCTGTACTTAAGTCGGCATTGTGCCTTTTGTATTAAATTCGGATGCAATTTCTGTGATTCATCGTCAATAAGAGAGTCCAAGGTATACAGTAAACAGGAAGTGAAGCATCGGAGTGTAATACTGGACTCACAGGAGAGGTTTAAATCAAAGAAAGTTAGAGTGTCTATCCTCTTGTACTTAAGTCGGCATTGTACCATTTGTATTAAATTCGAATGCAATTTCTGTGTTTAATCGTCAATAATAATGTCCAAGGTATACAGTAAACCTGAAGTGAAGCTTCGGAATCTAAAACTGGACTCACAGGATGGGTTCAAATCATAGAAAGTTAGAGTGTCGGATGCAATTTCTGTGTTTCATCGTCAATAAGAAGGTCCAAGGTATACAGTATACCTGAAGTGATGCATCGGAATCTAAAACTGGACTCACAGGAGAGGTTTAAATGAAAGAAAGTTAGAGTGTCTGTCCACTTGTTCTTAAGTCGGCATTGTGCCTTTTGTATGAAATTCGGATGCAATCTCTGTGTTTCATCGTTAATAAGAAAGTCCAAGGTATACAGTAAACCTGAAGTGAAGCATCGGAATCTAAAACTGGACCCACTGGAGAGGTTTAAAGCAAAGGAAGTTAGAGTGTCTGTCCTCTTGTACTTAAGTCGGCTTTGTGCCTATTGTATTAAATTCGGATGCAATTTCTGTGTTTCATCGTCAATAAGATGGTCCAAGGGATACAGTAAACCTGAAGTGAAGCATCGGACTCTAAAACTGGACTCAGAGGAGAGGTATAAATCAAATAAAGTTAGAGTGTCTGCCATCTTGTACTTAAGTCGGCATTGTGCCTTTTGTATTGAATTCGGATGCAATTTCTATGATTCATCGTCAATAAGATGGTCCAAGGGATACAGTAAACCGGAAGTGAAGAATCGGAAGGTAATACTGGGGTCACAGGAGAGGTTTAAATCAAAGAAAGGTAGAGTGTCTGTCCTCTTGTACTTAAGTCGGCATTGTTCCATTTGTATTAAATTCGAATGCAATTTCTGTGTTTCATCGTCAATAATAATGTCCAAGGTACACAGTAAACCTGAAGTGAAGCATCGGAATCTAAAACTAGAAACACTCGAGAGGTTTAAATCAAAGGAAGTTAGAGTGTCTGTCCTCTTGCACTTAAGTCGGCTTTGTGCCTTTTGTATTAAATTCGTAAGCAATTTCTGTGTGTCATTCGTCAATAAGAAGGTCCAAGGGATACAGTAAACCTGAAGTGAAGCATCGGAATCTAAAACTGGACTTACAGGAGAGGTTCAAATCACAGAAGGTTAGAGTGTCAGTCCTCTTGTACTTAAGTCGGCATTGTGCATTTTGTATTAAATTCGGATGCAGTTTCTGTGCTTCATCGTCGATAAGAAGGTCCAAGGGATACAGTAAACCGGAAGTGAAGCATCGGAATGTAATACTGGACTCACAGGAGAGGTTTAAATCAAAGAAAGTTTGAGTGTCTATCCGCTTGTACTTAAGTCGGCATTGTTCCATTTGTATTAAATTCGAATGCAATTTCTGTGTTTCATCGTCAATAAGGAGGTCCAAGAGATACAGTAAACCTGAAGTGAAGCATTGGAATCTAAAACTGGACTCACAGGAGAGGTTCAAATCATAGAAAGTTAGAGTGTCAGTCCTCTTGCACTTAAGTCGGCTTTGTGCCTTTTGTAATAAATTTGGTTGCAATTTCTGTGTTTCATCGTCAATAAGAAGGTCCAAGGTATACAGGAAACCTGAAATGAAGCATCGGAATCTAAAACTGGACTCACAAGAGAGGTTCAAATCATAGAAAGTTAGAGTGTCAGTCCTCTTGTACTTAAGTCTGCATTGTGCCTTTTGTATTAAATTCGGATGCAATTTCTGTGTTTCATCGTCAATAAGGAGGTCCAAGAGATACAGTAAACCTGAAGTGAAGCATTGGAATCTAAAACTGGACTCACAGGAGAGGTTCAAATCATAGAAAGTTAGAGTGTCAGTCCTCTTGTACTTAAGTCTGCATTGTGAATATTGTAATAAATTCGGAAGCAATTTCTGTGTTTCATCGTCAATAAGAAGGTCCAAGGGATACAGTAAACCTGAAGTGAAGCATCAGAATTTAAAACTGGACTCACAGGAGAGGTTCAAATCATAGAAAGTTAGAGTGTCAGGCCTCTTCTACATAAATCGGCATTGTGCCTTTTGTATTAAATTCGGATGCAATTTCTGTGTTTCATCGTCAATAAGAGAGTCCAAGGTATACATTAAACCTGAAGTGAACATCGGAATCTAAAACTGGACTCACAGGAGAGGTTTAAATCAAAGGAAGTAAGAGTGTCTGTCCTCTTGTACTTCAGTCGGCATTGTGCATTTTGTAATAAATTCTGATGCAATTTCTGTGTTTCATCGTCAGTAAGAATGTCCAAGGTATACAGTAAACCTGAAGTGAAGCTTCGGAATCTAAAACTGGACTCACGGGAGAGGTTCAAATCATAGAAAGTTCGAGTGTCAGTCCTCTTGTACTTAAGTGTGCATTGTGCCTTTTGTACTAAATTCGGATGCAATTTCTGTGTTTCATCGTCAATAAGAAGGTCCAAGGTATACAGTAAACCTGAAGTGGAGCTTCGGATCCTAAAACTGAACTCACAGGAGAGGTTTAAATCAAAGAAAGTCAGAGTTTCTGTCCTCTTGTACTTAAGTCGGCATTGTGCCTTTTGTATTAAATTCGGATGCAATTTCTGTGTTTCATCGTCAATAAGAGAGTCCAAGGTATACAGTAAACAGAAAGTGAAGCATCGGAGTGTAATACTGGACTCACAGCAGAGGTTTAAATCAAAGAAAGTTAGAGTGTCTATCCTCTTGTACTCAAGTCGGCATTGTTCCATTTGTATTAAATTCGAATGCAATTTCTGTGTTTAATCGTCAATAAGAAGGTCCAAGGTATACAGTATACCTGAAGTGATGCATCAGAATCTAAAACTGGACTCACAGGAGAGGTTCATATCACAGAAGGTTAGAGTGTCAGTCCTCTTGTACTTAAGTCGGCATTGTGCTTTTTGTATTAAATTCGGATGCAATTTCTGTGCTTCATCGTCAATAAGAAGGTCCAAGGGATACAGTAAACCTGAAGTGAAGCATCAGAATTTAAAACTGGACTCACAGGAGAGGTTCAAATCATAGAAAGTTAGAGTGTCAGGCCTCTTCTACATAAATCGGCATTGTGCCTTTTGTATTAAATTCGGATGCAATTTCTGTGTTTCATCGTCAATAAGAGAGTCCAAGGTATACATTAAACCTGAAGTGAACATCGGAATCTAAAACTGGACTCACAGGAGAGGTTTAAATCAAAGGAAGTCAGAGTTTCTGTCCTCTTGTACTTAAGTCGGCATTGTGCCTTTTGTATTAAATTCGGATGCAATTTCTGTGTTTCATCGTCAATAAGAAGGTCCAAGGTATACAGTATACCTGAAGTGATGCATCAGAATCTAAAACTGGACTCACAGGAGAGGTTTAAATGAAAGAAAGTTAGAGTTTCTGTCCACTTGTACTTAAGTCGGCATGTGCCATTTGTATTAAATTCGGAAGCAATTTCTGTGTTTCATCGTCAATAAGAAGGTCCAAGAGATACAGTAAACCTGAAGCGAAGCATCGGAATCTAAAACTGGACTCACAGGAGATGTTCAAATCACAGAAGGTTAGAGTGTCAGTCCTCTTGTACTTAAGTCGGCATTGTGCCTTTTGTATTAAATTCGGATGAAATTTCTGTGCTTCATCGTCAATAAGAAGGTCCAAGGTATACAGTAAACCTGAAGTGAAGCATCGGACTCTAAAACTGGACTCAGAGGAGAGGTATAAATCAAATAAACTTAGAGTGTCTGTCCTCTTGTACTTAAGTCGGCATTGTGCCTTTTGTATTAAATTCGGATGCAATTTCTATGATTCATCGTCAATAACAAGGTCCAAGGGATACAGTAAACCGGAAGTGAAGCATCGGAATGTAATACTGGCCTCACAGGAGAGGTTTAAATCAAAGAAAGGTAGAGTGTCTGTCCTCTTGTACTTAAGTCAGCATTGTTCCATTTGTATTAAATTCGAATGCAATTTCTGTGTTTCTTCGTCAATAATAGTGTCCAAGGTAAACAGTAAACCTGAAGTGAAGCATCGGAATCTAAAACTGGACTCACAGGAGAGGTTCAAATCGTAGAAAGTTAGAGTGTCAGACCTCTTGTACTTAAGTCTGCATTGTGCCTTTTGCATTAAATTCGGATGCAATTTCTGTGTTTCATCGTCAATAAGAAGGTCCAAGGTATACAGTAAACCTGAAGTGAAGCATCGGAATCTAAAACTGGACTCACAGGAGAGGTTTAAATCAAAGAAAGTTAGAGTGTCTGTTCACTTGTACTTAAGGCAGCATTGTGCCTTTTGTATGAAATTCGGATGCAATTTCTGTGTTTCATCGTCAATAAGAAAATCCAAGGTATACAGTAAACCTGAAGTGAAGCATCGGAATCTAAAACTGGACCCACTGGAGAGGTTTAAATCAAAGGAAGTTAGGGTGTCTGTCCTCTTGCACTTAAGTCGGCTTTGTGCCTTTTGTATTAAATTCGGAAGCAATTTCTGTGTTTCATCGGCAATAAGAAGGTCCAAGGGATACAGTAAACCTGAAGTGAAGCATCGGAATCTAAAAGTGGACTCACAGGAGAGGTTCATATCACAGAAGGTTAGAGTGTCAGTCCTCTTGTACTTAAGTCGGCATTGTGCTTTTTGTATTAAATTCGGATGCAATTTCTGTGCTTCATCGTCAATAAGAAGGTCCAAGGGATACAGTAAACCTGAAATGAAGCATCGGAATCTATAACTGGAATCACAGGAGAGGTTTAAATCAAAGAGAGTTAGAGTGTCTGTCCACTTGTACTTAAGTCGGCATTGTGCCTTTTGTATGAAATTCGGATGCAATTTCTGTGTTTCATCGTCAATAAGAAAGTCCAAGGTATACAGTAAACCTGAAGTGAAGCATCGGAATCTAAATCTGGACCCACTGGAGAGGTTTAAATCAAAGGAAGTTAGAGTGTCAGTCCTCTTGTACTTAAGACGGCTTTGTGCCTTTTGTAATAAATTCGGATGCAATTTCTGTGTTTCATCGTCAATAAGAAGGTCCAAGGTATACAGGAAACCTGAAGTGAAGCATCGAAATCTAAAACTGGACTCACAGGAGTGGTTCAAATCATAGAAAGTTAGAGTGTCAGTCCTCTTGTACTTAAGTCTGCATTGTGCCTTTTGTATAAAATTCGGATGCAATTTCTGTGTTTCATCGTCAATAAGAAGGTCCAAGGATACAGTAAACCTGAAGTGAAGCATTGGAATCTAAAACTGGACTCACAGGAGAGGTTCAAATCATAGGAAGTTAGAGTGTCAGTCCTCTTGTACTTAAGTCTGCATTGTGCCTTTTGTAGTAAATTCGGAAATAATTTCTGTGTTTCATCGTCAATAAGAAGGTCCAAGGGATACAGTAAACCTGAAGGGAAGCATCAGAATCTAAAACTGGACTCACAGGAGAGGTTCAAATCATAGAAAGTTAGAGTGTCAGGCCTCTTCTACTTAAGTCAGCATTGTGCCTTTTGTATTAAATTCGGATGCAATTTCTGTGTTTAATCGTCAATAATAAGGTCTAAGGTATACAGTAAACCTGAAGTGAAACATCGGAATCTAAAAATGGACTCACAGGAGAGGTTCAAATCAAAAAAAGTTAGAGTGTCGGTCCTCTTGTACTTAAGTCTGCATTGTGCCTTTTGTGCTAAATTCGGATGCAATTTTTGTGTTTCATTGTCAATAAGAAGGTCCAAGGTATGCAGTAAACCTGAAGTGGGGCTTCGGAATCTATAACTGAACTCACAGGAGAGGTTTATATCAAAGAAAGTTAGAGTGTCTGTCCTCTTGTACTTAAGTCGGCATTGTGCCTTTTGTATTAAATTCGGATGCAATTTCTGTGTTTCATCGTCAATATGAGAGTCCAAGGTATACAGTAAACCTGAAGTGTAGCATCGGAATCTAAAACTGGACTCACAGGAGAGGTTTAAATCAAATGAAGTAAGAGTGTCTGTCCTCTTGTACTTCAGTCGGCATTGTGCATTTTGTAATAAATTCGGATGCAATTTCTGTGTTTCATCGTCAATAAGAATGTCCAAGGTAACCAGTAAACCTGAAGTGAAGCATCGGAATCTAAAACTGGACTCACAGGAGAGGTTCAAATCATAGAAAGTTAGAGTGTCAGTCCTCTTGTACTTAAGACAGCATTGTGCCTTTGTATTAAATTCGGATGCAATTTTTGTGTTTCATCGTCAATAAGTAAGTCCAAGGTATACAGTAAACCTGAAGTGAAGCATCGGAATCTAAAACTGGACCCACTGGAGAGGTTTAAATCAAAATAAGTTAGAGTGTCTGTCTTCTTGCACTTACGTCGTCATGGTGCCTTTTGTAATAAATTCTAATGCAATTTCTGTGTTTCATCGTCAATAAGAAGGTCCAAGGTATACAGTAAACCTGAAGTGAAGCATCGGAATCTAAAACTGGACTCACAGGAGAGATTCAAATCATAGAAAATTAGAGTGTCAGTCCGCTTGTACTTAAGTCTGCATTGTGCCTTTTGTATTAAATTCGGATGCAATTTCTGTGTTTCATCGTCAATAAGAAGGTCCAAGGGATACAGTAAACCTGAAGTGAAGCATTGGAATCTAAAACTGGACTCACAGGAGAGGTTCAAATCATAGGAAGTTAGAGTGTCAGTCCTCTTGTACTTAAGTCTGCATTGTGCCTTTTGTAGTAAATTCGGAAGCAATTTCTGTGTTTCATCGTCAATAAGAAGGTCCAAGGGATACAGTAAACCTGAAGGGAAGCATCAGAATCTAAAACTGGACTCACAGGAGAGGTTCAAATCATAGAAAGTTAGAGTGTCAGGCTTCTTCTACTTAAGTCAGCATTGTGCCTTTTGTATTAAATTCGGATGCAATTTCTGTGTTTAATCGTCAATAATAAGGTCCAAGGGATACAGTAAACCTGAAGTGAAACATTGGAATCTAAAACTGGACTCACAGGAGAGGTTCAAATCATAGGAAGTTAGAGTGTCAGTCCTCTTGTACTTAAGTCTGCATTGTGCCTTTTGTAGTAAATTCGGAAGCAATTTCTGTGTTTCATCGTCAATAAGAAGGTCCAAGGGATACAGTAAACCTGAAGGGAAGCATCAGAATCTAAAACTGGACTCACAGGAGAGTTTCAAATCATAGAAAGTTAGAGTGTCAGGCCTCTTCTACTTAAGTCAGCATTGTGCCTTTTGTATTAAATTCGGATGCATATTCTGTGTTTAATCATCAATAATAAGGTCTAAGGTATACAGTAAACCTGAAGTGAAACATCGGAATCTAAAACTGGACTCACAGGAGAGGTTCAAATCAAAAAAAGTTAGAGTGTCGGTCCTCTTGTACTTAAGTCTGCATTGTGCCTTTTGTGCTAAATTCGGATGCAATTTCTGTGTTTCATCGTCAATAAGAAGGTCCAAGGTATACAGGAAACCAGAAGTGAAGCATCGGAATCTAAAACTGGACTCACAGGAGAGGTTCAAATCTTAGAAAGTTAGAGTGTCAGTCCTCTTGTACTTAAGTCTGCATTGTGCCTTTTGTATTAGATTCGGATGCAATTTCTGTGTTTAATCGTCAATAATAAGGTCTAAGGTATACAGTAAACCTGAAGTGAAACATCGGAATCTAAAACTGGACTCACAGGAGAGGTTCAAATCAAAAAAAGTTAGAGTGTCGGTCCTCTTGTACTTAAGTCTGCATTGTGCCTTTTGTGCTAAATTCGGATGCAATTTCTGTGTTTCATCGTCAATAAGAAGGTCCAAGGTATGCAGTAAACCTGAAGTGGGGCTTCGGAATCTAAAACTGGACTCACAGGAGAGGTTTAAATCAAAGGAAGTAAGAGTGTCTGTCCTCTTGTACTTCAGTCGGCATTGTGCATTTTGTAATAAATTCGAATGCAATTTCTGTGTTTCATCGTCAATAAGAATGTCCAAGGTATACAGTAAACCTGAAGTGAAGCATCGGAATCTAAAACTGGACTCACAGGAGAGGTTCAAATCATAGAAAGTTAGAGTGTCAGTCCTCTTGTACTTAAGACAGCATTGTGCCTTTGTATTAAATTCGGATGCAATTTCTGTGTTTCATCGTCAATAAGAAAGTCCAAGGTATACAGTAAACCTGAAGTGAAGCATCGGAATCTAAAACTGGACCCACTGGAGAGGTTTAAATCAAAATAAGTTAGAGTGTCTGTCTTCTTGCACTTACGTCGGCATGGTGCCTTTTGTAATAAATTCGGATGCAATTTCTGTGTTTCATCGTCAATAAGAAGGTCCACGGTATACAGTAAACCTGAAGTGAAGCATCAGAATCTAAAACTGGACTCACAGGAGAGATTCAAATCATAGAAAATTAGAGTGTCAGTCCGCTTGTACTTAAGTCTGCATTGTGCCTTTTGTATTAAATTCGGATGCAATTTCTGTGTTTCATCGTCAATAAGAAGGTCCAAGGGATACAGTAAACCTGAAGTGAAGCATCGGAATCTAAAACTGGACTTACAGGAGAGGTTCAAATCATAGAAAATTAGAGCGTCAGTCCCCTTGTACTTAAGACGGAATTGTGCCTTTTGTATTAAATTCGGATGCAATTTCTGTGTTTCATCGTCAATAAGTTGGTCCAAGGGTTATAGTAAACCTGAAGCGAAGCATCGGAATCTAAAACTGGAGTCACAGGAGAAGGTCAAATCATAGAAAGTTAGAGTGTCAGACCGCTTTTACTTAAGTCTGCATTGTGCCTTTTGTATTAAATTCGAATGCAATTTCTGAGTTTCATCGTCAATAAGAAGGTCCAAGGTATACAGTAAACCTGAAGTGAAGCTTCGGTATCTAAAGCTGGACTCACAGGAGAGGTTCAAATCATAGAAAGTTAGAGTGTCAGTCCTCTTGTACTTAAGACGGCATTGTGCCTTTTGTATTAAATTCGGATGCAATTTCTATGATTCATCGTCAATAAGAAGGTCCAAGGGATACAGTAAACAGGAAGTGAAGCATCGGAGTGTAATACTGGACTCACAGGAGAGGTTTAAATCAAAGAAAGTTAGAGTGTCTATCCTCTTGTACTTAAGTCGGCATTGTGCCTTTTGTATTAAATTCGGATGCAATTTCTATGATTCATCGTCAATAAGAAGGTCCAAGGGATACAGTAAACAGGAAGTGAAGCATCGGAGTGTAATACTGGACTCACAGGAGTGGTTTAAATCAAAGAAAGTTAGAGTGTCTATCCTCTTGTACTTAAGTCGGCATTGTTCCATTTGTATTAAATTCGAATGCAATTTCTGTGTTTAATCGTCAATAACAATGTCCAAGGTATACAGTAAACCTGAAGTGAAGCATCGGAATCTAAAACTGGACTCACAGGAGAGGTTCAAATCATAGGAAGTTAGAGTGTCAGACCGCTTGTACTTAAGTCTGCATTGTGCCTTTTGTATTAAATTCCAATGCAATTTCTGAGTTTCATCGTCATTAAGAAGGTCCAAGGTATACAGTAAACCTGAAGTGAAGCTTCGGAATCTAAAGCTGGACTCACAGGAGAGGTTCAAATCATAGAAAGTTAGAATGTCAGTCCTCTTGTACTTAAGACGGCATTGTGCTTTTTGTATTAAATTCGGATGCAATTTCTGTGTTTCATCGACAATAAGAGGGTCCAAGGTATACAGTAAAGCTGAAATGAAGCCACGGAATCTAAAACTGGACTCACAGGAGAGGTTTAAATCAAAGAAAGTTAGAGTGTCTGTCCACTTGTACTTAAGTCGGCATTGTGCCTTTTGTATGAAATTCGGATGAATTTCTGTGTTTCATCGTCAATAAGAAAGTCCAAGGTATACAGAAAACCTGAAGTGAAGCATCGGAATCTAAAACTGGGCCCACTGGAGAGGTTTAAATCAAAGGAAGGTAGAGTGTCTGTCCTCTTGCACTTAAGTCGGCTTTGTACCTTTTGTAAAATATTCGGATGCAATATCTGTGTTTCATCTTCAATAAGAAGCTCCAAGGTATACAGGAAACCAGAAGTGAAGCATTGGAATCAAAAACTGGACTCACAGGAGAGGTTCAAATCATAGAAAGTTAGTGTGTCAGTCCTCTTGTACTTAAGTCTGCATTGTGCCTTTTGTATTAAATTCGGATGCAATTTCTGTGTTTAATCGTCAATAACAAGGTCCAAGGTATACAGTAAACCTGAAGTGAAACATCGGAATCTAAAACTGGACTCACAGGAGAGGTTCAAATCAAAGAAAGTTAGAGTGTCAGTCCTTTTGTACTTAAGTCGGCATTGTGCCTTTTGTATTAAATTCGGATGCAATTTCTGTTTTTGATCGTCAATAAGAAGGCCCAAGGTATACAGTAAACCTGAAGTGAAGCATCGGAATCTAAAACTGGACTTACAGGAGAGGTTCATATCATAGAAGGTTAAAGTGTCAGTCCTATTGTACTTAAGTCTGCATTGTGCCTTTTGTAATAAATTCGGATGTAATTTCTGTGTTTCATCGTCAATAAGAAAGTCCAAGGTATACAGGAAACCTGAAGTGAAGCATCGGAATCTAAAACTGGACTCACAGGAGAGGCTCAAATGATAGAAAGTTAAACTGTCAGTCCTCTTGTACTTAAGTCGGCATTGTGCCTTTTGTATTAAATTCGGATGCAATTTCTGTTTTTGATCGTCAATAAGAAGGCCCAAGGTATACAGTAAATCTGAAGTGAAGCATCGGAATCTAAAACTCAACTCACAGGAGAGGTTCAAATCGTAGAAATTTATAGGGTCAGTCCTCCTGTACTTAAGTCGGCATTGTTCCTTTTGTATTACATTCGGATGCAATTTCTGTGTTTCATCGTCAATAAGAAGGTCCAAGGTATACAATAAACCTAAAGTGAAGCATCGGAATCTAAAACTGGACTCACAGGAGAGGTTTAAATCATAGGAAGGTAAAGTGTAACTCCCCTTGTACTTTAGTCGAAATTGTGCCTTTTGTATTAAATTCGGATGCAATTTCTGTGTTTCATCGTCAATAAGAAGGGCCAAGGGATAGATTAAACCAGAAGTGAAGCATCGGAATCTAAAACTGGACTCACAGGAGAAGTTTAAATCAAAGAAAGTTAGAGTGTCTGTCCTCTTGTAATTAAATCGGCATTGTGCCTTTTGTATTAAATTCGGACGCAATTTCTGTGTTTAATCGTCAATAAGACGGTCCAAGGGATACAGTAAAGCTGAAGTGAAGCATCGGAATTTAAAACTGGACTCACAGGAGAGGTTCAAATCACAGAAAGTTTGAGTGTCAGTCTTCTTGTACTTAAGTCGGCATTGTGCCTTTTGTATTAAATTCGGATGCAATTTCTGTGTTTCATCGTCAATAAGAAGGTCCAAGGTATACAGTACACCTGAAGTGAAGCATCGGAATCCAAAACTGGACTCACGAGAGAGGTTCAAATCATAGACAGTTAGAGTGTCAGTCCTCTTGTACTTAAGTCTGCATTGTGCCTTCTGTATTAAATTCGGATGCAATTTCTGTGTTTCATCGTCAATAAGAAGGTCCAAGGGATACAGTAAACCTGAAGTGAAGCATTGGAATCTAAAACTGGACTCACAGGAGAGGTTCAAATCATAGAAAGTTAGAGTGTCAGTCCTCTTGTACTTAAGTCTGCATTGTGAATATTGTAATAAATTCGGAAGCAATTTCTGTGTTTCATCGTCAATAAGAAGGTACAAGGGATACAGTAAACCTGAAGTGAAGCATCAGAATTTAAAACTGGACTCACAGGAGAGGTTCAAATCATAGAAAGTTAGAGTGTCAGGCCTCTTCTACATAAATCGGCATTGTGCCTTTTGTATTAAATTCGGATGCAATTTCTGTGTTTCATCGTCAATAAGAGAGTCCAAGGTATACATTAAACCTGAAGTGAAGCATCGGAATATAAAACTGGACTGACAGGAGAGGTTCAAATCATAGAAAGTTAGAGTGTCAGTCCTCTTGTACTTAAGACGGCATTGTGCCTTTTGTATTAAATTCGGATGCAATTTCTGTGTTTCATCGTCAATAAGAAGGTCCAAGGTATACAGTAAACCTAAAATGAAGCATCGGAATCTAAAACTGGACTCACAGGAGAGGATTAAATCAAAGAAAGTTAGAGTGTCTGTCCACTTGTACTGTAGTCGGCATTGTGCCTTTTGTATGAAATTCGGATGCAATTTCTGTGTTTCATCGTCAATAAGAAAGTCCAAGGTATACAGTAAACCTGAAGTGAAGCTTCGGAATCTAAAACTGGACTCACAGGAGAGGTTCAAATCATAGAAAGTTAGAGTGTCAGTCCTCCTGTACTTAAGACGGCATTGTGCCTTTTGTATTAAATTCGGATGGAATTTCTGTGTTTCATCGTCAATAAGAAGGTCCAAGGTATACAGTATACCTGAAGTGATGCATCGGAATCTAAAACTGGACTCACAGGAGAGGTTTAAATGAAAGAAAGTTAGAGTGTCTGTCCACTTGTACTTAAGTCGGCATTGTGCCTTTTGTATGAGATTCGGATGCAATCTCTGTGTTTCATCGTCAATAAGAAAAGTCCAAGGTATACAGTAAACCTGAAGTGAAGCATCGGAATCTAAAACTGGACCCACTGGAGAGGTTTAAATCAAAGGAAGTTAGAGTGTCTGTCCTCTTGCACTTAAGTCGGCTTTGTGCCTTTTGTATTAAATTCGGATGCAATCTCTGTGTTTCATCGTCAATAAGAAGGTCCAAGGGATACAGTAAACCTGAAGTGAAGCATCGGACTCTAAAACTGGACTCAGAGGAGAGGTATAAATCAAATAAAGTTAGAGTGTCTGTCATCTTGTACTTAAGTCGGTATTGTGCCTTTTGTATTAAATTCGGATGCAATTTCTATGATTCATCGTCAATAAGAAGGTCCAAGGGATACAGTAAACCGGAAGTGAAGAATCGGAAGGTAATACTGGGGTCACAGGAGAGGTTTAAATCAAAGAAAGATAGAGTGTCTGTCCTCTTGTACTTAAGTCGGCATTGTTCCATTTGTATTAAATTCGAATGCAATTTCTGTATTTCATCGTCAATAATAATGTCCAAGGTACACAGTAAACCTGAAGTGAAGCATCGGAATCAAAAACTAGAAACACTCGAGAGGTTTAAATCAAAGGAAGTTAGAGTGTCTGTAGTCTTGCACTTAAGTCGGCTTTGTGCCTTTTGTATTAAATTCGGAAGCAATTTCTGTGTGTCATCGTCAATAAGAAGGTCCAAGGGATACAGTAAACCTGAAGTGAAGCATCGGAATCTAAATCTGGACTTACAGGAGAGGTTCAAATCACAGAAGGTTAGAGTGTCAGTCCTCTTGTACTTAAGTCGGCATTGTGCATTTTGTATTAAATTCGGATGCAGTTTCTGTGCTTCATCGTCGATAAGAAGGTCCAAGGGATACAGTAAACCTGAAGTGAAGCATCGGAATCTACAACTGGACTCACGGGAGAGGTTCAAATCACAGAAAGTTAGAGTGCCAGTCGTCTTGTACTTAAGTCGGCATTGTGCCTTTTGTATTAAATTCGGATGCAATCTCTATGCTTCGTCGTCAATAAGAAGGTATAAGGTATACAGTAAAACTGAAGAGAAGCATCGGAATCCAAAACTGGACTCACAGGAGAGGTTCACATCATAGAAAGTTAGAGCGTCAGTCCCCTTGTACTTAAGACGGCATAGTGCCTTTTGTATTAAATTCGGATGCAATTTCTGTGTTTCATCGTCAATAAGAAGGTCCAAGGTATACAGTAAACCTGAAGTGAAACATCGGAATCTAAAACTGGACTCACAAGAGAGGTTCAAATCAAAGGAAGTTAGAGTGTCAGTCCTCATGTACTTAAGTCTGCATTGTGCCTTTTGTATTAAATTCGGATGCAATTTCTGTGTTTCATCGTCAATAAGAAGGTCCAAGGTATATAGAAAACCCGAAGTGGAGCTTCGGAATCTAAAACTGAACTCACAGGAGAGTTATAAATCAAAGAAAGTTAGAGTGTCTGTCCTATTGTACTTAAGTCGGCATTGTGGCTTTTGTATTAAATTCGGATGCAATTTCTGTGTTTCATCGTCAATAAGAGAGTCCAAGGTATACAGTAAACCTGAAGTGAAGCATCGGAATCTAAAACTGGACTCACAGGAGAGGTTTAAATCAAAGGAAGTAAGAGTGTCTGTCCTCTTGTACTTCAGTCGGCATTGTGCATTTTGTAATAAATTCGGAACCAATTTCTGTGTTTGATCGTCAATAAGAATGTCCAAGGTATACAGTAAACCTGAAGTGAAGCATCGGAATCTAAAACTGGACTTACAGGAGAGGTTCAAATCATAGAAGATTGGAGTGTCAGTCCTATTGTACTTAAGTCTGCATTGTGCTATTTGTAATAAATTCGGATGTAATTTCTGTGTTTCATCATCTATAAGAAGGTCCAAGGTATACAGGAAACCTGAAGTGAAGCATCGGAATCTAAAACTGGACTCACAAGAGAGGTTCAAATCATAGAAAGTTAGAGTGTCAGTCCTCTTGTACTTAAGTCTGTATTGTGCCTTTTGTATTAAATTCGGATGCAATTTCTGTGTTTCATCGTCAATAAGAAGGTCCAAGGGATACAGTAAACCTGAAGTGAAGCATTGGAATCTAAAACTGGACTAACAGGAGAGGTTCAAATCATAGAAAGTTAGAGTGTCAGTCCTCTTGTACTTAAGTCTGCATTGTGAATATTGTAATAAATTCGGAAGCAATTTCTGTGTTTCATCGTCAATAAGAAGGTACAAGGGATACAGTAAACCTGAAGTGAAGCATCAGAATTTAAAACTGGACTCACAGGAGAGGTTCAAATCATAGAAAGTGTCAGGCCTCTTCTACATAAATCGGCATTGTGCCTTTTGTATTAAATTCGGATGCAATTTCTGTGTTTCATCGTCAATAAGAGAGTCCAAGGTATACATTAAACCTGAAGTGAAGCATCGGAATCTAAAACTGGACTGACAGGAGAGGTTCAAATGATAGAAAGTTAGAGTGTCAGTCCCCTTGTACTTAAGACGGCATTGTGCCTTTTGTATTAAATTCGGATGCAATTTCTGTGTTTCATCGTCAATAAGAAGGTCCAAGGTATACAGTAAACCTAAAATGAAGCATCGGAATCTAAAACTGGACTCACAGGAGAGGATTAAATCAAAGAAAGTTAGAGTGTCTGTCCACTTGTACTTTAGTCGGCATTGTGCCTTTTGTATGAAATTCGGATGCAATTTCTGTGTTTCATCGTCAATAAGAAAGTCCAAGGTATACAGTAAACCTGAAGTGAAGCTTCGGAATCTAAAACTGGACTCACAGGAGAGGTTCAAATCGTAGAAAGTTAGAGTGTCAGTCCTCCTGTACTTAAGACGGCATTGTGCCTTTTGTATTAAATTCGGATGGAATTTCTGTGTTTCATCGTCAATAAGAAGGTCCAAGGTATGCAGTATACCTGAAGTGATGCATCGGAATCTAAAACTGGACTCACAGGAGAGGTTTAAATGAAAGAAAGTTAGAGTGTCTGTCCACTTGTACTTAAGTCGGCATTGTGCCTTTTGTATGAGATTCGGATGCAATCTCTGTGTTTCATCGTCAATAAGAAAAGTCCAAGGTATACAGTAAACCTGAAGTGAAGCATCGGAATCTAAAACTGTACCCACTGGAGAGGTTTAAATCAAAGGAAGTTAGAGTGTCTGTGCTCTTGCACTTGTCGGCTTTGTGCCTTTTGTATTAAATTCGGATGCAATTTCTGTGTTTCATCGTCAATAAGAAGGTCCAAGGGATACAGTAAACCTGAAGTGAAGCATCGGACTCTAAAACTGGACTCAGAGGAGAGGTATAAATCAAATAAAGTTAGAGTGTCTGTCATCTTGTACTTAAGTCGGTATTGTGCCTTTTGTATTAAATTCGGATGCAATTTCTATGATTCATCGTCAATAAGAAGGTCCAAGGGATACAGTAAACCGGAAGTGAAGAATCGGAAGGTAATACTGGGGTCACAGGAGAGGTTTAAATCAAAGAAAGATAGAGTGTCTGTCCTCTTGTACTTAAGTCGGCATTGTTCCATTTGTATTAAATTCGAATGCATTTTCTGTGCTTCATCGTCAATAATAGTGTCCAAGGTACACAGTAAACCTGAAGTGAAGCATCGGAATCTGAAACTAGAAACACTCGAGAGGTTTAAATCAAAGGAAGTTAGAGTGTCTGTCCTCTTGCACTTAAGTCGGCTTTGTGCCTTTTGTATTAAATTCGGAAGCAATTTCTGTGTGTCATCGTCAATAAGAAGGTCCAAGGGATACAGTAAACCTGAAGTGAAGCATCGGAATCTAAAACTGGACTTACAGGAGAGGTTCAAATCACAGAAGGTTAGAGTGTCAGTCCTCTTGTACTTAAGTCGGCATTGTGCATTTTGTATTAAATTCGGATGCAGTTTCTGTGCTTCATCGTCGATAAGAAGGTCCAAGGGATACAGTAAACCTGAAGTGAAGCATCGGAATCTACAACTGGACTCACGGGAGAGGTTCAAATCACAGAAAGTTAGAGTGCCAGTCGTCTTGTACTTAAGTCGGCATTGTGCCTTTTGTATTAAATTCGGATGCAATCTCTATGCTTCGTCGTCAATAAGAAGGTATAAGGTATACAGTAAAACTGAAGAGAAGCATCGGAATCCATAACTGGACTCACAGGAGAGGTTCACATCATAGAAAGTTAGAGCGTCAGTCCCCTTGTACTTAAGACGGCATTGTGCCTTTTGTATTAAATTCGGATGCAATTTCTGTGTTTCATCGTCAATAAGTTGGTCCAAGGGATACAGTAAACCTGAAGCGAAGCATCGGAATCTAAAACTGGAGTCACAGGAGAAGTTCAAATCATAGAAAGTGAGAGTGTCAGTCCTCTTCTACTTGCGTCGGCATTGTGCCTTTTGTATTAAATTCAGATGGAATTTCTGTGTTTCATTGTCTATTAGAAGGTCCAAGGTATACAGTAAACCTGAAGTAAAGCATCGGAATCTAAATCTGGACTCACAGGAGAGGTATAAATCAAATAAAGTTAGAGTGTCTGTCCACTTGTACTTAAGTCGGCATTACGCCTTTCTTATTAAATTCGGATGCAATTTCTATGATTCATCGTCAATAAGAATGTCCAAGGGATACAGTAAACCGGAAGTGAAGCATCGGAATGTAATACTGGACTCACAGGAGAGGTTTAAATCAAAGAAAGTTAGAGTGTCTATCCGCTTGTACTTAAGTCGGCATTGTTCCATTTGTATTAAATTCGAATGCAATTTCTGTGATTCATCGTCAATAATAATGTACAAGGTATACAGTAAACCTGAAGTGAACCATCGGAATCTATAACTGGACTCACAGGAGAGGTTCAAATCATAGAAAGTTAGAGTGTCAGTCCTCTTGTACTTAAGACGGCATTGTGCCTTTTGTATTAAATTCGGATGCAATTTCTGTGTTTCATCGTCAATACGAAGGTCCAAGGTATACAGTAAACCTGAAATGAAGCATCGGAATCTAAAACTGGACTCACAGGAGAGGATTAAATCAAAGAAAGTTAGAGTGTCTGTCTACTTGTACTTTAGTCGGCATTGTGCCTTTTGTATGAAATTCGGATGCAATTTCTGTGTTTCATCGTCAATAAGAAAGTCCAAGGTATACAGTAAACCTGAAGTGAAGCATCGGAATCTAAAACTGGACCCACTGGAGAGGTTTAAATCAAAGGAAGTTAGAGTGTCTGTCCTCTTGCACTTAAGTCGGCTTTGTGCCTTTTGTAATAAATTCGGTTGCAATTTCTGTGTTTCATCGTCAATAAGAAAGTCCAAGGTATACAGGAAACCTGAAATGAAGCATCGGAATCTAAAACTGGACTCACAAGAGAGGTTCAAATCATAGAAAGTTAGAGTGTCAGTCCTCTTGTACTTAAGTCTGCATTGTGCCTTTTGGATTAAATTCGGATGCAATTTCGGTGTTTCATCGTCAATAAGAAGGTCCAAGGGATACAGTAAACCTGAAGTGAAGCATTGGAATCTAAAACTGGACTCACAGGAGAGGTTCAAATCATAGAAAGTTAGAGTGTCAGTCCTCTTGTACTTAAGTCTGCATTGTGAATATTGTAATAAATTCGGAAGCAATTTCTGTGTTTCATCCTCAATAAGAAGGTCCAAGGGATACAGTAAACCTGAAGTGAAGCATCAGAATTTAAAACTGGACTCACAGGAGAGGTTCAAATCATAGAAAGTTAGAGTGTCAGGCCTCTTCTACATAAATCGGCATTGTGCCTTTTGTATTAAATTCGGATGCAATTTCTGTGTTTCATCGTCAATAAGAGAGTCCGAGGTATACATTAAACCTGAAGTGAACATCGGAATCTAAAATTGGACTCACAGGAGAGGTTTAAATCAAAGGAAGTAAGAGTGTCTGTCCTCTTGTACTTCAGTCGGCATTGTGCATTTTGTAATAAATTCTGATGCAATTTCTGTGTTTCATCGTCAGTAAGAATGTCCAAGGTATACAGTAAACCTGAAGTGAAGCTTCGGAATCTAAAAATGGACTCACGGGAGAGGTTTAAATCAAAGAAAGTTAGAGTGTCTGTCCTCTTGTACTTAAGTCAGCATTGTGCCTTTTGTATTAAATTCGGATGCAATTTCTGTGATTCATCGTCAATAATAATGTACAAGGTATACAGTAAACCTGAAGTGAACCATCGGAATCTATAACTGGACTCACAGGAGAGGTTCAAATCATAGAAAGTTCGAGTGTCAGTCCTCTTGTACTTAAGTCTGCATTGTGCCTTTTGTACTAAATTCGGATGCAATTTCTGTGTTTCATCGTCAATAAGAAGGTCCAAGGTATACAGTAAACCTGAAGTGGAGCTTCGGAATCTAAAACTGAACTCACAGGAGAGGTTTAAATCAAAGAAAGTTAGAGTGTCTGTCCTCTTGTACTTAAGTCGGCATTGTGCCTTTTGTATTAAATTCGGATGCAATTTCTGTGTTTCATCGTCAATAAGAGAGTCCAAGGTATACAGTAAACAGGAAGTGAAGCATCGGAGTGTAATACTGGACTCACAGGAGAGGTTTAAATCAAAGAAAGTTAGAGTGTCTATCCTCTTGTACTTAAGTCGGCATTGTTCCATTTGTATTAAATTCGAATGCAATTTCTGTGTTTAATCGTCATTAATAATGTCCAAGGTATACAGTAATCCTCAAGTGAAGCTTCGGTATCTAAAACTGGACTCACAGGATGGGTTCAAATCATAGAAAGTTAGAGTGTCAGTCCCCCTGTACTTAAGACGGCATTGTGCCTTTTGTATTAAATTCGGATGCAATTTCTGTGTTTCATCGTCAATAAGAAGGTCCAAGGTATACAGTATACCTGAAGTGATGCATCAGAATCTAAAACTGGACTCACAGGAGAGTTTAAATGAAAGAAAGTTAGAGTGTCTGTCCACTTGTACTTAAGTCGGCATTGTGCCTTTTGTATTAAATTCGGATGCAATTTCTATGATTCATCGTCAATAAGAAGGTCCAAGGGATACAGTAAACCGGAAGTGAAGAATCGGAATGTAATACTGGCCTCACAGGAGAGGTTGAAATCAAAGAAAGGTAGAGTGTCTGTCCTCTTGTACTTAAGTCAGCATTGTTCCATTTGTATTAAATTCGGAAGCAATTTCTGTGTTTCATCGTCAATAAGAAGGTCCAAGAGATACAGTAAACCTGAAGTCAAGCATCGGAATCTAAAACTGGACTCACAGGAGATGTTCAAATCACAGAAGGTTAGAGTGTCAGTCCTCTTGTACATAGGTCGGCATTGTGCCTTTTGTATTAAATTCGGATGAAATTTCTGTGCTTCATCGTCAATAAGAAGGTCCAAGGTATTCAGTAAACCTGAAGTGAAGCATCGGACTCTAAAACTGGACTCAGAGGAGAGGTATAAATCAAATAAACTTAGAGTGTCTGTCCTCTTGTACTTAAGTCGGCATTGTGCCTTTTGTATTAAATTCGGATACAATTTCTATGATTCATCGTCAATAAGAAGGCTCAAGGGATACAGTAAACCGGAAGTGAAGAATCGGAATGTAATACTGGCCTCACAGGAGAGGTTGAAATCAAAGAAAGGTAGAGTGTCTGTCCTCTTGTACTTAAGTCAGCATTGTTCCATTTGTATTAAATTCGAATGCAATTTCTGTGTTTCATCGTCAATAATAATGTCCAAGGTAACAGTAAACCTGAAGTGAAGCATCGGAATCTAAAACTGGACTCACAGGAGAGGTTCAAATCATAGAAAGTTAGAGTGTCAGACCTCTTGTACTTAAGACTGCATTGTGCCTTTTGCATTAAATTCGGATGCAATTTCTGTGTTTCATCGTCAATAAGAAGGTCCAAGGTATACAGTAAACCTGAAGTGAAGCATCGGAATCTAAAACTGGACTCACAGGAGAGGTTTAAATCAAAGAAAGTTAGAGTGTCTGTTCACTTGTACTTAAGTCGGCATTGTGCCTTTTGTATGAAATTCGGATGCAATTTCTGTGTATCATCGTCAATAAGAAAATCCAAGGTATACAGTAAACCTGAAGTGAAGCATCGGAATCTAAAACTGGACCCACTGGAGAGGTTTAAATCAAAGGAAGTTAGGGTGTCTGTCCTCTTGCACTTAAGTCGGCTTTGTGCCTTTTGTATTAAATTCGGAAGCAATTTCTGTGTTTCATCGGCAATAAGAAGGTCCAAGGGATACAGTAAACCTGAAGTGAAGCATCGGAATCTAAAAGTGGACTCACAGGAGAGGTTCAAATCACAGAATGTTAGAGTGTCAGTCCTCTTGTACTTAAGTCGGCATTGTGCCTTTTGTATTAAATTCGGATGCAATTTCTGTGCTTCATCGTCAATAAGATGGTCCAAGGGATACAGTAAACCTGAAATGAAGCATCGGAATCTAAATCTGGAATCACAGGAGAGGTTTAAATCAAAGAAAGTCAGAGTGTCTGTCCACTTCTACTTAAGTCGGCATTGTGCCTTTTGTAAGAAATTCGGATGCAATTTCTGTGTTTCATCGTCAATAAGAAAGTCCAAGGTATACAGTAAACCTGAAGTGAAGAATCGGAATCTAAATCTGGACCTACTGGAGAGGTTTAAATCAAAGGAAGTTAGAGTGTCAGTCCTCTTGTACTTAAGACGGCTTTGTGCCTTTTGTAATAAATTCGGATGCCATTTCTGTGTTTCATCGTCAATAAGAAGGTCCAAGGTATACAGGAAACCTGAAGTGAAGCATCGGAATCTAAAACTGGACTCACAGGAGTGGTTCAAATCATAGAAAGTTAGAGTGTCAGTCCTCTTGTACTTAAGTCTGCATTGTGCCTTTTGTATAAAATTCGGATGCAATTTCTGTGTTTCATCGTCAATAAGAAGGTCCAAGGGATACAGTAAACCTAATGTGAAGCATTGGAATCTAAAACTGGACTCACAGGAGAGGTTCAAATCATAGGAAGTTAGAGTGTCAGTCCTCTTGTACTTAAGTCTGCATTGTGAATTTTGTAGTAAATTCGGAAGCAATTTCTGTGTTTCATCGTCAATAAGCAGGTCCAAGGGATACAGTAAACCTGAAGGGAAGCATCAGAATCTAAAACTGGACTCACAGGAGAGGTTCAAATCATAGAAAGTTAGAGGGTCAGGCCTCTTCTACTTAAGTCAGCATTGTACCTTTTGTATTAAATTCGGATGCAATTTCTATGTTTAATCGTCAATAACAAGGTCTAAGGTATACAGTAAACCTGAAGTGAAACATCGGAATCTAAAACTGGACTCACAGGAGAGGTTCAAATCAAAAAAAGTTAGAGTGTCGGTCCTCTTGTACTTAAGTCTGCATTGTGCCTTTTGTGCTAAATTCGGATGCAATTTTTGTGTTTCATCGTCAATAAGAAGGTCCAAGGTATGCAGTAAACCTGAAGTGGGGCTTCGGAATCTAAAACTGAACTCACAGGAGAGGTTTAAATCAAAGAAAGTTAGAATGTCTGTCCTCTTGTACTTAAGTCGGCATTGTGCCTTTTGTATTAAATTCGGATGCAATTTCTGTGTTTCATCGTCAATAAGAGAGTCCAAGGTATACAGTAAACTTGAAGTGTAGCATTGGAATCTAAAACTGGACTCACAGAAGAGGTTTAAATCAAAGGAAGTAAGAGTGTCTGTCCTCTTGTACTTCAGTCGGCATTGTGCATTTTGTAGTAAATTCGGATGCAATTTCTGTGTTTCATCGTCAATAAGAAGGTCCAAGGTATACAGTAAAGCTGAAATGAAGCATCGGAATCTAAAACTGGACTCACAGGAGAGGTTTAAATAAAAGAAAGTTAGAGTGCCTGTCCACTTGTACTTAAGTCGGCATTGTGCCTTTTGTATGAAATTCGGATGAATTTCTGTGTTTCATCGTCAATAAGAAAGTCCAAGGTATACAGAAAACCTGAAGTGAAGCATCGGAATCTAAAACTGGACCCACTGGAGAGGTTTAAATCAAAGGAAGGTAGAGTGTCTGTCCTCTTGCACTTAAGTCGGCTTAGTGCCTTTTGTAAAAAATTCGGATGCAATATCTGTGTTTCATCCTCAATAAGAAGCTCCATGGTATACAGGAAACCTGAAGTGAAGCATCGGAATAAAAAACTGGACTCACAGGAGAGGTTCAAATCATAGAAAGTTAGAGTGTCAGTCGTCTTGTACTTAAGTCTGCATTGTGCCTTTTGTATTAAATTCGGATGCAATTTCTGTGTTTAATCGTCAATAAGAAGGTCCAAGGTATACAGTAAACCTGAAGTGAAGCATCGGATTCTAAAACTGGACTTACAGGAGAGGTTCATATCATAGAAGGTTAGAGTGTCAGTCCTATTGTACTTAAGTCTGCATTGTGCCTTTTGTAATAAATTCGGATGTAATTTCTGTGTTTCATCGTCAATAAGAAAGTCCAAGGTATACAGGAAACCTGAAGTGAAGCATCGGAATCTAAAACTGGACTCACAGGAGAGGTTCAAATGATAGAAAGTTAAAGTGTCAGTCCTCTTGTACTTAAGTCTGCATTGTGCCTTTTGTATTAAATTCGGATGCAATTTCTGTGTTGCATCGTCAATAAGAAGGTCCAAGGGAAACAGTGAACCTGAAGTGAAGCATTGGAATCTAAAACTGGACTCACAAGAGAGGTTCAAATCAAAGGAAGTTAGAGTGTCAGTCCTCTTATACTTAAGTCTGCATTGTGCCTTTTGTAGTAAATTCGGAAGCAATTTCTGTGTTTCATCGTCAATAAGAAGGTCCAAGGGATACAGTAAACCTGAAGGGAAGCATCAGAATCTAAAACTGGACTCACAGGAGTGGTTCAAATCATAGAAAGTTAGAGTGTCAGGCCTCTTCTACTTAAGTCAGCATTGTGCCTTTTGTATTAAATTCGGATGCAATTTCTGTGTTTAATCGTCAATAATAAGGTCCAAGGGATACAGTAAACCTGAAGTGAAGCATTGGAATCTAAAACTGGACTCACAGGAGAGGTTCAAATCATAGGAAGTTAGAGTGTCAGTCCTCTTGTACTTAAGTCTGCATTGTGCCTTTTGTAGTAAATTCGGAAGCAATTTCTGTGTTTCATCGTCAATAAGAAGGTCCAAGACATACAGTAAACCTGAAGGGAAGCATCAGAATCTAAAACTGGACTCACAGGAGAGGTTCAAATCATAGAAAGTTAGAGTGTCAGGCCTCTTCTACTTAAGTCAGCATTGTGCCTTTTGTATTAAATTCGGATGCAATTTCTGTGCTTCATCGTCAATAAGATGGTCCAAGGGATACAGTAAACCTGAAATGAAGCATCGGAATCTAAATCTGGAATCACAGGAGAGGTTTAAATCAAAGAAAGTTAGAGTGTCTGTCCACTTCTACTTAAGTCGGCATTGTGCCTTTTGTAAGAAATTCGGATGCAATTTCTGTGTTTCATCGTCAATAAGAAAGTCCAAGGTATACAGTAAACCTGAAGTGAAGCATCGGAATCTAAATCTGGACCTACTGGAGAGGTTTAAATCAAAGGAAGTTAGAGTGTCAGTCCTCTTGTACTTAAGACGGCTTTGTGCCTTTTGTAATAAATTCGGATGCCATTTCTGTGTTTCATCGTCAATAAGAAGGTCCAAGGTATACAGGAAACCTGAAGTGAAGCATCGGAATCTAAAACTGGACTCACAGGAGTGGTTCAAATCATAGAAAGATAGAGTGTCAGTCCTCTTGTACTTAAGTCTGCATTGTGCCTTTTGTATAAAATTCGGATGCAATTTCTGTGTTTCATCGTCAATAAGAAGGTCCAAGGGATACAGTAAACCTGAAGTGAAGCATTGGAATCTAAAACTGGACTCACAGGAGAGGTTCAAATCATAGGAAGTTAGAGTGTCAGTCCTCTTGTACTTAAGTCTGCATTGTGCCTTTTGTAGTAAATTCGGAAGCAATTTCTGTGTTTCATCGTCAATAAGCAGGTCCAAGGGATACAGTAAACCTGAAGGGAAGCATCAGAATCTAAAACTGGACTCACAGGAGAGGTTCAAATCATAGAAAGTTAGAGGGTCAGGCCTCTTCTACTTAAGTCAGCATTGTACCTTTTGTATTAAATTCGGATGCAATTTCTATGTTTAATCGTCAATAACAAGGTCTAAGGTATACAGTAAACCTGAAGTGAAACATCGGAATCTAAAACTGGACTCACAGGAGAGGTTCAAATCAAAAAAAGTTAGAGTGTCGGTCCTCTTGTACTTAAGTCTGCATTGTGCCTTTTGTGCTAAATTCGGATGCAATTTTTGTGTTTCATCGTCAATAAGAAGGTCCAAGGTATGCAGTAAACCTGAAGTGGGGCTTCGGAATCTAAAACTGAACTCACAGGAGAGGTTTAAATCAAAGAAAGTTAGAATGTCTGTCCTCTTGTACTTAAGTCGGCATTGTGCCTTTTGTATTAAATTCGGATGCAATTTCTGTGTTTCATCGTCAATAAGAGAGTCCAAGGTATACAGTAAACCTGAAGTGTAGCATTGGAATCTAAAACTGGACTCACAGAAGAGGTTTAAATCAAAGGAAGTAAGAGTGTCTGTCCTCTTGTACTTCAGTCGGCATTGTGCATTTTGTAGTAAATTCGGATGCAATTTCTGTGTTTCATCGTCAATAAGAATGTCCAAGGTATACAGTAAACCTGAAGTGAAGCATCGGAATCTAAAACTGGACTCACAGGAGAGGTTCAAATCATAGAAAGTTAGAGTGTCTGTCCTCTTGTACTTAAGACAGCATTGTGCCTTTGTATTAAATTCGGATGCAATTTCTGTGTTTCATCGTCAATAAGAAAGTCCAAGGTATACAGTAAACCTGAAGTGAAGCATCGGAATCTAAAACTGGACCCACTGGAGAGGTTTAAATCAAAGTAAGTTAGAGTGTCTGTCTTCTTGCACTTACGTCGGCATGGTGCTTTTTGTAATAAATTCGGATGCAATTTCTGTGTTTCATCGTCAATAAGAAGGTCCAAGGTATACAGTAAAGCTGAAATGAAGCATCGGAATCTAAAACTGGACTCACAGGAGAGGTTTAAATCAAAGAAAGTTAGAGTGTCTGTCCACTTGTACTTAAGTCGGCATTGTGCCTTTTGTATGAAATTCGGATGAATTTCTGTGTTTCATCGTCAATAAGAAAGTCCAAGGTATACAGAAAACCTGAAGTGAAGCATCGGAATCTAAAACTGGACCCACTGGAGAGGTTTAAATCAAAGGAAGGTAGAGTGTCTGTCCTCTTGCACTTAAGTCGGCTTAGTGCCTTTTGTAAAAAATTCGGATGCAATATCTGTGTTTCATCCTCAATAAGAAGCTCCATGGTATACAGGAAACCTGAAGTGAAGCATCGGAATCAAAAACTGGACTCACAGGAGAGGTTCAAATCACAGAAAGTTAGAGTGTCAGTCGTCTTGTACTTAAGTCTGCATTGTGCCTTTTGTATTAAATTCGGATGCAATTTCTGTGTTTAATCGTCAATAAGAAGGTCCAAGGTATACAGTAAACCTGAAGTGAAACATCGGAATCTAAAACTGGACTCACAGTAGCGGTTCAAATCAAAGAAAGTTAGAGTGTCAGTCCTTTTGTACTTAAGTCGGCATTGTGCCTTTTGTATTAAATTCGGATGCAATTTCTGTTTTTGATCGTCAATAAGAAGGCCCAAGGTATACAGTAAACCTGAAGTGAAGCATCGGATTCTAAAACTGGACTCACAGGAGAGGTTCAAATCATAGAAAGTTAGAGTGTCAGGCCTCTTCTACTTAAGTCAGCATTGTGCCTTTTGTATTAAATTCGGATGCAATTTCTGCGTTTAATCGTCAATAATAAGGTCTAAGGTATACAGTAAACCTGAAGTGAAACATCGGAATCTAAAACTGGACTCACAGGAGAGGTTCAAATCAAAAAAAGTTAGAGTGTCGGTCCTCTTGTACTTAAGTCTGCATTGTGCCTTTTGTGCTAAATTCGGATGCAATTTCTGTGTTTCATCGTCAATAAGAAGGTCCAAGGTATACAGGAAACCAGAAGTGAAGCATCGGAATCTAAAACTGGACTCACAGGAGAGGTTCAAATCATAGAAAGTTAGAGTGTCAGTCCTCTTGTACTTAAGTCTGCATTGTGCCTTTTGTATTAAATTCGGATGCAATTTCTGTGTTTAATCGTCAATAATAAGGTCTAAGTTATACAGTAAACCTGAAGTGAAACATCGGAATCTAAAACTGGACTCACAGGAGAGGTTCAAATCAAAAAAAGTTAGAGTGTCGGTCCTCTTGTACTTAAGTCTGCATTGTGCCTTTTGTGCTAAATTCGGATGCAATTTCTGTGTTTCATCGTCAATAAGAAGGTCCAAGGTATGCAGTAAACCTGAAGTGGGGCTTCGGAATCTAAAACTGGACTCACAGGAGAGGTTTAAATCAAAGGAAGTAAGAGTGTCTGTCCTCTTGTACTTCAGTCGGCATTGTGCATTTTGTAATAAATTCGGATGCAATTTCTGTGTTTCATCGTCAATAAGAAGGTCCAAGGTATACAGTAAACCTGAAGTGAAGCATCGGAATCTAAAACTGGACTCACAGGAGAGATTCGAATCATAGAAAATTAGAGTGTCAGTCCGCTTGTACTTAAGTCTGCATTGTGCCTTTTGTATTAAATTCGGATGCAATTTCTGTGTTTCATCGTCAATAAGAAGGTCCAAGGGATACAGTAAACCTGAAGTGAAGCAACGGAATCTAAAACTGGACTTACAGGAGAGGTTCAAATCATAGAAAATTAGAGCGTCAGTCCCCTTGTACTTAAGACGGCATTGTGCCTTTTGTATTAAATTCGGATGCAATTTCTGTGTTTCATCGTCAATAAGTTGGTCCAAGGGATATAGTAAACCTGAAGCGAAGCATCGGAATCTAAAACTGGAGTCACAGGGGAAGTTCAAATCATAGAAAGTTAGAGTGTCAGACCGCTTGTACTTAAGTCTGCATTGTGCCTTTTGTATTAAATTCGAATGCAATTTCTGAATTTCATCGTCAATAAGAAGGTCCAAGGTATACAGTAAACCTGAAGTGAAGCTTCGGTATCTAAAGCTGGACTCACAGGAGAGGTTCAAATCATAGAAAGTTAGAGTGTCAGTCCTCTTGTACTTAAGACGGCATTGTGCCTTTTGTATTAAATTCGGATGCAATTTCTATGATTCATCGTCAATAAGATGGTCCAAGGGATACAGTAAACAGGAAGTGAAGCATCGGAGTGTAATACTGGACTCACAGGAGAGGTTTAAATCAAAGAAAGTTAGAGTGTCTATCCTCTTGTACTTAAGTCGACATTGTGCCTTTTGTATTAAATTCGGATGCAATTTCTATGATTCATCGTCAATAAGAAGGTCCAAGGGATACAGTAAACAGGAAGTGAAGCATCGGAGTGTAATACTAACCTCACAGGAGAGGTTTAAATCAAAGAAAGTTAGAGTGTCTATCCTCTTGTACTTAAGTCGGCATTGTTCCATTTGTATTAAATTCGAATGCAATTTCTGTGTTTAATCGTCAATAATAATGTCCAAGGTATACAGTAAACGTGAAGTGAAGCATCGGAATCTAAAACTGGACTCACAGGAGAGGTTCAAATCATAGAAAGTTAGAGTGTCAGACCGCTTGTACTTAAGTCTGCATTGTGCCTTTTGTATTAAATTCGAATGCAATTTCTGAGTTTCATCGTCAATAAGAAGGTCCAAGGTATACAGTAAACCTGAAGTGAAGCTTCGGAATCTAAAGCTGGACTCACAGGAGAGGTTCAAATCATAGAAAGTTAGAGTGTCAGTCCTCTTGTACTTAAGACGGCATTGTGCTTTTTGTATTAAATTCGGATGCAATTTCTGTGTTTCATCGTCAATAAGAAGGTCCAAGGTATACAGTAAAGCTGAAATGAAGCATCGGAATCTAAAACTGGACTCACAGGAGAGGTTTAAATCAAAGAAAGTTAGAGTGTCTGTCCACTTGTACTTAAGTCGGCATTGTGCCTTTTGTATGAAATTCGGATGAATTTCTGTGATTCATCGTCAATAAGAAAGTCCAAGGGATACAGAAAACCTGAAGTGAAGCATCGGAATCTAAAACTGGACCCACTGGAGAGGTTTAAATCAAAGGAAGGTAGAGTGTCTGTCCTCTTGCACTTAAGTCGGCTTTGTGCCTTTTGTAAAAAATTCGGATGCAATATCTGTGTTTCATCCTCAATAAGAAGCTCCATGGTATACAGGAAACCAGAAGTGAAGCATCGGAATCAAAAACTGGACTCACAGGAGAGGTTCAAATCATAGAAAGTTAGAGTGTCAGTCGTCTTGTACTTAAGTCTGCATTGTGCCTTTTGTATTAAATTCGGATGCAATTTCTGTGTTTAATCGTCAATAAGAAGGTCCAAGGTATACAGTAAACCTGAAGTGAAACATCGGAATCCAAAACTGGACTCACAGTAGCGGTTCAAATCAAAGAAAGTTAGAGTGTCAGTCCTTTTGGACTTATGTCGGCATTGTGCCTTTTGTATTAAATTCGGATGCAATTTCTGTTTTTGATCGTCAATAAGAAGGCCCAAGGTATACAGTAAACCTGAAGTGAAGCATCGGATTCTAAAACTGGACTTACAGGAGAGGTTCATATCATAGAAGGTTAGAGTGTCAGTCCTATTGTACTTAAGTCTGCATTGTGCCTTTTGTAATAAATTCGGATGTAATTTCTGTGTTTCATCGTCAATAAGAAAGTCCAAGGTATACAGGAAACCTGAAGTGAAGCATCGGAATCTAAAACTGGACTCACAGGAGAGGTTCAAATGATAGAAAGTTAAAGTGTCAGTCCTCTTGTACTTAAGTCGGCATTGTGCCTTTTGTATTAAATTCGGATGCAATTTCTGTTTTTGATCGTCAATAAGAAGGCCCAAGGTATACAGTAAACCTGAAGTGAAGCATCGGAATCTAAAACTCAACTCACAGGAGAGGTTCAAATCATAGAAATTTATAGTGTCAGTCCTGCTGTACTTAAGTCGGCATTGTTCCTTTTGTATTACATTCGGATGCAATCTCTGTGTTTCATCGTCAATAAGAAGGTCCAAGGTATACAGTAAACCTAAAGTGAAGCATCGGAATCTAAAACTGGACTCACAGGAGAGGTTCAAATCATAGGAAGGTAAAGTGTAACTCCCCTTGTACTTTAGTCGACATTGTGCCTTTTGTATTAAATTCGGATGCAATTTCTGTTTTTCATCGTCAATAAGAAGGGCCACGGGATAGAGTAAACCAGAAGTGAAGCATCGGAATCTAAAACTGGACTCACAGGAGAAGTTTAAATCAAAGAAAGTTAGTGTGTCTGTCCCCTTGTAATTAAATCGGCATTGTGCCTTTTGTATTAAATTCGGACGCAATTTCTGTGTTTAATCGTCAATAAGACGGTCCAAGGGATACAGTAAACCTGAAGTGAAGCATCGGAATTTAAAACTGGACTCACAGGAGAGGTTCAAATCACAGAAAGTTAGAGTGTCAGTCTTCTTGTACCTAAGTCGGCATTGTGCCTTTTGTATTAAATTCGGATGCAATTTCTGTGTTTCATCGTCAATAAGAAGGTCCAAGGTATACAGTACACCTGAAGTGAAGCATCGGAATCCAAAACTGGACTCACGGGAGAGGTTCAAATCATAGACAGTTAGAGTGTCAGTCCTCTTGTACTTAAGTCGGCATAGTGCCTTTTGTATTAAATTCGGATGCAATTTCTGTGTTTCATCGTCAATAAGAAGGTCCAAGGCATACAGTAAACCTGAAGTGAAACATCGGAATCTAAAACTGGACTCACAAGAGAGGTTCAAATCAAAGGAAGTTAGAGTGTCAGTCCTCATGTACTTAAGTCTGCATTGTGCCTTTTGTAATAAATTAGGATGTAATTTCTGTGTTTCATCATCAATAAGAAAGTCCAAGGTATACAGGAAACCTGAAGTGAAGCATCGAAATCTAAAACTGGACTCACAGGAGAGGTTCAAATGATAGAAAGTTAAAGTGTCAGTCCTTTTGTACTTAAGTCGGCATTGTGCCTTTTGCATCAAATTTGGATGCAATATCTGTTTTTGATCGTCAATAAGAAGGCCCAAGGTATACAGTAAACCTGATGTGAAGCATCGGAATCTAAAACTGGACTTACAGGAGAGGTTCAAATCATAGAAGGTTAGAGTGTCAGTCCTATTGTACTTAAGTCTGCATTGTGCCTTTTGTAATAAATTCGGATGTAATTTCTGTGTTTCATCGTCATTAAGAAAGTCCAAGGTATACAGGAAACCTGAAGTGAAGCATCGGAATCTAAAACTGGACTCACAGGAGAGGTTCAAATGATAGAAAGTTAAAGTGTCAGTCCTCTTGTACCTAAGTCGGCATTGTGCCTTTTGTATTAAATTCGGATGCAATTTCTGTTTTTGATCGTCAATAAGAAGGCCCAAGGTATACAGTAAACCTGAAGTGAAGCATCGGAATCTAAAACTCAACTCACAGGAGAGGTTCAAATCATAGAAATTTATAGTGTCAGTCCTCCTGTACTTAAGTCGGCATTGTTCCTTTTGTATTACATTCGGATGCAATTTCTGTGTTTCATCGTCAATAAGAAGGTCCAAGGATATACAGTTAACCTAAAGTGAAGCATCGGAATCTAAAACTGGACTCACAGGAGAGGTTCTAATCAAATAAAGGTAAAGTGTAACTCCCCTTGTACTTTAGTCGACATTGTGCCCTTTGGATTAAATTCGGATGCAATTTCTGTGTTTCATCGTCAATAAGAAGGGCCAAGGGATCGAGTAAACCAGAAGTGAAGCATCGGAATCTAAAACTGGACTCACGGGAGAAGTTTAAATCAAAGAAAGTTAGAGTGTCTGTCCTCTTGTAATTTAGTCGGCATTGTGCCTTTTGTATTAAATTCGGACGCAATTTCTGTGTTTAATCGTCAATAAGACGGTCCAAGGGATACAGTAAACCTGAAGTGAAGCATCGGAATTTAAAACTGGACTCGCAGGAGAGGTTCAAATCACAGAAAGTTAGAGTGTCAGTCCTCTTGTACTTAAGTCGGCATTGTGCCTTTTGTATTAAATTCGGATGCAATTTCTGTGTTTCATCGTCAATAAGAAGGTCCAAGGTATACAGTACACCTGAAGCTAAGCATCGGAATCGAAAACTGGACTCACGGGAGAGGTTCAAATCATAGACAGTTAGAGTGTCAGTCCTCTTGTACTTAAGTCGGCATTGTGCCTTTTGAATTAAATTCGGATGCAATTTCTGTGTTTCATCGTCAATAAGAAGGTCCAAGGTATACAGTAAACCTGAAGTGAAACATCGGAATCTAAAACTGGACTCACAAGAGAGGTTCAAATCAAAGGAAGTTAGAGTGTCAGTCCTCATGTACTTAAGTCTGCATTGTGCCTTTTGTATTAAATTCGGATGCAATTTCTGTGTTTCATCGTCAATAAGAAGGTCCAAGGTATATAGAAAACCCGAAGTGGAGCTTCGGAATCTAAAACTGAACTCACAGGAGAGGTATAAATTAAAGAAAGTTAGAGTGTCTGTCCTCTTGTACTTAAGTCGGCATTGTGCCTTTTGTATTAAATTCGGACGCAATTTCTGTGTTTAATCGTCAATAAGACGGTCCAAGGGATACAGTAAACCTGAAGTGAAGCATCGGAATTTAAAACTGGACTCACAGGAGAGGTTCAAATCACAGAAAGTTAGAGTGTCAGTCCTCTTGTACTTAAGTCGGCATTGTGACTTTTGTAATAAATTCGGATGTAATTTCTGTGTTTCATCGTCAATAAGAAGGTCCAAGGTATACAGTAAACCTAAAGTGAAGCATCGGAATCTAAAACTGGAATCACAGGAGAGGTTCAAATCATAGAAAGGTAAAGTGTCACTCCCCTTGTACTTAAGTCGACATTGTGCCACTTTGTATTAAATTCGGATGCAATTTCTGTGTTTCATCGTCAATAAGAAGGTCCAAGGGATAGAGTAAACCTGAAAAGAAGCATCGGAATCTAAAACTGGACTTACAGGAGAAGTTAAAATCAAAGAAAATTAGAGTGTCTGTCGTCTTGTACTTAAGTCGGCATTGTGCCTTTTGTATTAAATTCGGATGCAATTTCTGTGTTTCATCGTCAATAGGATGGTCCAAGGGATACAGTAAGCGTGAAGTGAAGCATCGGAATCTAAAACTGGACTCACAGGAGAGGTTCAAATCATAGAAAGTTAGAATGTCAGTCCTCTTGTACTTAAGTCGGCATTGTGCCTTTTGTATTAAATGCGGATGCAATTTCTGTGTTTCATCGTCAATAAGAAGGTCCAATTAATACAGTAATTCTGATGTGAAGCATCGGAATCAAAAACTGTACTCACAGGAGAGGTTCAAATCACAGAAAGTTAGAGTGGCAGTCCTCTTTTACTTAAGTCCGCATTGTGCCTTTTGTATTAAATTCGGATGCAGTTTCTGTTTTTGATCATCAATAAGAAGGTCCAAGGTATACAGTCAACCTGAAGTGAAGCATCGGTATCTAAAACTCAACTCACAGGAGAGGTTCATAATCATAGAAAGTTATAGTGTCAGTCCTCTTGTACTTAAGTCGGCATTGTGCCTTTTACATGAAATTCGGATGCAATTTCTGTGTTTCATCGTTAATAAGAAGGTCCAAGGTATACAGTAAACTTGAACTGAAGCATCGGAATCTAAAACTGGACTCACAGGAGAGGTTCAAATCATAAAAAGGTAGAGTGTCACTCCTCTTGTACTTAAGTCGACATTGTGCCTTTTGAATTAAATTCGGATGCAATTTCTGTGTTTCATCGTCATTAAGAAGGTCCAAGGGATATAGTAAACCTGAAGTGAAGCATCGGAATCTAAAACTCAACTCACAGGAGAGATTCAAATCATAGTAAGTTATAGTGTCAGTCCTCTTGTACTTAAGTCGGCATTGTGCCTTTGGTATTAAATTCGGATGCAATTTCTGTGTTTCATCGTCAATAAGAAGGTCCAAGGTATACAGTAAACTTGAACTGAAGCATCGGAATCTAAAACTGGACTCACAGGAGAGGTTCAAATCATAAAAAGGTAGAGTGTCACTCCTCTTGTACTTAAGTCGACATTGTGCCTTTTGAATTAAATTCGGATGCAATTTCTGTGTTTCATCGTCATTAAGAAGGTCCAAGGGATATAGTAAACCTGAAGTGAAGCATCGGAATCTAAAACTGGACTTACAGGAGAGGTTCAAATGATAGAAAGTTAAAGTGTCAGTCCTCTTGTACCTAAGTCGGCATTGTGCCTTTTGTATTAAATTCGGATGCAATTTCTGTTTTTGATCGTCAATAAGAAGGCCCAAGGTATACAGTAAACCTGAAGTGGAGCTTCGGAATCTAAAACTGAACTCACAGGAGAGGTACAAATCAAAGAAAGTTAGAGTGTCTGTCCTATTGTAATTAAGTCGGCATTGTGGCTTTTGTATTAAATTCGGATGCAATTTCTGTGTTTCATCGTCAATAAGAGAGTCCAAGGTATACAGTAAACCTGAAGTAAAGCATCGGAATCTAAAACTGGACTCACAGGAGAGGTTTAAATCAAAGGAAGTAAGAGTGTCTGTCCTCTTGTACTTCAGTCGGCATTGTGCATTTTGTAATAAATTCGGAACCAATTTCTGTGTTTCATCGTCAATAAGAATGTCCAAGGTGTACAGTAAACCTGAAGTGAAGCATCGGAATCTAAAACTGGACTTACAGGAGAGGTTCAAATCATAGAAGATTAGAGTGTCATCCTATTGTACTTAAGTCTGCATTGTGCCTTTTGTAATAAATTAGGATGTAATTTCTGTGTTTCATCATCAATAAGAAAGTCCAAGGTATACAGGAAACCTGAAGTGAAGCATCGAAATCTAAAACTGGACTCACAGGAGAGGTTCAAATGATAGAAAGTTAAAGTGTCAGTCCTTTTGTACTTAAGTCGGCATTGTGCCTTTTGCATCAAATTTGGATGCAATATCTGTTTTTGATCGTCAATAAGAAGGCCCAAGGTATACAGTAAACCTGATGTGAAGCATCGGAATCTAAAACTGGACTTACAGGAGAGGTTCAAATCATAGAAGGTTAGAGTGTCAGTCCTATTGTACTTAAGTCTGCATTGTGCCTTTTGTAATAAATTCGGATGTAATTTCTGTGTTTCATCGTCATTAAGAAAGTCCAAGGTATACAGGAAACCTGAAGTGAAGCATCGGAATCTAAAACTGGACTCACAGGAGAGGTTCAAATGATAGAAAGTTAAAGTGTCAGTCCTCTTGTACCTAAGTCGGCATTGTGCCTTTTGTATTAAATTCGGATGCAATTTCTGTTTTTGATCGTCAATAAGAAGGCCCAAGGTATACAGTAAACCTGAAGTGAAGCATCGGAATCTAAAACTCAACTCACAGGAGAGGTTCAAATCATAGAAATTTATAGTGTCAGTCCTCCTGTACTTAAGTCGGCATTGTTCCTTTTGTATTACATTCGGATGCAATTTCTGTGTTTCATCGTCAATAAGAAGGTCCAAGGATATACAGTTAACCTAAAGTGAAGCATCGGAATCTAAAACTGGACTCACAGGAGAGGTTCTAATCAAATAAAGGTAAAGTGTAACTCCCCTTGTACTTTAGTCGACATTGTGCCCTTTGGATTAAATTCGGATGCAATTTCTGTGTTTCATCGTCAATAAGAAGGGCCAAGGGATCGAGTAAACCAGAAGTGAAGCATCGGAATCTAAAACTGGACTCACGGGAGAAGTTTAAATCAAAGAAAGTTAGAGTGTCTGTCCTCTTGTAATTTAGTCGGCATTGTGCCTTTTGTATTAAATTCGGACGCAATTTCTGTGTTTAATCGTCAATAAGACGGTCCAAGGGATACAGTAAACCTGAAGTGAAGCATCGGAATTTAAAACTGGACTCACAGGAGAGGTTCAAATCACAGAAAGTTAGAGTGTCAGTCCTCTTGTACTTAAGTCGGCATTGTGCCTTTTGTATTAAATTCGGATGCAATTTCTGTGTTTCATCGTCAATAAGAAGGTCCAAGGTATACAGTACACCTGAAGCTAAGCATCGGAATCGAAAACTGGACTCACGGGAGAGGTTCAAATCATAGACAGTTAGAGTGTCAGTCCTCTTGTACTTAAGTCGGCATTGTGCCTTTTGAATTAAATTCGGATGCAATTTCTGTGTTTCATCGTCAATAAGAAGGTCCAAGGTATACAGTAAACCTGAAGTGAAACATCGGAATCTAAAACTGGACTCACAAGAGAGGTTCAAATCAAAGGAAGTTAGAGTGTCAGTCCTCATGTACTTAAGTCTGCATTGTGCCTTTTGTATTAAATTCGGATGCAATTTCTGTGTTTCATCGTCAATAAGAAGGTCCAAGGTATATAGAAAACCCGAAGTGGAGCTTCGGAATCTAAAACTGAACTCACAGGAGAGGTATAAATTAAAGAAAGTTAGAGTGTCTGTCCTCTTGTACTTAAGTCGGCATTGTGCCTTTTGTATTAAATTCGGACGCAATTTCTGTGTTTAATCGTCAATAAGACGGTCCAAGGGATACAGTAAACCTGAAGTGAAGCATCGGAATTTAAAACTGGACTCACAGGAGAGGTTCAAATCACAGAAAGTTAGAGTGTCAGTCCTCTTGTACTTAAGTCGGCATTGTGACTTTTGTAATAAATTCGGATGTAATTTCTGTGTTTCATCGTCAATAAGAAGGTCCAAGGTATACAGTAAACCTAAAGTGAAGCATCGGAATCTAAAACTGGAATCACAGGAGAGGTTCAAATCATAGAAAGGTAAAGTGTCACTCCCCTTGTACTTAAGTCGACATTGTGCCACTTTGTATTAAATTCGGATGCAATTTCTGTGTTTCATCGTCAATAAGAAGGTCCAAGGGATAGAGTAAACCTGAAAAGAAGCATCGGAATCTAAAACTGGACTTACAGGAGAAGTTAAAATCAAAGAAAATTAGAGTGTCTGTCGTCTTGTACTTAAGTCGGCATTGTGCCTTTTGTATTAAATTCGGATGCAATTTCTGTGTTTCATCGTCAATAGGATGGTCCAAGGGATACAGTAAGCGTGAAGTGAAGCATCGGAATCTAAAACTGGACTCACAGGAGAGGTTCAAATCATAGAAAGTTAGAATGTCAGTCCTCTTGTACTTAAGTCGGCATTGTGCCTTTTGTATTAAATGCGGATGCAATTTCTGTGTTTCATCGTCAATAAGAAGGTCCAATTAATACAGTAATTCTGATGTGAAGCATCGGAATCAAAAACTGTACTCACAGGAGAGGTTCAAATCACAGAAAGTTAGAGTGGCAGTCCTCTTTTACTTAAGTCCGCATTGTGCCTTTTGTATTAAATTCGGATGCAGTTTCTGTTTTTGATCATCAATAAGAAGGTCCAAGGTATACAGTCAACCTGAAGTGAAGCATCGGTATCTAAAACTCAACTCACAGGAGAGGTTCATAATCATAGAAAGTTATAGTGTCAGTCCTCTTGTACTTAAGTCGGCATTGTGCCTTTTACATGAAATTCGGATGCAATTTCTGTGTTTCATCGTTAATAAGAAGGTCCAAGGTATACAGTAAACTTGAACTGAAGCATCGGAATCTAAAACTGGACTCACAGGAGAGGTTCAAATCATAAAAAGGTAGAGTGTCACTCCTCTTGTACTTAAGTCGACATTGTGCCTTTTGAATTAAATTCGGATGCAATTTCTGTGTTTCATCGTCATTAAGAAGGTCCAAGGGATATAGTAAACCTGAAGTGAAGCATCGGAATCTAAAACTCAACTCACAGGAGAGATTCAAATCATAGTAAGTTATAGTGTCAGTCCTCTTGTACTTAAGTCGGCATTGTGCCTTTGGTATTAAATTCGGATGCAATTTCTGTGTTTCATCGTCAATAAGAAGGTCCAAGGTATACAGTAAACCTGAAGTGAAGCATCGGAATCTAAAACTGGACTCACAGGAGAGGTTCAAATCATAGAAAGGTAGAGTGTCACTCCTCTTGTACTTAAGTCGACATTGTGCCTTTTGTATTAAATTCGGATGCAATTTCTGTGTTTCATTGTCAATAAGAAGGTCCAAGGGATAGAGTGAAGCTGAAGTGAAGCACCGGATTCTGAAACTGGACTCGCAGTAGAAGTTTAAAACAAAGAAAATTTGAGTATCAGTCCTCTTGTACTTACGTCGCCATTGTGCCTTTTGTATTAAATTTGGACGCAATTTCTGTGTTTCATCGTCAATAAGAAGGTAGAAGGTATACAGTAAACCTGAAGGGAAGCATCGGAATCCAAAACTGGACTCACGGGAGAGGTTCAAATCATAGAAAGTTAGAGTGTCAGTCCTCTTGTACTTAAGGCGGCATTGTGCTTTTTGTATTAAATTCGGATGCAACTTCTGTGTTTCATCGTCAATAAGAAGGTCCAAGGCATAGAGTAAACCAGAAGTGAAGTATCAGAATCTAAAACTGGACTCACAGGGAAGTTTAAATCAAAGAATGTTAGAGTGTCTGTCCTCTTGTACTTAAGTCGGCATTGTGCCTTTTGTACTAGATTCGGATGCAATTTCTGTGTTTCATCGTCAATAAGATGGTCCAAGGGATACAGTAAACCTGATGTGAAGCATCGGAATAAAAAACTGGACTCACAGGAGAGGTTCAAATCATGGAAAGTTAGAGTGTCAGTCCTCTTGTACTTAAGTCGGCATTGTGCCTTTTGTATTAAATTCGGATGCAATTTGTGTGTTTCATCGTCAATAAGAAGGTCCAAGGTATACAGTAAACCTGAAGTGAAGCATCGGAATCCAAAACTGGACTCACGGGAGAGGTTCAAATCATAGAAAATTAGAGTGTCAGTCCTCTTGTACTTAAGGCGGCATTGTGCCTTTTGTATCAAATTCGGATGCAATTTCTGTGTTTCATCGTCAATAAGAAGGTCCAAGGCATAGAGTAAACCAGAAGTGAAGCATCGGAATCTAAAACTGGACTCACAGGAGAAGTTTAAATCAAAGAATGTTACAGTGTCTGTCCTCTTGTACTTAAGTCGGCATTGTGCCTTTTGTACTAGATTCGGATGCAATTTCTGTGTTTCATCGTCAATAAGATGGTCCAAGGGATACAGTAAACCTGAAGTGAAGCATCGGAATCTAAAACTGGACTCACAGGAGAGGTTTAAATCATAGAAAGTTAGAGTGTCAGTCCTCTTGTACTTATGTCGACATTGTGCCTTTTGTATTAAATTCGGATGCAATTTCTGTGTTTCATCGTCAATAAGAATGTCCAAGGTATTCTAGTATGATTAAAAAAAAATTATTATTACTATCAAATATATTTCAATTCTTTCAATTTCGATCGGTATTTCATACTAGAATGTCGTGTTCCCAGTTTGGCACAGCTTTGCCACAGGAGACACGAAAGCGGTCGAAGACGTCCGTCTTCTGGTCGGCTCCTGATCGTTGTCAGAAGGAGACTAGTTTTTGAATACGCAAAGACTTCTATTACTTGGAAAAGAACAACCTGGATTTCTTTACGTAATCAGTATGATTTTTAAATTACCTAAGGGACCTTTAACAATGAACAGTAAGAAAAAATGCATTTGCAAATGAAATCATTCATAAATGGGGCTGCTATGGGTTGTATAGAAGATAAGGGGCGGCCTTCTGTACACGACCAGGATGCCGCAGTATTCTCTGCTGTAGTAAAAGCTGTTTGACATTCATAAAAATAATATGGCATGGAGATAAAAAAAGTATAACGAAAAAAAAAAACAGAATAAGGAGTCTGGTAAACACTAAATATATTCAAACAATTCTCACTAGCAAATTAGGGCTTATTTATAAACAATACAACTTCATAATTACTTTTCTAACAGTATGGTGCGTCAGATTTCAGCCTGTCCTGTGCTGTTTCCCATGTTCGCGTTTTTTGTCATAAATTACAGTCACTTTTCTCCTTCGTTGAAGACAATACTTGCACTGTCCAACACCCCCGATAACAATAGCTTGCCGAGTTACAATTTCGAACATAAATTACTTGAATGTTATTAATTAATAATGTTGTCTGCACGCTGGCAAGACCGCTCACTCTTTTAGCTTAAAGTCGACCTCCTTTACGCTTTCACACCACAAGCAGAAGTACATTAAAAAAAATCTGAAGATCTACCAAAGTTTTTTTTTTTTTTTTTACTGTCATCTTTTATTTAGATCGAAGCGGAATTTCGTTCAGCTTCTGTTAAAATGTGTTTTTGACTGCGCAATCGATGTATTAGCGTCCGCGCTAGATGCGCATCTTTACAGTAATGTTAATTATATAAAATAAATGTCTTTCACGTTAATCATATAAAATAAATGTCTTTCAAAGAAAATGTCTCATAAGTTGATCATTTAATATACAGATAATTGAATGCCTCTCCAAGGGTACTCAAAGTTTTCATAGGACGGAAATACCAATAATATTACAGTATACAGTAAACCTGAAGTGAAGCATCGGAATCTAAAACTGGACTCACAGGAGAGGTTCAAATCATAGAAAGGTAGAGTGTCACTCCTCTTGTACTTAAGTCGACATTGTGCCTTTTGTATTAAATTCGGATGCAATTTCTGTGCTTCATCGTCAATAATAAGGTCCAAGGGATAGAGTAAACCTGAAGTGAAGCATCAGAATCTAAAACTGGACTCACAAGAGAAGTTTAAATCAAAGAAAGTTAGAGTGTCAGTCCTCTTGTACTTAAGTCGGCATTGTGCCTTTTGTAATAAATTCGGATGCAGTTTCTGTTTTTGATCATCAATAAGAAGGTCCAAGGTATACAGTAAACCTGAAGTGAAGCATCGAAATCTAAAACTCAACTCACAGGAGAGGTTCAAATCATAGAAAGTTATAGTGTCAGTCCTCTTGTACTTAAGTCTTCATTGTGCCTTTTGTATTAAATTCGGATGCAATTTCTGTGTTTCATCGTCAATAAGAAGGTCCAAGGTATACAGTAAACCTAAAGTGAAGCATCGGAATCCAAAACTGGACTCACGGGAGAGGTTCAAATCATAGAAATTTAGAGTGTCAGTCCTCTTGTACTTATGTCGGCATTGTGTCTTTTGTATTAAATTCGGAATGCAATTTCTGTGTTTCATCGTCAATAAGAAGGTCCAAGGAATACAGTAAACCTGATGTGAAGCATCGGAATCTAAAACTGGACTCACAGGAGAGGTTCATATCATAGAAAGGTAGAGTGTCACTCCTCTTGTACTTAAGTCTGCATTGTGCCTTTGTAATAAATTCGGATGCAATTTCTGTGTTTCATCGTCAATAAGAACGTCCAAGGTATACAGGAAACCTGAAGTGAAGCATCGGAAATTAAAACTCAAGTCACAGGAGAGGTTCAAATTATAGAAATTTATAGTGTCAGTCCTCCTGTACTTAACTCGGCATTGTTCCTTTTGTATTACATTCGGATGCAATTTCTGTGTTTCATCGTCAATAAGAAGGTCCAATGTATACAGTAAACCTAAAGTGAAGCATCGGAATCTAAAACTGGACTCACAGGAGAGGTTCAAATCATAGAAATGTAAAGTGTCACTAACCTTGTACTTAAGTCGACATTGTGCCCCTTTGTATTAAATTCGGATGCAATTTCTGTGTTTCATCGTCAATAAGAAGGTCCAAGGGATAGAGTAAACCGGAAGTGAAGCATTGGAATCTAAAACTAGACTCGGAGGAGAAGTTTAAATCAAAGAAAGTTAGAGTGTCAGTCCTCTTGTACTTAAGTCGGCATTGTGCCTTTGTATTAAATGCGGATGCAATTTCTGTGTTTCATCGTCAATAAGAAGGTCCAAGGTATACAGTAAACCAGAAGTGAAGCATCGGAATCTAAAGCTGGACTCACAGAAGAGGCTCAAATCATAGAAAGTTAGAGTGTCAGTCCTCTTGTACTTAAGTCGGCATTGTGCCTTTTGTATTAAATTCGGATGCAATTTCAGTGTTTCATCGTCAATAAGAAGGTCCAAGGGATACAGTAAATCTGAAGTGAAGCATCGGAATCTAAAACTGAACTCACAGGAGAGGTTCAAATCAGAGAAAGTTAGAGTGTCAGTCCTCTTGTACTTAAGTTGGCATTGTGCATTTTGTATTGAATTCGGATGCAATTTCTGTTTTTGATCATCAATAAGAAGGTCCAAGGTATACAGTAAACCTGAAGTGATGCGTCGAAATCTAAATCTTAACTCACAGGAGAGGTTCAAATCATAGAACGTTAGAGGGTCAGTCCTCTTGTATATGAGTCGGCATTGTGCCTTTTGTATTAAATTCGGATGCAATTTCTGTGCTTCGTCGTCAATTTGAAGGTCCAAGGGATACAGTAAACCTGAAGTGAAGCATCGGAATCTAAAACTGGACTCACAGGAGAGGTTCAAATAATAGAAAGTTAGTGTGTCAGTCCTCTTCTATTTAAGTCGACATTGTGCCTTTTGTATTAAATTTGGATGAAATTTCTGTGTTTCATCGTCAATAAGAAGGTCCAAGGTATACAGTAAACCTGAAGTGAAGCATCGGAATCTAAAACTGGACTCACAGGAGAGGTTTAAATCAAAGAAAGTTAGAGTGTCAGTCCTCTTGTACTTAAGCCTGCATTGTGCCTTTTGTATTAAGTTCGGATGCAATTTCTGTGTTTCATCGTCAATAAGAAGGTCCAAGGGATACAGTAAACTTGAAGTGAAGCATCGGAATCTAAAACTGTACTCACAGGAGAGGCTCAAATCGTAGAAAGTTAGAGTGTCAGTTCTCTTGTACTTAAGTCTGCATTGGGCCCTTTGTAATAAATTCGGACGCAATTTCTGTGTTTCATCGACAATAACAACGTCCAAGGTATACAGGAAACCTGAAGTGAAGCATCCGAAACTAAAACTCAAGTCACAGGACAGGTTCAAATCATAGAAATTTATAGTGTCAGTCCTCCTGTACTTAAGTCGGCATTGTTCTTTTTTATTACATTCGGATGCAATTTCTGTGTTTCATCGTCAATAAGAAGGTCCAAGGTATACAGCAAACCTGAAGTGAAGCATTGGAATCTAAAACTCAACTCACAGGAGAGGTTCAAATCATAGAGAGTTATAGTGTCAGTCCTCTTGTACTTAAGTCGGCATCGTGCCTTTTGTATTAAATTCGGATGCAATTTCTGTGTTTCATCGTCAATAAGAAAGTCCAAGGTATACAGTAAACCTGAAGTGAAGCATCGGAATCTAAAACTGGACTCACAGGAGAGGTTTAAATCAAAGAAAGTTAGAGTGTCAGTCCTCTTGTACTTGAGTCTGCATTGCGCCTTTTGTATTAAGTTCGGATGCAATTTCTGTGTTTCATCGTCAATAAGAAGGTCCAAGGGATACAGTAAACTTGAAGTGAAGCATCGGAATCTAAAACTGTACTCACAGGAGAGGCTCAAATCGTAGAAAGTTAGAGTGTCTGTCCTCTTGTACTTAAGTCGGCATTGTGCCTTTTGTATTAAATTCGGATGCAATTTCTGTGTTTCATCGTCAATAAGATGGTCCAAGGGATACACTAAACCTGAAGTGAAGCATCGGAATCTAAAACTGGACTCACAGGATAGGTTTAAATCATAGAAAGTTAGTGTGTCAGTCCTCTTGTACTTAAGTCGGCATTGTGCCTTTTGTATAAAATTCGGATGCAATATCTGTGTTTCATCGTCAATAAGAAGGTCAAAGGTATACAGCAAACCTGAAGTGAAGCATTGGAATCTAAAACTCAACTCACAGGAGAGGTTCAAATCATAGAGAGTTATAGTGTCAGTCCTCTTGTACTTAAGTCGGCATCGTGCCTTTTGTATTAAATTCGGATGCAATTTCTGTGTTTCATCGTCAATAAGAAGGTCCAAGGTATACAGTAAACCTGAAGTGAAGCATCGGAATCTAAAACTGGACTCACAGGAGAGGTTTAAATCAAAGAAAGTTAGAGTGTCAGTCCTCTTGTACTTAAGTCTGCATTGTGCCTTTTGTATTAAGTTCGGATGCAATTTCTGTGTTTCATCGTCAATAAGAAGGTCCAAGGGATACAGTAAACCTGAAGTGAAGCATCGGAATCTAAAACTGTACTCACAGGAGAGGCTCAAATCGTAGAAAGTTAGAGTGTCAGTCCTCTTGTACTTAAGTCTGCATTGTGCCCTTTGTAATAAATTCGGATGCAATTTCTGTGTTTCATCGACAATAAGAACGTCCAAGGTATACAGGAAACCTGAAGTGAAGCATCGGAAACTAAAACTCAAGTCACAGGAGAGGTTCAAATCATAGAAATTTATAGTGTCGGTCCTCCTGTACTTAAGTCGGCATTGTTCCTTTTTTATTACATTCGGATGCAATTTCTGTGTTTCATCGTCAATAAGAAGGTCCAATGTATACAGTAAACCTAAAGTGAAGCATCGGAATCTAAAACTGGACTCACAGGAGAGGTTCAAATCATAGAAATGTAAAGTGTCACTAACCTTGTACTTAAGTCGACATTGTGCCCCTTTGTATTAAATTCGGATGCAATTTCTGTGTTTCATCGTCAATAAGAAGGTCCAAGGGATAGAGTAAACCGGAAGTGAAGCATTGGAATCTAAAACTAGACTCGGAGGAGAAGTTTAAATCAAAGAAAGTTAGAGTGTCAGTCCTCTTGTACTTAAGTCGGCATTGTGCCTTTGTATTAAATGCGGATGCAATTTCTGTGTTTCATCGTCAATAAGAAGGTCCAAGGTATACAGTAAACCAGAAGTGAAGCATCGGAATCTAAAGCTGGACTCACAGAAGAGGCTCAAATCATAGAAAGTTAGAGTGTCAGTCCTCTTGTACTTAAGTCGGCATTGTGCCTTTTGTATTAAATTCGGATGCAATTTCAGTGTTTCATCGTCAATAAGAAGGTCCAAGGGATACAGTAAATCTGAAGTGAAGCATCGGAATCTAAAACTGAACTCACAGGAGAGGTTCAAATCAGAGAAAGTTAGAGTGTCAGTCCTCTTGTACTTAAGTTGGCATTGTGCATTTTGTATTGAATTCGGATGCAATTTCTGTTTTTGATCATCAATAAGAAGGTCCAAGGTATACAGTAAACCTGAAGTGATGCGTCGAAATCTAAATCTTAACTCACAGGAGAGGTTCAAATCATAGGACGTTAGAGGGTCAGTCCTCTTGTATATGAGTCGGCATTGTGCCTTTTTTATTAAATTCGGATGCAATTTCTGTGCTTCGTCGTCAATTTGAAGGTCCAAGGGATACAGTAAACCTGAAGTGAAGCATCGGAATCTAAAACTGGACTCACAGGAGAGGTTCAAATAATAGAAAGTTAGTGTGTCAGTCCTCTTCTATTTAAGTCGACATTGTGCCTTTTGTATTAAATTTGGATGAAATTTCTGTGTTTCATCGTCAATAAGAAGGTCCAAGGTATACAGTAAACCTGAAGTGAAGCATCGGAATCTAAAACTGGACTCACAGGAGAGGTTTAAATCAAAGAAAGTTAGAGTGTCAGTCCTCTTGTACTTAAGCCTGCATTGTGCCTTTTGTATTAAGTTCGGATGCAATTTCTGTGTTTCATCGTCAATAAGAAGGTCCAAGGGATACAGTAAACTTGAAGTGAAGCATCGGAATCTAAAACTGTACTCACAGGAGAGGCTCAAATCGTAGAAAGTTAGAGTGTCAGTTCTCTTGTACTTAAGTCTGCATTGGGCCCTTTGTAATAAATTCGGACGCAATTTCTGTGTTTCATCGACAATAACAACGTCCAAGGTATACAGGAAACCTGAAGTGAAGCATCGGAAACTAAAACTCAAGTCACAGGACAGGTTCAAATCATAGAAATTTATAGTGTCAGTCCTCCTGTACTTAAGTCGGCATTGTTCTTTTTTATTACATTCGGATGCAATTTCTGTGTTTCATCGTCAATAAGAAGGTCCAAGGTATACAGCAAACCTGAAGTGAAGCATTGGAATCTAAAACTCAACTCACAGGAGAGGTTCAAATCATAGAGAGTTATAGTGTCAGTCCTCTTGTACTTAAGTCGGCATCGTGCCTTTTGTATTAAATTCGGATGCAATTTCTGTGTTTCATCGTCAATAAGAAAGTCCAAGGTATACAGTAAACCTGAAGTGAAGCATCGGAATCTAAAACTGGACTCACAGGAGAGGTTTAAATCAAAGAAAGTTAGAGTGTCAGTCCTCTTGTACTTGAGTCTGCATTGCGCCTTTTGTATTAAGTTCGGATGCAATTTCTGTGTTTCATCGTCAATAAGAAGGTCCAAGGGATACAGTAAACTTGAAGTGAAGCATCGGAATCTAAAACTGTACTCACAGGAGAGGCTCAAATCGTAGAAAGTTAGAGTGTCTGTCCTCTTGTACTTAAGTCGGCATTGTGCCTTTTGTATTAAATTCGGATGCAATTTCTGTGTTTCATCGTCAATAAGATGGTCCAAGGGATACACTAAACCTGAAGTGAAGCATCGGAATCTAAAACTGGACTCACAGGATAGGTTTAAATCATAGAAAGTTAGTGTGTCAGTCCTCTTGTACTTAAGTCGGCATTGTGCCTTTTGTATAAAATTCGGATGCAATATCTGTGTTTCATCGTCAATAAGAAGGTCAAAGGTATACAGCAAACCTGAAGTGAAGCATTGGAATCTAAAACTCAACTCACAGGAGAGGTTCAAATCATAGAGAGTTATAGTGTCAGTCCTCTTGTACTTAAGTCGGCATCGTGCCTTTTGTATTAAATTCGGATGCAATTTCTGTGTTTCATCGTCAATAAGAAGGTCCAAGGTATACAGTAAACCTGAAGTGAAGCATCGGAATCTAAAACTGGACTCACAGGAGAGGTTTAAATCAAAGAAAGTTAGAGTGTCAGTCCTCTTGTACTTAAGTCTGCATTGTGCCTTTTGTATTAAGTTCGGATGCAATTTCTGTGTTTCATCGTCAATAAGAAGGTCCAAGGGATACAGTAAACCTGAAGTGAAGCATCGGAATCTAAAACTGTACTCACAGGAGAGGCTCAAATCGTAGAAAGTTAGAGTGTCAGTCCTCTTGTACTTAAGTCTGCATTGTGCCCTTTGTAATAAATTCGGATGCAATTTCTGTGTTTCATCGACAATAAGAACGTCCAAGGTATACAGGAAACCTGAAGTGAAGCATCGGAAACTAAAACTCAAGTCACAGGAGAGGTTCAAATCATAGAAATTTATAGTGTCGGTCCTCCTGTACTTAAGTCGGCATTGTTCCTTTTTTATTACATTCGGATGCAATTTCTGTGTTTCATCGTCAATAAGAAGGTCCAAGGTATACAGTAAACCTAAAGTGAATCATCGGAATCTAAAACTGGACTCACAGCAGAGGTTCAAATCATAGAAAGGTAAAGTGTCACTCCCTTTGTACTTAAGGCGACATTGTGCCCTTTTGTATAAAATTCGGATGCAATTTCTGTGTTTCATCGTCAATAAGAAGGTCCAAGGTATACAGTAAACCTGAAGTGAAGCGTCGAAATCTAAATCTTATTTCACAGGAGAGGTTCAAATCATAGAACGTTAGAGTGTCAGTCCTCTTGTATATAAGTCGGCATTGTGCCTTTTGTATTGAATTCGGATGCAATTTCTGTGTTTCGTCGTCAATAAGAAGGTCCAAGGGATACAGTAAACCTGAAGTGATGCATCGGAATCTAAAACTGGACTCACAGGAGAGGTTCAAATCAAAGACAGTTAGAGTGTCAGTCCTGTTGTACCTAAGTCTGCATTGTGTCTTTTGTATTAAATTCCGATGCAATTTCTGTGTTTCATCGTCATAAAGTAGGTCCAAGGTATATAGTAAACCTGAAGTGAAGCTTCGGAATCTAGAACTGGACTCACAGGAGAGATTCAAATCATAGAAAGTTAGAGTGTCAGTCATCTTGTACTTAAGTCGGCATTGTGCCTTTTGTATTAAATTCGCATGCAATTTCTGTGTTTCATCGTCAATAGGAAGGTCCAAGGTATACAGTAAACCTGAAGTGAAGCATCGGAATCTAAAACTGGTCTCACAGGAGAGGTTTAAATCAAAGAAATTTAGAGTGTCTGTCCTCTTGTACTTAAGTCGGCATTGTGCCTTTTGTATTACATTCGGATGCAATTTCTGTGTTTCATCGTCAATAAGAAAGTCCAAGGTATACAGTAAACCTCAAGTGAAGCTTCGGAATCTAAAACTGGACTCACAGGAGAGGTTTAAATCAAAGGAAGTTAGAGTGTCTGTCCTCTTGTACTTAAGTCGGCATTGTGCATTTTGTAATAAATTCGGATGCAATTTCTGTGTTTCATCGTCAATAAGAAGGTCCAAGGTATACAGTAAACCTTAAGTGGATCATCGGAATCCAAAACTGGACTCACGGGAGAGGTTTAAATCACAGAAAGTTAGAGTGTCAGTCGTCTTGTACTTAAGTCGGCATTGTGCCTTTGTATTAAATGCGGATGCAATTTCTGTGTTTCATCGTCAATAAGAAGGTCCAAGGTATACAGTAAACCAGAAGTGAAGCACCGGAATCTAAAACTGGACTCACAGAAGAGGCTCAAATCATAGAAAGTTAGAGTGTCAGTCCTCTTGTACTTAAGTCGGCATTGTGCCTTTTGTATTAAATTCGGATGCAATTTCAGTGTTTCATCGTCAATAAGAAGGTCCAAGGGATACAGTAAATCTGAAGTGAAGCATCGGAATCTAAAACTGAACTCACAGTAGAGGTTCAAATCAGAGAAAGTTAGAGTGTCAGTCCTCTTGTACTTAAGTTGGCATTGTGCATTTTGTATTGAATTCGGATGCAATTTCTGTTTTTGATCATCAATAAGAAGGTCCAAGGTATACCGTAAACCTGAAGTGATGCGTCGAAATCTAAATCTTAACTCACAGGAGAGGTTCAAATCATAGAACGTTAGAGGGTCAGTCCTCTTGTATATGAGTCGGCATTGTGCCTTTTGTATTAAATTCGGATGCAATTTCTGTGCTTCGTCGTCAATTAGAAGGTCCAAGGGATACAGTAAACCTGAAGTGAAGCATCGGAATCTAAAACTGGACTCATGGGAGAGGTTCTAATAATAGAAAGTTAGTGTGTCAGTCCTCTTCTATTTAAGTCGGCATTGTGCCTTTTGTATTAAATTTGGATGAAATTTCTGTGTTTCATCGTCAATAAGAAGGTCCAAGGTATACAGTAAACCTGAAGTGAAGCATCGGAATCTAAAACTGGACTCACAGGAGAGGTTTAAACCAAAGAAAGTTAGAGTGTCAGTCCTCTTGTACTTAAGTCTGCATTGTGCCTTTTGTATTAAGTTCGGATGCAATTTCTGTGTTTCATCGTCAATAAGAAGGTCCAAGGGATACAGTAAACTTGAAGTGAAGCATCGGAATCTAAAACTGTACTCACAGGAGAGGCTCAAATCGTAGAAAGTTAGAGTGTCAGTCCTCTTGTACTTAAGTCTGCATTGGGCCCTTTGTAATAAATTCGGACGCAATTTCTGTGTTTCATCGACAATAAGAACGTCCAAGGTATACAGGAAACCTGAAGTGAAGCATCGGAAACTAAAACTCAAGTCACAGGAGAGGTTCAAATCATAGAAATTTATAGTGTCAGTCCTCCTGTACTTAAGTCGGCATTGTTCCCGTTTTATTACATTCGGATGCACTTTCTGTGTTTCATCGTCAATAAGAAGGTCCAAGGTATACAGCAAACCTGAAGTGAAGCATTGGAATTTAAAACTCAACTCACAGGAGAGGTTCAAATCATAGAGAGTTATAGTGTCAGTCCTCTTGTACTTAAGTCGGCATCGTGCCTTTTGTATTAAATTCGGATGCAATTTCTGTGTTTCATCGTCAATAAGAAGGTCCAAGGTATACAGTAAACCTGAAGTGAAGCATCGGAATCTAAAACTGGACTCACAGGAGAGGTTTAAATCAAAGAAAGTTAGAGTGTCAGTCCTCTTGTACTTAAGTCTGCATTGTGCCTTTTGTATTAAGTTCGGATGCAATTTCTGTGTTTCATCGTCAATAAGAAGGTCCAAGGGATACAGTAAACTTGAAGTGAAGCATCGGAATCTAAAACTGTTCTCACAGGAGAGGCTCAAATCGTAGAAAGTTAGAGTGTCTGTCCGCTTGTACTTAAGTCGGCATTGTGCCTTTTGTATTAAATTCGGATGCAATTTCTGTGTTTCATCGTCAATAAGATGGTCCAAGGGATACAGTAAACCTGAAGTAAAGCATCGGAATCTAAAACTGGACTCACAGGATAGGTTAAAATCATAGAAAGTTAGTGTGTCAGTCCTCTTGTACTTAAGTCGGCATTGTGCCTTTTGTATTAAATTCGGATGCAATATCTGTGTTTCATCGTCAATAAGAAGGTCAAAAGTATACAGCAAACCTGAAGTGAAGCATTGGAATCTAAAACTCAACTCACAGGAGAGGTTCAAATCATAGAGAGTTATAGTGTCAGTCCTCTTGTACTTAAGTCGGCATCGTGCATTTTGTATTAAATTCGGATGCAATTTCTGTGTTTCATCGTCAATAAGAAGGTCCAAGGTATACAGTAAACCTGAAGTGAAGCATCGGAATCTAAAACTGTACTCACAGGAGAGGCTCAAATCGTAGAAAGTTAGTGTGTCAGTCCTCTTGTACTTAAGTCTGCATTGTGCCCTTTGTAATAAATTCGGACGCAATTTCTGTGTTTCATCGACAATAAGAACGTCCAAGGTATACAGGAAACCTGAAGTGAAGCATCGGAAACTAAAACTCAAGTCACAGGAGAGGTTCAAATCATAGAAATTTATAGTGTCAGTCCTCCTGTACTTAAGTCGGCATTGTTCCTTTTTTATTACATTCGGATGCAATTTCTGTGTTTCATCGTCAATAAGAAGGTCCAAGGTATACAGTAAACCTAAAGTGAATCATCGGAATCTAAAACTGGACTCACAGGAGAGGTTCAAATCACAGAAAGGTAAAGTGTCACTCCCTTTGTACTTAAGGCGACATTGTGCCCTTTTGTATAAAATTCGGGTGCAATTTCTGTGTTTCATCGTCAATAAGAAGATCCAAGGTATACAGTAAACCTGAAGTGAAGCGTCGAAATCTAAATCTTATTTCACAGGAGAGGTTCAAATCATAGAACGTTAGAGTGTCAGTCCTCTTGTATATAAGTCGGCATTGTGCCTTTTGTATTGAATTCGGATGCAATTTCTGTGTTTCGTCGTCAATAAGAAGGTCCAAGGGATACAGTAAACCTGAAGTGAAACATCGGAATCTAAAACTGGACTCACAGGAGAGGTTCTAATCATAGAAAGTTAGAGTATCAGGCCTCTTCTACTTAAGTCGGCATTGTGCCTTTTGTATTAAATTCGGATAAAATTTCTGTGTTTCATCGTCAATAAGAATGTCCAAGGTATACAGTAAACCTCAAGTGAAGCATCGGAATCTAAAACTGGACTCACAGGAGAGGTTCAAATCAAAGAAAGTTAGAGTGTCAGTCCTGTTGTACCTAAGACTGCATTGTGTCTTTTGTATTAAATTCGGATGCAATTTCTGTGTTTCATCGTCATAAAGTAGGTCCAAGGTATACAGTAAACCTGAAGTGAAGCTTCGGAATCTAGAACTGGACTCACAGGAGAGATTCAAATCATAGAAAGTTAGAGTGTCAGTCATCTTGTACTTAAGTCGGCATTGTGCCTTTTGTATTACATTCGGATGCAATTTCTGTGTTTCATCGTCAATAGGAAGGTCCAAGGTATACAGTAAACCTGAAGTGAAGCATCGGAATCTAAAAATGGTCTCACAGGAGAGGTTTAAATCAAAGAAATTTAGAGTGTCTGTCCTCTTGTACTTAAGTCGGCATTGTGCCTTTTGTATTACATTCGGATGCAATTTCTGTGTTTCATCGTCAATAAGAAAGTCCAAGGTATACAGTAAACCTCAAGTGAAGCTTCGGAATCTAAAACTGGACTCACAGGAGAGGTTTAAATCAAAGGAAGTTAGAGTGTCTGTCCTCTTGTACTTAAGTCGACATTGTGCATTTTGTAATAAATTCGGATGCAATTTCTGTGTTTCATCGTCAATAAGAAGGTCCAAGGTATACAGTAAACCTTAAGTGGATCATCGGAATCCTAAACTGGACTCACGGGAGAGGTTTAAATCACAGAAAGTTAGAGTGTCAGTCGTCTTGTACTTAAGTCAGCATTGTGCCTTTTGTATTAAGTTCGGGTGCAATTTCTGTGCTTCGTCGTCAATTAGAAGGTCCAAGGGATACAGTAAACCTGAAGTGAAGCATTGGAATCTAAAACTGGACTCACAGGAGAGGTTCTAATAATAGAAAGTTAGTGTGTCAGTCCTCTTCTATTTAAGTCGACATTGTGCCTTTTGTATTAAATTTGGATGAAATTTCTGTGTTTCTTCGTCAATAAGAAGGTCCAAGGTATACAGTAAACCTGAAATGAAGCATCGGAATCTAAAACTGGACTCACAGGAGCGGTTTAAATCAAAGAAAGTTAGAGTGTAAGTCCTCTTGTACTTAAGTCTGCATTGTGCCTTTTGTATTAAGTTCGGATGCAATTTCTGTTTTCATCGTCAATAAGAAGGTCCAAGGTATACAGTAAACTTGAAGTGAAGCATCGGAATCTAAAACTGTACTCACACAAGGGACTCAAATCGTAGAAAGTTAGAGTGTCAGTCCTCTTGTACTTAAGTCTGCATTGGGCCCTTTGTAATAAATTCGGACGCAATTTCTGTGTTTCATCGACAATAAGAACGTCCAAGGAATACAGGAAACCTGAAGTGAAGCATCGGAAACTAAAACTCAAGTCACAGGAGAGGTTCAAATCATAGAAATTTATAGTGTCAGTCCTCCTGTACTTAAGTCGGCATTGTTCCTTTTTTATTACATTCGGATGCAATTTCTGTGTTTCATCGTCAATAAGAAGGTCCAAGGTATACAGCAAACCTGAAGTGAAGCATTGGAATCTAAAACTCAACTCACAGGAGAGGTTCAAATCATAGAGCGTTATAGTGTCAGTCCTCTTGTACTTAAGTCGGCATCGTGCCTTTTGTATTAAATTCTAATGCAATTTCTGTGTTTCATCGTCAATAAGAAGGTCCAAGGTATACAGTAAACCTGAAGTGAAGCATCGGAATCTACAACTGGACTCACAGGGGAGGTATAAATCAAATAAAGTTAGTGTGTCTGTCCTCTTGTACTTAAGTCTGCATTGTGCCCTTTGTATTAAATTCGGATGCAATATCTATGATTCATCGACAATAAGAAGGTCCAAGGAATACAGTAAACCGGAAGTGAAGCATCGGAATGTAACACTGGTCTCACAGGAGAAGTTTAAATCAAAGAAAGTAAGAGTGTCTGTCCTCATTTACTTAAGTCGGCATTGTGCCTTTTGTATTAAATTCGGGTGCATTTTCTGTGTTTCATCGTCAATAAGATGGTCCAAGGGATACAGTAAACCTGAAGTGAAGCATCTGAATCTAAAACTGGTCCCACAGGAGAGGTTTAAATCAAAGAAATTTAGAGTGTCTGTCCTCTTGTACTTAAGTCGGCATTGTGCCTTTTGTATTACATTCGGATGCAATTTCTGTGTTTCATCGTCAATAAGAAGGTCCAAGGTATACAGTAAACCTGAAGTGAAGCATCGGAATATAAAACTGGACTCACAGGAGAGGTTTAAATCAAAGAAAGTTAGAGTGTCTGTCCCCTTGTACTTAAGTCGGCATTGTTCCATTTGTATTAAATTCGAATGCAATATCTGTGTTTCATCGTCAGTAAGAATGTCCAAGGTATACAGTAAACCTGAAGTGAAGCATCTGAATCTAAAACTGGACTCACAGGAGAGGTTCCAATCATATATAAGGTTAGAGTGTCAGTCCTCTTGTACTTAAGTCTGCATTGTGCCTTTTGTATTAAATTCGGATGCAATTTCTGTGTTTCATCGTCAATAAGAAGGTACAAGGGATACAGTAAACCTGAAGAGAAGAATCGGAATCTAAAACTGGACACACAGGAGAGGTTCAAATCATGGAAAGTGAGAGTGTCAGTCCTCTTGTACTTAAGTCGGCATTGTGCCTTTTGTATTAAATTCGGATGCAATTTCTGTGTTTCATCGTCAATAAGAAGGTCCAAGGGATACAGTAAACCTGAAGAGAAGAATCGGAATCTAAAACTGGACTCACAGGAGAGGTTCAAATCATAGAAAGTTACAGTTTCAGTCCTCTGGTACTTAAGTCGGCATTGTGCCTTTTGTATTAAATTCGGATGCAATTTCTGTGTTTCATCGTCAATAAGAAGGTCCAAGGCATACAGTAAACCTGAAGTGAACCATCGGAATCTAAAACTGGTCTCACAGGAGAAGTTTAAATCAAAGAAAGTAAGAGTGTCTGTCCTCATTTACTTAAGTCGGCATTGTGCCTTTTGTATTAAATTCGGGTGCAATTTCTGTGTTTCATCGTCAATAAGATGGTCCAAGGGATACAGTAAACCTGAAGTGAAGCATCGGAATCTAAAACTGGACTCACAGGGAGGTTCTAATCGTAGAAAGTTAGAGTGTCAGTCCTCTTGTACTTAAGTCGGCATTGTGCCTTTTGTATTAAATTCGGAAGCAATTTCTGTTTTTCATCGTCAATAAGAATGTCCAAGGTATACAGTAAACCTGAAGTGAAGCATCGGAATCTAAAACTGGACTCACAGGAGAGGTTCAAATCATAGAAAGTTACAGTGTCAGTCCTCATGTACTTGAGTCGGCATTGCGCCTATTGTATTAAATTCTGAAGCAATTTTTGTCTTTCATCGTCAATTAGATGGTCCAAGGGATACAGTAAACCTGAAGTGAAGCATCAGAAACTATAACTGGACTCACAGGAGAGGTTCTAATCATAGAAAGTTAGGGTGTCAGTCCTCTTGTACTTAAGTCGGCATTGTGCCTTTTGTATTAAATTCGGATGCAATTTCTGTGCTTCATCGTCAATAAGAAGGTCCAAGGGATACAGTAAACCTGAAGTGAACAATCGGAATCTAAAACTGGACTCACGGGAGATGTTCAAATCATAGAAAGTTAGAGTGTCAGTCGTCTTGTACTTAAGACGGCATTGTGCCTTTTGTATTAAATTCGGATTCAATTTCTATGCTTCATCGTCAATAAGAAGGTCCAAGGTATACAGTAAAACTGAAGAGAAGCATCGGTATCCAAAACTGGACTCACAGGAGAGGTTCACATCATAGAAGGTTAGAGAGACAGTCCTCTTGTACTTAAGTCGGCATTGTGCCTTTTGTATTAAATTCGGATGCAATTTCTGTGTTTCATCGTCAATAAGAAGGTCCAAGGTATACAGTAAACTTGAATTGAAGCATCGGAATCTGAAACTGGACTCACAGGTGAGGTTCAAATCATAGAAAGTTAAAGTGTCAGTCCTCTACTACTTACGTCGGCATTGTGCCTTTTGTATTAAATTCGGATGCAATTTCTGTGTTTCATCGTCAATAAGAAGGTACAAGGGATACAGTAAACCTGAAGAGAAGAATCGGAATCTAAAACTGGACTCACAGGAGATGTTCAAATCATGGTAAGTGAGAGTGTCAGTCCTCTTGTACTTAAGTCGGCATTGTATCTTTTGTATTAAATTCGGATGCAATTTCTGTGTTTGATCTTCAATACCAAGGTCCAAGGTATACAGTAAACCTTAAGTGAATCATCGGAATCTAAAACTCAACTCACAGGAGAGGTTCAAATCATAGACAGTTACAGCGTCAGTCCTCTGGTACTTAAGTCGGCATTGTGCCTTTTGTATTAAATTCGGATGCAATTTCTGTGTTTCATCGTCAATAAGAAGGTCCAAGGCATACTGTAAACCTGAAGTGAAGCAACGGAATCTAAAACTGGTCTCACAGGAGAAGTTTAAGTCAAAGAAAGTAAGAGTGTCTGTCCTCACTTACTTAAGTAGGCATTGTGCCATTTGTATTAAATTCGGTTGCAATTTCTGTGTTTCATCGTCATTAAGATGGTCCAAGGGATACAGTAAACCTGAAGTGAAGCATCGGAATCTAAAACAGGACCCACAGGAGAAGTTTAAATCAAAGGAAGTTAGAGTGTCTGTCCTCTTGCACTTAAGTCGGCATTGTGCCTTTTGTAATAACTTCGGATGCAATTTCTGTGTTTCATCGTCAATAAGAAGGTCCAAGGTATACAGTAAACCCGAAGCGAAGCATCGGAATCTAAAACTGGAGTCACAGGAGAAGTTCAAAACATATAAAGTTAGAGTGTCTGACCACTTCTACTTACGTCGGCATTGTGCCTTTTGTATTAAATTCAGATGGAATTTCTGTGTTTCATTGTCAATAAGAAGGTCCAAGGTATACAGTAAACCTGAAGTGAAGCATCGGAATCTAAAACTGGACTCACAGGGGAGGTATAAATCAAATAAAGTTAGAGTGTCTGTCCTCTTGTACTTAAGTCTGCATTGTGCCTTTTGTATTAAATTCGGATGCAGTTTCTGTGTTTCATCGCCAATAAGAAGGTCCAAGGTATACAGTAAACCTGAAGTGAAGCATCGGAATCTAAAACTGGACTCACAGGGGAGGTATAAACCAAATAAAGTTAGAGTGTCTGTCCTCTTGTACTTAAGTCTGCATTGTGCCTTATGCATTGAATTCGGATGCAATTTCTATGATTCATCGACAATAAGAAGGTCCAAGGAATACAGTAAACCGGAAGTGAAGCATCGGAATCTAAAACTGGAGTCACTGAAGTTCAAATCAAAGAAAGTTAGAGTGTCAGTCCACTTCTACGTACGTCGGCATTGTGCCTTTTGTATTAAATTCAGATGGAATTTCTGTGTTTCATTGTCAATAAGAAGGTCCAAGGTGTACAGTAAATCTGAAGTGAAGCATTGGAATCTAAAACTGGACTCACAGGAGAGGTATAAATCAAATAAAGTTAGAGTGTCTGTCATCTTGTACTTAAGTCGGCATTGTGCCTTTTGTAATAAATTCGGATGCAATTTCTGTGTTTCATCGTCAATAAGAAGGTCCAAGGTATACAGTAAACCTGAAGTGAAGTATCGGAATCTAAAACTGGACTCACAGGGGAGGTATAAATCAAATAAAGTTAGAGTGTCTGTCCTCTTGTACTTAAGTCTGCATTGTGCCTTTTGTATTAAATTCGGATGCAATTTCTGTGTTTCATCGTCAATAAGAAGGTCCAAGGTATACAGTAAACCTAAAGTGAAGCATCGGAATCTAAAACTGGACTCACAGGGGAGGTATAAATCAAATAAAGTTAGAGTGTCTGTCCTCTTGTACTTAAGTCTGCATTGTGCCTTTTGCATTGAATTCGGATGCAATTTCTATGGTTCATCGACAATAAGAAGGTCCAAGGTATACAGTAAACCTGAAGTGTAGCATCGGAATCTAAAACTGGACTCACAGGAGAGGTTCCAATCATATATAAGGTTAGAGTGTCAGTCCTCTTGTACTTAAGTCTGCATTGTGCCTTTTGTATTAAATTCGGATGCAATTTCTATGCTTCATCGTCAATAAGAAGGTCCAAGGTATACAGTAAAACTGAAGAGAAGCATCGGTATCCAAAACTGGACTCACAGGAGAGGTTCACATCATAGAAGGTTAGAGAGTCAGTCCTCTTGTACTTAAGTCGGCATTGTGCCTTTTGTATTAAATTCGGATGCAATTTCTGTGTTTCATCGTCAATAAGAAGGTCCAAGGGATACAGTAAACCTGAAGAGAAGAATCGGAATCTAAAACTGGACTCACAGGAGAGGTTCAAATCATAGAAAGTTACGGTGTCAGTCCTCTGGTACTTAAGTCGGCATTGTGCCTTTTGTATTAAATTCGGATGCTATTTCTGTGTTTCATCGTCAATAAGAAGGTCCAAGGGATACAGTAAACCTGAAGTGAAACATCTTGATCTAAAGCTGGACTCACGGGAGAGGTTCAAATCAAAGAAAGTTAGAGTGTCAGTCGTCTTGTACTTAAGACGGCATTGTGCCTTTTGTATTAAATTCGGATTCAATTTCTATGCTTCATCGTCAATAAGAAGATCCAAGGTATACAGTAAAACTGAAGAGAAGCATCGGTTTCCAAAACTGGACTCACAGGAGAGGTTCACATCATAGAAGGTTAGAGAGTCAGTCCTCTTGCACTTGAGTCGGCATTGTGCCTTTTGTATTAAATTCGGATGCAATTTCTGTGTTTCATCGTCAATAAGATGGTCCAAGGGATACAGTAAACCTGAAGCGAAGCATCGGAATCTAAAACTGGAGTCACAGGAGAAGTTCAAATCATAGAAAGTTAGAGTGTCAGTCTACTGGTACTTACGTCGGCATTGTGCCTTTTGTGTTAAATTCAGATGTAATTTCTGTGTTTCATTGTCAATGAGAAGGTCCAAGGTATACAGTAAACCTGAAGTGAAGCATCGGAATCTAAAACTGGACTCACAGGAGAGGTATAAATCAAATAAAGTTACCGTGTCTGTCATCTTGTACTTAAGTCGCCATTGTGCCTTTTGTAATAAATTCGGATGCAATTTCTGTGTTTCATCGTCAATACGAAGGTCCAAGGTGTACAGTAAACCTGAATTGAAGCATCGGAATCTAAAACTGGACTCACAGGTGAGGTTCAAATCATAGAAAGTTAAAGTGTCAGTCCTCTACTACTTACGTCGGCATTGTGCCTTTTGTATTAAATTCGGATGCAATTTCTGTGTTTCATCGACAATAAGAAGGTCCAAGGCATACTGTAAACCTGAAGTGAAGCAACGGAATCTAAAACTGGTCTCACAGGAGAAGTTTAAGTCAAAGAATGTAAGAGTGTCTGTCCTCACTTACTTAAGTAGGCATTGTGCCTTTTGTATTAAATTCGGTTCCAATTTCTGTGTTTCATCGTCATTAAGACGGTCCAAGGGATACAGTAAACCTGAAGTGAAGCATCGGAATCTAAAACTGGACTTACAGGAGAGGTTTAAATCAAGGAAAGTTAGAGTGTCTATCCTCTTGTACTTAAGTCGGCATTGTGCCTTTTTTATTAAATTCGGATGCAATTTCTGTGTTTCATCGTCAACAAGAAAGTCCAAGGTATACAGTAAACCTGAAGTGAAGCATCGGAATCTAAAACAGGACCCACAGGAGAGGTTTGAATCAAAGGAAGTTAGAGTGTCTGTCCTCTTGCACTTAAGTCGGCATTGTGCCTATTGTAATAACTTCGGATGCAATTTCTGTGTTTCATCGTCAATAAGAAGGTCCAAGGTATACAGTAAACCTGAAGCGAAACATCGGAATCTAAAACTGGAGTCACAGGAGAAGTTCAAATCATAGAAAGTTAGAGTGTCTGACCACTTCTACTTACGTCGGCATTGTGCCTTTTGTATTAAATTCAGATGGAATTTCTGTGTTTCATTGTCAATAAGAAGGTCCAAGGTATACAGTAAACCTGAAGTGAAGCATCGGAACCTAAAACTGGACTCACAGGGGAGGTATAAATCAAATAAAGTTAGAGTGTCTGTCCTCTTGTACTTAAGTCTGCATTGTGCCTTTTGCATTGAATTCGGATGCAATTTCTATGATTCATCGACAATAAGAAGGTCCAAGGAATACAGTAAACCGGAAGTGAAGCATCGGAATGTAATACTGGACTCACAGGAGAGGTTTAAATCAAAGAAAGTTAGAGTGTCTGTCCTCTTGTACTTAAGTTGGCATTGTTCCATTTGTATTAAATTCGAATGCTATATCTGGGTTTCATCGTCACTAAGAATGTCCAAGGTATACAGTAAACCTGAAGTGAAGCATCGGAATCTAAAACTGGACTCACAGGAGAGGTTCCAATCATATATAAGGTTAGAGTGTCAGTCCTCTTGTACTTAAGTCTGCATTGTGCCTTTTGTATTAAATTCGGATGCAATTTCTGTGTTTCATCGTCAATAAGAAGGTCCAAGGGATACAGTAAACCTGAAGTGAAACATCGGAATCTAAAGCTGGACTCACGGGAGAGGTTCAAATCAAAGAAAGTTAGAGTGTCAGTCGTCTTGTACTTAAGACGGCATTGTGCCTTTTGTATTAAATTCGGATTCAATTTCTATGCTTCATCGTCAATAAGAAGGTCCAAGGTATACAGTAAAACTGAAGAGAAGCATCGGTATCCAAAACTGGACTCACAGGAGAGGTTCACATCATAGAAGGTTAGAGAGTCAGTCCTCTTGTACTTAAGTCGCCATTGTGCCTTTTGTAATAAATTCGGATGCAATTTCTGTGTTTCATCGTCAATACGAAGGTCCAAGGTGTACAGTAAACCTGAATTGAAGCATCGGAATCTAAAACTGGACTCACAGGTGAGGTTCAAATCATAGAAAGTTAAAGTGTCAGTCCTCTACCACTTACGTCGACATTGTGCTTTTTGTATTAATTTCGGATGCAATTTCTGTGTGTCATCGTCAATAAGAAGGTACAAGGGATACAGTAAACCTGAAGAGAAGAATAGGAATCTAAAACTGCACTCACAGGAGATGTTCAAATCATGGTAAGTGAGAGTGTCTGTCCTCTTGTACTTAAGTCGGCATTGTGCCTTTTTTATTAAATTCGGATGCATTTTCTGTGTTTCATCGTCAACAAGAAAGTCCAAGGTATGCAGTAAACCTGAAGTGAAGCATCGGAATCTAAAACAGGACCCACAGGAGAGGTTTAAATCAAAGGAAGTTAGAGTGTCTGTCCTCTTGCACTTAAGTCGGCATTGTGCCTATTGTAATAACTTCGGATGCAATTTCTATGTTTCATCGTCAATAAGAAGGTCCAAGGTATACAGTAACCCTGAAGCGAAACATCGGAATCTAAAACTGGAGTCACAGGAGAAGTTCAAATCATAGAAAGTTAGAGTGTCTGACCACTTCTACTTACGTCGGCATTGTGCCTTTTGTATTAAATTCAGATGGAATTTCTGTGTTTCATTGTCAATAAGAAGGTCCAAGGTATACAGTAAACCTGAAGTGAAGCATCGGAATCTAAAACTGGACTCACAGGAGGGGTATAAATCAAATATAGTTAGAGTGTCTGTCATTTTGTACTTAAGTCGCATTGTGCCTGTTGTAATAAATTCGGATGCAGTTTCTCTGTTTCATCGTCAATAAGAAGGTCCAAGGTGTACAGTAAACCTGAAGTGAAGCATCGGAATCTAAAACTGGACTCACAGTAGTGGTTCTAATCATAGAAAGTTAGAGTGTCAGTCCTCTTCTACTTAAGTCGGCATTGTGCGTTTTGTATTAAATTCGGATGCAATTTCGGTGTTTCATCGTCAATAAGAAGGTCCAAGGCATACAGTAAACCTGAAGTGAAGCGTCGGAATCTAAAACTGGTCTCACAGGAGAAGTTTAAATCAAGGAAAGTAAGAGTGTCTGTCCCCATTTACTTAAGTCTGCATTGTGCCTTTTCTATTAAATTCGGGTGCAATTTCTGTGTTTCATCGTCAATAAGATGGTCCAAGGGATATAGTAAACCTGAAGTGAAGCATCGGAATCTAAAACTGGACTCACAGGGAGGTTCTAATCGTAGAAAGTTAGAGTGTCAGTCCTCTTGTACTTAAGTCGGCATTGTGCCTTTTGTATTAAATTCGGAAGCAATTTCTATATTTCATCGTCAATAAGAAGGTCCAAGGTATACAGTAAACCTGAAGTGAAGCATCGGAATCTAAAACTGGACTCACAGGAGAGGTTCAAATCATAGAAAGTTACAGTGTCAGTCCTCATGTACTTGAGTCGGCATTGCGCCTATTGTATTAAATTCTGAAGCAATTTTTGTCTTTCATCGTCAATTAGATGGTCCAAGGGATACAGTAAACATGAAGTGAAGCATCAGAAACTATAAGTGGACTCACAGGAGAGGTTCCAATAATAGAAAGTTACGGTGTCAGTCCTCTTGTACTTAAGTCGGCATTGTGCCTTTTGTATTAAATTCGGATGCAATTTCTGTGCTTCATCTTCAATAAGAAGGACCAAGGGATACAGTAAACCTGAAGTGAAACATCGGAATCTAAAACTGGACTCACGGGAGAGGATCAAATCAAAGAAAGTTAGAGTGTCAGTCGTCTTGTACATAAGACAGCATTGTGCCTTTTGTATTAAATTCGGATTCAATTTCTATGCTTCATCGTCAATAAGAAGGTCCAAGGTATACAGTAAACCTGGAGAGAAGCATCGGTATCCAAAACTGGACTCACAGGAGAGGTTCACATCATAGAAGGTTAGAGAGTCAGTCCTCTTGTACTTAAGTCGGCATTGTGCTTTTTGTATTAAATTCGGATGCAATTTCTGTGTTTCATCGTCAACAAGATGGTCCAAGGGATACAGTAAACCTGAAGCGAAGCTTCGGAATCTAAAACTGGAGTCACAGGAGAAGTTCAAATCATAGAAAGTTAGAGTGTCAGTCTACTGGTACTTACGTCGGCATTGTGCCTTTTGTGTTAAATTCAGATGTAATTTCTGTGTTTCATTGTCAATAAGAAGGTCCAAGGTATACAGTAAACCTGAAGTGAAGCATCGGAATCTAAAACTGGACTCACAGGAGAGGTATAAATCAAATAAAGTTAGAGTGTCTGTCATCTTGTACTTAAGTCGCCATTGTGCCTTTTGTAATAAATTCGGATGCAATTTCTGTGTTTCATCGTCAATAAGAAGGTCCAAGGTATACAGTAAACCTGAATTGAAGCATCCGAATCTAAAACTGGACTCACAGGTGAGGTTCAAATCATAGAAAGGTACAGCGTCAGTCCTCTGGTACTTAAGTCGGCATTGTGCCTTTTGTATTAAATTCGGATGCAATTTCTGTGTTTCATCGTCAATAAGAAGGTCCAAGGCATACTGTAAACCTGAAGTGAAGCAACGGAATCTAAAACTGGTCTCACAGGAGAAGTTTAAGTCAAAGAATGTAAGAGTGTCTGTCCTCACTTACTTAAGTAGGCATTGTGCCTTTTGTATCAAATTCGGTTGCAATTTCTGTGTTTCATCGTCATTAAGATGGTCCAAGGGATACAGTAAACCTGAAGTGAAGCATCGGAATCTAAAACTGGACTCACAGGAGAGGTTTAACTCGAAGAAAGTTAGAGTGTCTATCCTCTTGTACTTAAGTCGGCATTGTGCCTTTTTTTATTAAATTCGGATGCAATTTCTGTGTTTCATCGTCAATAAGAAAGTCCAAGGTATACAGTAAACCTGAAGTGAAGCATCGGAATCTAAAACAGGACCCACAGGAGAGGTTTAAATCAAAGGAAGTTAGAGTGTTTGTCCTCTTGCACTTAAGTCGGCATTGTGCCTTTTGTAATAACTCCGGATGCAATTTCTGTGTTTCATCGTCAATAAGAAGGTCCAAGGTATACAGTAAACCTGAAGCGAAACATCGGAATCAAAAACTGGAGTCACAGGAGAAGTTCAAGTCATAGAAAGTTAGAGTGTCTGACCACTTCTACTTACGTTGGCATTGTGCCTTTTGTATTAAATTCAGATGGAATTTCTGTTTTTCATTGTCAATAAGAAGGTCCAAGGTATACAGTAAACCTGAAGTGAAGCATCGGAATCTAAAACAGGACTCACAGGAGGGGTATAAATCAAATATAGTTAGAGTGTCTGTCATCTTGTACTTAAGTCGGCATTGTGCCTTTTGTAATAAATTCGGATGCAGTATCTGTGTTTCATCGTCAATAAGAAGGTCCAAGGTATACAGTAAACCTGAAGTGAAGCATCGGAATCTAAAACTGGACTCACAATAGAGGTTCTAATCATAGAAAGTTAGAGTGTCAGTCCTCTTCTACTTAAGTCGGCATTGTGCCTTTTGTATTAAATTCGGATGCAATTTCTGTGTTTCATCGTCAATAAGAAGGTCCAAGGTATACAGTAAACCTGAAGGGAACATCGGAATCTAAAACTGGACTCACAGGGGAGGTATAAATCAAATAAAGTTAGAGTGTCTGTCCTCTTGTACTTAAGTCTGCATTGTGCCTTTTGTATGAAATTCGGATGCAATTTCTACGATTCATCGACAATAAGAAGGTCCAAGGAATACAGTAAACCGGAAGTGAAGCATCGGAATGTAATCCTGGACTCACAGGAGAGGTTTAAATCAAAGAAAGTTAGAGTGTCTGTCCTCTTGTACTTAAGTCGGCATTGTTCCATTTGTATTAAATTCGAATGCAATATCTGTGTTTCATCGGTACTAAGAATGGCCAAGGTATACAGTAAACCTGAAGTGAAGCATCTGAATCTAAAACTGGACTCACAGGAGAGGTTCAAATCATATATAAGGTTTGAGTGTCAGTCCTCTTGTACATAAGACGGCATTGTGCCTTTTGTATTAAATTCGGATGCAATTTCTGTGTTTCATCGTCAATAAGAAGGTCCAAGGGATACAGTAAACCTGAAGTGAAGCATCGGAATCTAAAACTGGACTCACAGGAGAGGTTCAAATCATAGAAAGTTGGAGTGTCAGTCCTTTTGTTCTTAAGTCGGCTTTGTGCTTTTTGTAATAAATTCCGATGCAATTTCTGTGTTTCATCGTCAACAAGAAGGTCCAAGGGATACAGTAAACCTGATGTGAATCATCGGAATCTAAAACTGAACTCACAGGAGAGGTTCAAATCATTGAAAGTTAGAGTGTCAGTCCTCTTGTACTTAAGTCGGCATTGTGCCATTTGTATTAAATTCGGATGCAATTTCTGCGTTTGATCATCAATAAGAAGGTCCAAGGTATACAGTAAACCTGAAATGAAGCATCGGAATCTATAACTCAACTCACAGGAGAGGTTCAAATCATAGAAAGTTATAGTGGCAGTCCTCTTGTACTTAAGTCGGCATTGTGCCTTTTGTATTAAATTCGGATGCAATTTCTGTGTTTCAACGTCAATAAGAAGGTCCAAGGTATACAGAAAAATTGAAGTGAAGCATCGGAATCTAAACCGGACTCACAGGAGAGGTTCAAATCGTAGAACGTTGAAGTGTCAGTCCTCTACTACTTACGTCGGCATTGTGCCTTTTGTATTAAATTCGGATGCAATTTCTGTGTTTCATCGTCAATAAGAAGGTCCAAGGTATACTGTAAACCTGAAGTGATGCATCGGAATCTATAACCGGACTCACAGGAGAGGTTTAAATCAAAGAAAGTTAGAGTGTCTATCCACTTGTACTTAAGTCGGCATTGTGCCTTTTGTATTAAATTCGGATGCAATTTCTGTGCTTCATCGTCAATAAGAAAGTCCAAGGTATACAGTAAACCTGAAGTGAAGCATCGGAATCTAAAAAAGGACCCACAGGAGAGGTTTAAATCAAAGGAAGTTAGAGTGTCTGTCCTCTTGCACTTAAGTCGGCATTGTGCCTTTTGTAATGACTCCGGATGCAATTTCTGTGTTTCATCGTCAATAAGAAGCTCCAAGGTATACAGTAAACCTGAAGCGAAACATCGGAATCAAAAACTGGAGTCACAGGAGAAGTTCAAGTCATAGAAAGTTAGAGTGTCTGACCACTTCTACTTACGTTGGCATTGTGCCTTTTGTATTAAATTCAGATGGAATTTCTGTGTTTCATTGTCAATAAGAAGGTCCAAGGTATACAGTAAACCTGAAGTGAAGCATCGGAATCTAAAACAGGACTCACAGGAGGGGTATAAATCAAATATAGTTAGAGTGTTTGTCATCTTGTACTTAAGTCGGCATTGTGCCTTTTGTAATAAATTCGGATGCAGTATCTGTGTTTCATCGTCAATAAGAAGGTCCAAGGTATACAGTAAACCTGAAGTGAAGCATCGGAATCTAAAACTGGACTCACAATAGAGGTTCTAATCATAGAAAGTTAGAGTGACAGTCCTCTTCTACTTAAGTCATCATTGTGCGTTTTGTATTAAATTCGGATGCAATTTCAGTGTTTCATCGTCAATAAGAAGGTCCAAGGTATACAATAAACCTGAAGTGAAGCATCGGAATCTAAAACTGGACTCACAGGGGAGGTATAAATCAAATAAAGTTAGAGTGTCTGTCCTCTTGTACTTAAGTCTGCATTGTGCCTTTTGTATTAAATTCGGATGCAATTTCTACGATTCATCGACAATAAGAAGGTCCAAGGAATACAGTAAACCGGAAGTGAAGCATCGGAATGTAATCCTGGACTCACAGGAGAGGTTTAAATCAAAGAAAGTTAGAGTGTCTGTCCTCTTGTACTTAAGTCGGCATTGTTCCATTTGTATTAAATTCGAATGCAATATCTGTGTTTCATCGGTACTAAGAATGGCCAAGGTATACAGTAAACCTGAAGTGAAGCATCTGAATCTAAAACTGGACTCACAGGAGAGGTTCAAATCATATATAAGGTTTGAGTGTCAGTCCTCTTGTACATAAGACGGCATTGTGCCTTTTGTATTAAATTCGGATGCAATTTCTGTGTTTCATCGTCAATAAGAAGGTCCAAGGTATACTGTAAACCTGAAGTGATGCATCGGAATCTATAACCGGACTCACAGGAGAGGTTTAAACTAAAGAAAGTTAGAGTGTCTATCCACTTGTACTTAAGTCGGCATTGTGCCTTTTGTATTAAATTCGGATGCAATTTCTGTGCTTCATCGTCAATAAGAAAGTCCAAGGTATACAGTAAACCTGAAGTGAAGCATCGGAATCTAAAAAAGGACCCACTGGAGAGGTTTAAATCAAAGGAAGTTAGAGTGTCTGTCCTCTTGCACTTAAGTCGGCATTGTGCCTTTTGTAATAAATTCGGATGCAATTTCTGTGTTTCATCGTGAATAAGAAGGTTCAAGGTATACAGTAAACCTGAAGTGAAGCATCGGAATCTAAAACTGGACTCACAGGAGAGCTTCAAATCATAGAAAGTTAGTGTGTCAGTCCTCTTGTACTTAAGTCTGCATTGTGCTTTTTGTACTAAATTCGGATGCAATTTCTGTGTTTCATCGTCAATAAGAAGGTCCAAGGGATACAGTAAACCTGAAGTGAAGCATCGGAATCTAAAACTGGACTCACAGGAGAGGTTCAAATCATAGAAAGTTGGAGTGTCAGTCCTTTTGTTCTTAAGTCGGCTTTGTGCTTTTTGTAATAAATTCCGATGCAATTTCTGTGTTTCATCGTCAACAAGAAGGTCCAAGGGATACAGTAAACCTGATGTGAATCATCGGAACCTAAAACTGAACTCACAGGAGAGGTTCAAATCATTGAAAGTTGGAGTGTCAGTCCTCTTGTACTTAAGTCGGCATTGTGCCATTTGTATTAAATTCGGATGCAATTTCTGCGTTTGATCATCAATAAGAAGGTCCAAGGTATACAGTAAACCTGAAATGAAGCATCGGAATCTATAACTCAACTCACAGGAGAGGTTCAAATCATAGAAAGTTATAGTGGCAGTCCTCTTGTACTTAAGTCGGCATTGTGCCTTTTGTATTAAATTCGGATGCAATTTCTGTGTTTCAACGTCAATAAGAAGGTCCAAGGTATACAGAAAAATTGAAGTGAAGCATCGGAATCTAAACCGGACTCACAGGAGAGGTTCAAATCGTAGAAAGTTGAAGTGTCAGTCGTCTACTACTTACGTCGGCATTGTGCCTTTTGTATTAAATTCGGATGCAATTTCTGTGTTTCATCGTCAATAAGAAGGTCCAAGGTATACTGTAAACCTGAAGTGATGCATCGGAATCTATAACCGGACTCACAGGAGAGGTTTAAATCAAAGAAAGTTAGAGTGTCTATCCACTTGTACTTAAGTCGGCATTGTGCCTTTTGTATTAAATTCGGATGCAATTTCTGTGCTTCATCGTCAATAAGAAAGTCCAAGGTATACAGTAAACCTGAAGTGAAGCATCGGAATCTAAAAAAGGACCCACAGGAGAGGTTTAAATCAAAGGAAGTTAGAGTGTCTGTCCTCTTGCACTTAAGTCGGCATTGTGCCTTTTGTAATAAATTCGGATGCAATTTCTGTGTTTCATCGTCAATAAGAAGGTCCAAGGTATACAGTAAACCTGAAGTGAAGCATCGGAATCTAAAACTGGACTCACAGGAGAGGTTCAAATCATAGAAAGTGAGAGTGTCAGCCCTCTTGTACTTAAGTAGGCATTGTGCATTTTGTATTAAATTCGCATCCAATTTCTGCGTTTGATCATCAATAAGAAGGTCCAAGGTATACAGTAAACCTGAAGTGAAGCATCGGAATCTAAATCTCAACTCACAGGAGAGGTTCAAAACATAGAAAGATATAGTGTCAGTCCTCTTGTACTTAAGTCGGCATTGTGCCTTTTGTAATAAATTCGGATGCAGTTTCTGTGTTTCATCGTCAATAAGAAGGTCCAAGGTATACAGTAAACCTGAAGTGAAGCATCGGAATCTAAAACTGGACTCACAATAGAGGTTCTAATCATAGAAAGTTAGAGTGTCAGTCCTCTTCTACTTAAGTCGGCATTGTGCCTTTTGTACTAAATTCGGATGCAATTTCTGTGTTTCATCGTCAATAAGAAGGTCCAAGGTATACAGTAAACCTGAAGTGAAGCATCGGAGTCTAAAACTGGACTCACAGGGGAGGTATAAATCAAATAAAGTTAGAGTGTCTGTCCTCTTGTACTTAAGTCTGCATTGTGCCTTTTGTATTAAATTCGGATGCAATTTCTACGATTCATCGACATTAAGAAGGTCCAAGGAATACAGTAAACCGGAAGTGAAGCATCGGAATGTAATCCTGGACTCACAGGAGAGGTTTAAATCAAAGAAAGGTAGAGTGTCTGTCCTCTTGTACTTAAGTCGGCATTGTTCCATTTGTATTAAATTCGAATGCAATATCTGTGTTTCATCGGTACTAAGAATGGCCAAGGTATTCAGTAAACCTGAAGTGAAGCATCTGAATCTAAAACTGGACTCACAGGAGAGGTTCAAATCATATATAAGGTTTGAGTGTCAGTCCTCTTGTACATAAGACGGCATTGTGCCTTTTGTATTAAATTCGGATGCAATTTCTGTGTTTCATCGTCAATAAGAAGGTCCAAGGTATACTGTAAACCTGAAGTGATGCATCGGAATCTATAACCGGACTCACAGGAGAGGTTTAAATCAAAGAAAGTTAGAGTGTCTATCGACTTGTATTTAAGTCGGCATTGTGCCTTTTGTATTAAATTCGGATGCAATTTCTGTGCTTCATCGTCAATAAGAAAGTCCAAGGTATACAGTAAACCTGAAGTGAAGCATCGGAATCTAAAAAAGGACCCACAGGAGAGGTTTAAATCAAAGGAAGTTAGAGTGTCTGTCGTATAGCACTTAAGTCGGCATTGTGCCTTTTGTAATAAATTCGGATGCAATTTCTGTGTTTCATCGTCAATAAGAAGGTCCAAGGTATACAGTAAACCTGAAGTGAAGCATCGGAATCTAAAACTGGACTCACAGGAGAGGTTCAAATCATAGAAAGTTAGACTGCCAGTCCTCTTGTACTTAAGTCGTCATTGTGCCTTTTGTATTAAATTCGGATGCAATTTCTGTGCTTCATCGTCAATAAGAAGGTCCAAGCAATACAGTAAACCTGAAGTGAAGCATCGGAATCTAAAACTGGACTCACAGGAGAGGTTTAAATCAAAGAAACTTAGAGTGTCCGTCCTCTTGTACTTAAGTCGGCATTGTGCCTTTTGTATTAAATTCGGATGCAATTTCTGTGTTTTATCGTCATTAAGAAGGTCCAAAGGATACAGTAAACCTGAAGTGAAGCATCGGAATCTAAAACTGGACTCACAGGAGAGGTTCAAATCATAGAAAGTGAGAGTGTCAGCCCTCTTGTACTTAAGTTGGCATTGTGCATTTTGTATTAAATTCGCATCCAATTTCTGCGTTTGATCATCAATAAGAAGGTCCAAGGTATACAGTAAACCTGAAGTGAAGCATCGGAATCTAAATCTCAACTCACAGGAGAGGTTCAAATCATAGAAAGTTATAGTGTCAGTCCTCTTGTACTTAAGTCGGCATTGTGCCTTTTGTATTAAATTCGGATGCAATGTCTGTGATTCAACGTCAATAAGAAGGTCCAAAGTATACAGTAAACCTGAAGTGAAGCATCGGAATCTAAAACTGGACTCACAGGAGAGGTTCAAATCATAGAAAGTTAGAGTGTCCGTCCTCTTATACTTAAGTCTGCATTGTGCCTTTTGTATTAATTTCGGATGCAATTTCTGTATTTCATCGTCAATAAAAAGGTCTTAGGTATACAGTAAACCTGAAGTGAAGCCTCAGAATCTAAAACTGGACTCACAGGAGAGGTTCAAATCATAGAAAGTTAGAGTGTCAGTCCTCTTGTACTTAAGACGGCATAGTGCCTTTGTATTAAATTCGGATGCAATTTCTGTGTTTCATCGTCAATAAGAAGGTCCAGGGTATACAGTAAACCTGAAGTGAAGCATCGGAATCTAAAACTGGACTCACAGGTGAGGTTTGAATCAAAGAAAGTTGGAGTGTCTGTCCTCTTGTACTTAAGTCGGCATTGTGCCTTTTGTATTAAATTCGGATGCAATTTCTGTGTTTCGTCGTCAATAAGAAAGTCCAAGGTATACAGTAAACCTGAAGTGAAGCATCGGAATCTAAAACAGGACCCACAGGAGAGGTTTAAATCAAAGGAAGTTAAAGTGTCTGTCCTCTTGCACTTAAGTCGGCATTGTGCCTTTTGTAATAACTTCGGATGCAATTTCTGTGTTTCATCGTCAATAAGAAGGTCCAAGGTATACAGTAAACCTGAATCGAAACATCGGAATCAAAAACTGGGGTCACAGGAGAAGTTCAAATCATAGAAAGTTAGAGTGTCTGACCACTTCTACTTACGTCGGCATTGTGCCTTTTGTATTAAATTCAGATGGAATTTCTGTGTTTCATTGTCAATAAGAAGGTCCAAGGTATACAGTAAACCTGAAGTGAAGCATCGGAATCTAAAACAGGACTCACAGGAGGGGTATAAATCAAATATAGTTAGAGTGTCTGTCATCTTGTACTTAAGTCGGCATTGTGCCTTTTGTAATAAATTCGAATGCAGTTTCTGTGTTTCATCGTCAATAAGAAGGTCTGAGGTATACAGTAAACCTGAAGTGAAGCATCGGAATCTAAAACTGGACTCACAGGGGAGGTATAAATCAAATAAAGTTAGAGTGTCTGTCCTCTTGTACTTAAGTCTGCATTGTGCCTTTTTATTAAATTCGGATGCAATTTCTACGATTCATCGACAATAAGAAGGTCCAAGGAATACAGTAAACCGGAAGTGAAGCATCGGAATGTAATCCTGGACTCACAGGAGAGGTTTAAATCAAAGAAATTTAGAGTGCCTGTCCTCTTGTACTTAAGTCGGCATTGTTCCATTTGTATTAAATTCGAATGCAATATCTGTGTTTCATCGGTACTAAGAATGGCCAAGGTATACAGTAAACCTGAAGTGAAGCATCTGAATATAAAACTGGACTCACAGGAGAGGTTCAAATCATATATAAGGTTTGAGTGTCAGTCCTCTTGTACATAAGACGGCATTGTGCCTTTTGTATTAAATTCGGATGCAATTTCTGTGTTTCATCGTCAATAGGAAGGTCCAAGGTATACTGTAAACCTGAAGTGATGCATCGGAATCTATAACCGGACTCACAGGAGAGGTTTAAATCAAAGGTAGTTAGAGTGTCTGTCCTCTTGCACTTAAGTTGGCATTGTGCCTTTTGTAATAAATTCGGATGCAATTTCTGTGTTTCATCGTCAATAAGAAGGTCCAAGGTATACAGTAAACCTGAAGTGAAGCATCGGAATCTGTAACTGGACTCACAGGAGAGGTTCAAATCATAGAAAGTTAGTGTGTCAGTCCTCTTGTACTTAAGTCTGCATTGTGCTTTTTGTATTAAATTCGGATGCAATTTCTGTGTTTCATCGTCAATAAGAAGGTCCAAGGGATACAGTAAACCTGAAGTGAAGCATCGGAATCTAAAACTGGACTCACAGGAGAGGTTCAAATCATAGAAAGTTGGAGTGTCAGTCCTCTTGTACTTAAGTCGGCTTTGTGCTTTTTGTAATAAATTCCGATGCAATTTCTGTGTTTCATCGTCAATAAGAAGGTCCAAGGGATACAGTAAACCTGATGTGAATCATCGGAATCTAAAACTGAACTCACAGGAGAGGTTCAAATCATAGAAAGTTAGAGTGTCAGTCCACTTGTACTTAAGTCGGCATTGTGCCATTTGTATTAAATTCGGATGCAATTTCTGCGTTTGATCATCAATAAGAAGGTCCAAGGTATACAGTAAACCTGAAATGAAGCATCGGAATCTATAACTCAACTCACAGGAGAGGTTCAAATCATAGAAAGTTATAGTGGCAGTCCTCTTGTACTTAAGTCGGCATTGTGCCTTTTGTATTAAATTCGGATGCAATTTCTGTGTTTCAACGTGAATAAGAAGGTCCAAGGTATACAGAAAAATTGAAGTGAAGCATCGGAATCTAAACCTGGACTTACAGGAGAGGTTCAAATCGTAGAAAGTTGAAGTGTCAGTCCTCTACTACTTACGTGGGCATTGTGCCTTTTGTATTAAATTCGGATGCAATTTCTGTGTTTCATCGTCACTAAGAAGGTCCAAGGTATACAGTAAACCTGAAGTGAAGCATCGGAATCTAAAACTGGACTCACAGGAGAGGTCCAAATCATAGAAAGTTAGAGTGTCAGTCCTCTTGTACTTAAGTCGGCATTGTGCCTTTTGTATTCAATTCGGATGCAATTTCTGTGTTTCCCCGTCAATAAGAAGGTCTTAGGTATACTGTAAACCTAAAGTGAAGATTGGAATCTAAAACAGGACTCACAGGAGAGGTTCCAATCATAGACAGTTAGAGTGTCTGTCCTCTTGTACTTAAGTCGGCATCGTGCCCTTTGTATTAAAGTCGGATGCAATTTCTATGATTCATCGTCAATAAGAAGGTCCAAGGGATACACTAAACCGAAAGTGAAGCATCGGAATCTAATACTGGAATCACAGGAGAGGTTTAAATCAAAGAAAGTTAGAGTGTCTGTCCTCTTGTACTTACTCGGCATTGTGCCATTTGTATTAAATTCGAATGCAATTTCTGTGTCTCATCGTCATTAAGAAGGTCCAAGGTATACAGTAAACCTGAAGTGAGGCATCGGAATCTGAAACTGGACGCATAGGAGAAGTTCAAATCACAGAAAATTAGAGTGTCAGTCCTCTAGTACTTAAGTCGACATTATGCATTTTGTATTAAATTCGGATGCAATTTCTGTCTTTCATCGTCAATAAGAAGGTCTTAGGTACACTGTAAACCTGAAGTGAAGCATCGGAATCTAAAACTGGACTCACAGGAGAGGTTCAAATCATAGAAAGTTAGACTGCCAGTCCTCTTGTACTTAAGTCGTCATTGTGCCTTTTGTATTAAATTCGGATGCAATTTCTGTGCTTCATCGTCAATAAGAAGGTCCAAGCAATACAGTTAACCTGAAGTGAAGCATCGGAATCTAAAACTGGACTCACAGGAGAGGTTTAAATCAAAGAAACTTAGAGTGTCCGTCCTCTTGTACTGAAGTCGGCATTGTGCCTTTTGTATTAAATTCGGATGCAATGTCTGTGTTTCCTCGTCAATAAGAAGGTCCAAGGTATACAGTAAACCTGAAGTGAAGCATCGGAATCTAAAACTGGACTCACAGGAGAGGTTCAAATCATAGAAAGTTAGTGTGTCAGTCCTCTTGTACTTAAGTCTGCATTGTGCTTTTTGTATTAAATTCGGATGCAATTTCTGTGTTTCATCGTCAATAAGAAGGTCCAAGGGATACAGTAAACCTGAAGTGAAGCATCGGAATCTAAAACTGGACTCACAGGAGAGGTTCAAATCATAGAAAGTTGGAGTGTCAGTCCTCTTGTACTTAAGTCGGCTTTGTGCTTTTTGTAATAAATTCCGATGCAATTTCTGTGTTTCATCGTCAATAAGAAGGTCCAAGGGATACAGTAAACCTGATGTGAATCATCGGAATCTAAAACTGAACTCACAGGAGAGGTTCAAATCATAGAAAGTTAGAGTGTCAGTCCACTTGTACTTAAGTCGGCATTGTGCCATTTGTATTAAATTCGGATGCAATTTCTGCGTTTGATCATCAATAAGAAGGTCCAAGGTATACAGTAAACCTGAAATGAAGCATCGGAATCTATAACTCAACTCACAGGAGAGGTTCAAATCATAGAAAGTTATAGTGGCAGTCCTCTTGTACTTAAGTCGGCATTGTGCCTTTTGTATTAAATTCGGATGCAATTTCTGTGTTTCAACGTGAATAAGAAGGTCCAAGGTATACAGAAAAATTGAAGTGAAGCATCGGAATCTAAAACTGGACTTACAGGAGAGGTTCAAATCGTAGAAAGTTGAAGTGTCAGTCCTCTACTACTTACGTGGGCATTGTGCCTTTTGTATTAAATTCGGATGCAATTTCTGTGTTTCATCGTCACTAAGAAGGTCCAAGGTATACAGTAAACCTGAAGTGAAGCATCGGAATCTAAAACTGGACTCACAGGAGAGGTTCAAATCATAGAAAGTTAGAGTGTCAGTCCTCTTGTACTTAAGTCGGCATTGTGCCTTTTGTATTCAATTCGGATGCAATTTCTGTGTTTCCCCGTCAATAAGAAGGTCTTAGGTATACTGTAAACCTAAAGTGAAGATTGGAATCTAAAACAGGACTCACAGGAGAGGTTCCAATCATAGACAGTTAGAGTGTCTGTCCTCTTGTACTTAAGTCGGCATCGTGCCCTTTGTATTAAAGTCGGATGCAATTTCTATGATTCATCGTCAATAAGAAGGTCCAAGGGATACACTAAACCGAAAGTGAAGCATCGGAATCTAATACTGGAATCACAGGAGAGGTTTAAATCAAAGAAAGTTAGAGTGTCTGTCCTCTTGTACTTACTCGGCATTGTGCCATTTGTATTAAATTCGAATGCAATTTCTGTGTTTCATCGTCATTAAGAAGGTCCAAGGTATACAGTAAAGCTGAAGTGAGGCATCGGAATCTGAAACTGGACGCATAGGAGAAGTTCAAATCACAGAAAATTAGAGTGTCAGTCCTCTAGTACTTAAGTCGACATTATGCATTTTGTATTAAATTCGGATGCAATTTCTGTGTTTCATCGTCAATAAGAAGGTCTTAGGTACACTGTAAACCTGAAGTGAAGCATCGGAATCTAAAACTGGACTCACAGGAGAGGTTCAAATCATAGAAAGTTAGACTGCCAGTCCTCTTGTACTTAAGTCGTCATTGTGCCTTTTGTATTAAATTCGGATGCAATTTCTGTGCTTCATCGTCAATAAGAAGGTCCAAGCAATACAGTTAACCTGAAGTGAAGCATCGGAATCTAAAACTGGACTCACAGGAGAGGTTTAAATCAAAGAAACTTAGAGTGTCCGTCCTCTTGTACTGAAGTCGGCATTGTGCCTTTTGTATTAAATTCGGATGCAATGTCTGTGTGTTATCGTCATTAAGAAGGTCCAAAGGATACAGTAAACCTGAAGTGAAGCATCTTAATCTAAAACTGCACCCACAGGAGAGGTTCAAATCATAGAAAGTGAGAGTGTCAGCCCTCTTGTACTTAAGTTGGCATTGTGCATTTTGTATTAAATTGGCATCCAATTTCTGCGTTTGACCATCAATAAGAAGGTCCAAGGTATACAGTAAACCTGAAGTGAAGCATCGGAATCCAAATCTCAACTCACAGGAGAGGTTCAAATCATAGAAAGCTATAGTGTCAGTCCTATTGTACTTAAGTCGGCATTGTGCCTTTTGTATTACATTCGGATGCAATGTCTGTGATTCAACGTCAATAAGAAGGTCCAAAGTATACAGTAAACCTGAAGTGAAGCATCGAAATCTAAAACTGGACTCACAGGAGAGGTTCAAATCATAGAAAGTTAGGGTGTCCGTCCTCTTATACTTAAGTCTGCATTGTGCCTTTTGTATTAATTTCGGATGCAATTTCTGTATTTCATCGTCAATAAAGAGGTCTTAGGTATACAGTAAACCTGAAGTGAAGCCTCAGAATCTAAAACTGGACTCACAGGAGAGGTTCAAATCATAGAAAGTTAGAGTGTCAGTCCTCTTGTACTTAAGACGGCATTGTGCCTTTGTATTAAATTCGGATGCAATTTCTGTGTTTCATCGTCAATTAGAAGGTCCAGGGTATACAGTAAATCTGAAGTGAAGCATCGGAATCTAAAACTGGACTCACAGGAGAGGTTTGAATCAAAGAAAGTTAGAGTGTCTGTCCTCATGTACTTAAGTCGGCATTGTGCCTTTTGTATTAAATTCGGATGCAATTTCTGTGTTTCATCGTCAATAAGAAGGTCCAAGGGATGCAGTAAACCTGAAGTGAATCATCATAATCTAAAACTCAACTCACAGGAGAGGTTCAAAACATAGAAATTTAGAGTGTTTGTCCTCTTGTACTTAAGACGGCAGTGTGCCGTCTGTATTAAATTCGGATGCAATTTCTGTGTTTCATCGCCAATATGAAGGTCCAAGGGATACAGTAAACCTGAAGTGAAGCATCGGAATCTAAAACTGGAGTCACAGGAGAGGTTTAAATCAAAGAAAGTTAGAGTGTCTGTCCTCTTGTACTTAAGTCTGCATTGTGCCTTTTGTATTATATTCGGATGCAATATCTGTGTTTCATCGTAAATAAGAAGGTTTAAGGTATACAGTAAACCTGAAGTGAAGCATCGGAATCTAAAACTGGACTCACAGGAGAGGTTTGAATCAAAGAAAGTTAGAGTGTCAGTTCTCTTGTACTTAAGTCGGCATTGTGCCTTTTGTATTAAAGTCGGATGCAATTTCTATGATTCATCGGCAATAAGAATGTCCAAGTGATACAGTAAACCGGAAGTGAAGCATCGGAATCCAATATTGGACTAACAGGAGAGGTTTCAATCAAAGAATGTTAGAGTGTCAGTCCTCTAGTACTTAAGTCGACATTATGCATTTTGTATTAAATTCGGATGCAACTTCTGTGTTTCATCGTCAAGAAGATTGTCTTAGGTATACTGTAAACCTGAAGTGAAGCATCGGAATCTAAACCTGGACTAACAGGAGAGGTTTAAATCATAGAAAGTTAGAGTGTCTGTCCTCTTGTACTTAAGTCGGCATTGTGCCTTTTGTATTAAATTCGGATGCAATTTCTGTGTTTCATCGTCAATATGAAAGTCCAAGGTATACAGTAAACCTGAAGTGAAGCATCGGAATCTAAAACTGGACTCACAGGAGAGGTTCAAATCATAGAAAGTTAGATGTGTCAGTCCTCTTGTACTTAAGACGCCATTGTGCCTTTGTATTAAATTCGGATGCAATTTCTGTGTTTCATCGTCAATAAGAAGGTCCAAGGTATACAGTAAACCTGAAGTGAAGCATCGGAATGTAAAACTGGACTCACAGCAGAAGTTTAAATCAAAGAAAGTTAGGGTGTCTGTCCTCTTGTACTTAAGTCGGCATTGTGCCTTTTGTATTAAATTCGGATGCAATTTCTGTGTTTCATCGTCAATAAGAAGGTCCAAGCAATACAGTAAACCTGAAGTGAAGCATCGGAATCTAAAACTGGACTCACAGGAGAGGTTTAAATCAAAGAAACTTAGAGTGTCCGTCCTCTTGTACTTAAGTCGGCATTGTGCCTTTTGTATTAAATTCGGATGCAATTTCTGTGTTTTATCGTCATTAAGAAGGTCCAAAGGATACAGTAAACCTGAAGTGAAGCATCGGAATCTAATACTGGACTCACAGGAGAGGTTCAAATCATAGAAAGTGAGAGTGTCAGCCCTCTTGTACTTAAGTCGGCATTGTGCATTTTGTATTAAATTCGCATCCAATTTCTGCGTTTGATCATCAATAAGAAGGTCCAAGGTATACAGTAAACCTGAAGTGAAGCATCGGAATCTAAATCTCAACTCACAGGAGAGGTTCAAATCACAGAAAGATATAGTGTCAGTCCTCTAATACTTAAGTCGGCATTGTGCCTTTTGTATTAAATTCGGATGCAATGTCTGTGATTCAACGTCAATAAGAAGGTCCAAAGTATACAGTAAACCTGAGGTGAAACATCGGAATCTGAAACGGGACTCACAGGAGAGGTTCAAATCATAGAAAGTTAGAGTGTCCGTCCTCTTATACTTAAGTCTGCATTGTGCCTTTTGTATTAATTTCGGATGCAATTTCTGTGTTTCATCGTCAATAATAAGGTCCAGGGTACACAGTAAACCTGAAGTGAAGCATCGGAATCTAAAACTGGACTCACAGGAGAGGTTTTGAATCAAAGAAAGTTAGAGTGTCTGTCCTCTTGTACTTAAGTCTGCATTGTGCCTTTTGTATTAAATTCGGATGCAATTTCTGTGTTTCATCGTCAATAAGAAGGTCCAAGGGATGCAGTAAACCTGAAGTGAATCATCATAATCTAAAACTCAACTCACAGGAGAGGTTCAAAACAAAGAAATTTAGAGTGTTTGTCCTCTTGTACTTAAGACGGCAGTGTGCCGTCTGTATTAAATTCGGATGCAATTTCTGTGTATCATCGCCAATATGAAGGTCCAAGGGATACAGTAAACCTGAAGTGAAGCATCGGAATCTAAAACTGGACTCACAGGAGAGGTTTAAATCAAAGAAAGTTAGAGTGTCTGTCTTCTTGTACTTAAGTCGGCATTGTGCCTTTTGTATTATATTCGGATGCAATATCTGTGTTTCATCGTAAATAAGAAGGTTTAAGGTATACAGTAAACCTGAAGTGAAGCATCGGAATCTAAAACTGGACTCACAGGAGATGTTCAAATCATAGAAAGTTAGAGTGTCAGTTCTCTTGTACCTAAGTCGGCATTGTGCCTTTTGTATTAGAGTCGGATGCAATTTCTACGATTCATCGGCAATAAGAATGTCCAAGGGATACAGTAAACCGGAAGTGAAGCATCGGAATCCAATACTGGACTAACAGGAGAGGTTTCAATCAAAGAAAGTTAGAGTGTCAGTCCTCTTGTACTTAAGTCGACATTATGCATTTTGTATTAAATTCGGATGCAACTTCTGTGTTTCATCGTCAAGAAGATTGTCTTAGGTATACTGTAAACCTGAAGTGAAGCATCGGAATCTAAACCTGGACTCACTGGAGAGGTTTAAATCATAGAAAGTTAGAGTGTCTGTCCTCTTGTACTTAAGTCGGCATTGTGCCTTTTGTATTAAATTCGGATGCAATTTCTGTGTTTCATCGTCAATATGAAAGTCCAAAGTATACAGTATACCTGAAGTGAAGCATCGGAATGTAAAACTGGACTCACAGGAGAGGTTTAAATCAAAGAAAGTTAGAGTGTCTGTCCTCTTGCACTTAAGTCGGCATTGTGCCTTTTGTATTAAATTCGGATGCAATTTCTGTGTTTCATCGTCAATGAGAAGGACCAAGGGATACGGTAAACCTGAAGTGAGGCATCGGAATCTAAAACTGGACTCACAGGAGAGGTTCAAATCATAGAAAGTTAGAGGGTCAGTCCTCTTGTACTTAAGGCAGCATTGCGCCTTTTGTATTAAATTCGGATGCAATTTCTGTGTTTCATAGTCAATAAGAAGGTCCAAGGTGTACAGTGAACCTGAAGAGAAGCATCAGAATCTAAAACTGGATTCAAAGGAGAGGTTTAAATCATAGAAAGTTAGAGTGGTAGTCCACTTTTTCTGAAGTCGGCATTGTGCCTTTTGTATTTAATTCGGATGCAATTTCTGTGTTTCATCGTCAATAAGAAGGTCCAAGGGATACAGTAAACCTGAAGTGAAGCATCGGAATCTGAAACTGGACTCACAGGAGAGGTTCAAATCATAGAAAGTTAGAGTGTCAGTCCTCTTGTACTTAAGTCGGCATTGTGAGTTTTGTATTAAATTCGGATGCAATTTCTGTGTTTCATCGTCAATGAGAAGGACGAAGGGATACGGTAAACCTGAAGTGAAGCATTGGAATCTAAAACTGGACTCAAAGGCTTGGTTTAAGTCATAGAATGTTAGAGTGTCAGTCCTCTTGTACTTAATTCGGCGTTGTGCCTTTTGTATTGAATTCGGTTGCAATTTCTGTGTTTCATCGTCAATAAGAAGGTCCAAGGGGTACAGTAAACCTGATGTGAAGCATCGGAATCTAAAACTGAACTCACAGGAGAGGTTCAAATCATAGAAAGTTAGTGTGTCAGTCCTTTTGAACTTAAGTCGGCATTTTGCCTTTTATATTAAATTCGGATGCAATTTCTGTGCTTCATCGTCAATAAGAAGGTCCAAGGGATACAGTAAACCTGAAGTGAAGCATCGGAATCTAAAACTGGACTCACAGGAGAGGTTCAAATCATAGAACGTTAGAGTGTCAGTCCTCTTGTACTTAAGTTGGCATTGTGCCTTTTGTATTAAATTGGGATGCAATTTCTGTTTTTCATCGTCAATAAGACTGTCCAAGGTATACAGTAAACCTGAAGTGAAGCAACGGAATCTACAACTGAACTCACAGGAGAGGTTCAAATCATAGAAAGTTAGAGTGTCAGTCCTCTTGTGCTTAAGTCGGCATCGTGCCTTTTGTATTAAATTCGGATGCAATTTCTGTGCTTCATCGTCAATAAAAACGTCCAAGAGATACTGTAAACCTGAAGTGGAGCATCGGAATCTAAAACTGGATTCATAGGAGAGGTTCAATTCATAGAACGTTAGAGTGTCACTCCTCTTGTACTTAAGGTGGCAATGTGCCTTTTGTATTAAATTCGGATGCAATTTCTGTGTTTGATCGTCAATAAGAATGTCCAAGATATACAATACACCTGAAGTGAAGCATCGGAATCCACAACTCAACACACAGGAGAGGTTAATATCATGGAAAGTTAGAGTGTCAGTCCTCTTGTACTTATGTCGGCATTGTGCCTTTTGCATTAAATTCGGATGTAATTTCTTTATTTCATCGTCAATAAGAAGGTCCAAGGAATACAGTAAACCTGAAGTGAAGCATCGGAATCTAAAACTGGATTCAAAGGAGAGGTTTAAATCATAATAGTTAGAGTGTCAGTTTTCTTGTACTTAAGACGGCATTGTGCCTTTTGTATTAAATTCGGATGAAATTTCTGTGCTTCATCGTCAATAAGAAGGTCCAAGGTATACAGAAAACCTAAAGAGAAAGCATCGGAATCCAAAACTGGACTCACAGGAGCGGTTAAATCATAGAAAGTTAGAGTGGCAGTCCACTTGTACTTAAGTCGGCATTGTGCCTTTTGTATCAAATTCGGATGCAATTTCTGTGTTTCAACGTCAATAAGAAGGTCCAAGGTATACAGAAAAATTGAAGTGAAGCATCGGAATCTAAAACTGGACTCACAGGAGAGGTTCAAATCATAGAAAGTTAGAGTGTCAGTCCTCTTGTACTTAAGTTGGTATTGTGCCTTTTGAATTAATTTCGGATGCAATTTCTGTGTTTCATCGTCAATGAGAAGGACCAAGGGATACGGTAAACCTGAAGTGAAGCATCGGAATTTAAAACTGGACTCACAGGAGAGGTTCAAATCATAGAAAGTTAGATGTGTCAGTCCTCTTGTACTTATGACGCCATTGTGCCTTTGTATTAAATTCGGATGCAATTTCTGTGTTTCATCGTCAATAAGAAGGTCCAAGGTATACAGTAAACCTCAAGTGAAGCATCGGAATGTAAAACTGGACTCACAGGAGAAGTTTAAATCAAAGAAAGTTAGAGTGTCTGTCCTCTTGTACTTATGTCGGCATTGTGCCTTTTGTATTAAATTCGGATGCAATTTCTGTGTTTCATCGTCAATGAGAAGGACCAAGGGATACGGTAAACCTGAAGTGAGGCATCGGAATCTAAAACTGGACTCACAGGAGAGGTTCAAATCATAGAAAGTTAGAGGGTCAGTCCTCTTGTACTTAAGGCAGCATTGTGCCTTTTGTATTAAATTCGGATGCAATTTCTGTGTTTCATAGTCAATAAGAAGGTCCAAGGTATACAGTGAACCTGAAGAGAAGCATCAGAATCTAAAACTGGATTCAAAGGAGAGGTTTAAATCATAGAAAGTTAGAGTGGTAGTCCACTTTTTCTGAAGTCGGCATTGTGCCTTTCGTATTTAATTCGGATGCAATTTCTGTGTTTCATCGTCAATAAGAAGGTCCAAGCGATACAGTAAACCTGAAGTGAAGCATCGGAATCTGAAACTGGACTCATAGGAGGGGTTCAAACCATAGAAAGTTAGAGTGTCAGTCCTCTTGTACTTAAGTCGGCATTGTGAGTTTTGTATTAAATTCGGATGCAATTTCTGTGTTTCATAGTCAATGAGAAGGACCAAGGGATACGGTAAACCTGAAGTGAAGCATTGGAATCTAAAACTGGACTCACAGGTTAGGTTCAAATTATAGAACGTTAGAGTGTCAGTCCACTTGTACGTAAGTCGGCATTGTGACTTTTGTATTAAATTCGGATGCAATTTTTGTATTTCTACGTCAATAAGAAGATCCAAGGTATAGAGTAAACCGGAAGTGAAGCATCGGAAACCAAAACTGGACTCACAGGAGAGATTCCAATCATAGAATGTTAGAGTGTCAGTCCTCTTGTACTTGAGGCGGCATTGTGCTTTTTGTATTAAATTCGGATGCAATTACTGTGTTTCATCGTCAATAAGAAGGTCCAAGGGATACAGTAAACTTGAAGTGCAGCATCGGAATCTAAAGCTGGACTCAAAGGCGAGGTTTAAGTCAAAGACTGTTAGAGTGTCAGTCCTCTTGTACTTAATTCGGCGTTGTGCCTTTTGTATTAAGTTCGGTTGCAATTTCTGTGTTTCATCGTCAATAAGAAGGTCCAAGGGGTACAGTAAACCTGAAGTGAAGCATCGGAATCTAAAACTGAACTCACAGGAGAGGTTCAAATCATAGAAAGTTAGTGTGTCACACCTTTTGTACTTCAGTCGGCATGGTGCCTTTTATATTAAATTCGGATGCAATTTCTGTGCTTCATCGTCAATAAGAAGGTCCAAGGGGTACAGTAAACCTGAAGTGAAGCATCGGAATCTAAAACTGGATTCAAAGGAGAGGTTCAACTCATAGAACGTTAGAGTGTCAGTCCTCTTGTACTTAAGTTGGCAATGTGCCTTTTGTATTAAATTGGGATGCAAATTCTGTTTTTCATCGACAATAAGAATGTCCAAGGTATACAGTAAACCTTAAGTGAAGCATCGGAAACTAAAACTGGATTCAAAGGAGAGGTTCAATTCATAGAACGTTAGAGTGTCAGTCCTCTTGTACTTAAGTCGGCAATGTGCCTTTTGTATTAAATTCGGATGCAATTTCTGTGTTTCATCGTCAATAAGAATGTCCAAGATTTACAATACACCTGAAGTGAAGCATCGGAATCTACAACTCAACACACAGGAGAGGTTAATATCATGGAAAGTTAGAGTGTCAGTCCTCTTGTACTTATGTCGGCATTGTGCCTTTTGCATTAAATTCGGAAGTAATTTCTTTATTTCATCGTCAATAAGAAGGTCCAAGGTATACAGTAAACCTGAAGTGAAGCATCGGAATCTAAAACTGGATTCAAAGGAGAGGTTTAAATCATAAAAGTTAGAGTGTCAGTTTTCTTGTACTTAAGTCGGCATTGTGCCTTTTGTATTAAATTCGGATGAAATTTCTGTGCTTCATCGTCAATAAGAAGGTCCAAGGTATACAGAAAACCTAAAGAGAAAGCATCGGAATCTAAAACTGGACTCACATAAGCGGTTAAATCATAGAAAGTTAGAGTGGCAGTCCACTTGTACTTAAGTCGGCATTGTGCCTTTTGTATCAAATTCGGATGCAATTTCTGTGTTTCAACGTCAATAAGAAGGTCCAAGGTATACAGAAAAATTGAAGTGAAGCATCGGAATCTAAAACTGGAGTCACAGGAGAGGTTCAAATCGTAGAAAGTTGAAGTGTCAGTCCCCTACTACTTACGTCGGCATTGTGCCTTTTGTATTAAATTCGGATGCAATTTCTGTGTTTCATCGTCACTAAGAAGGTCCAAGGTATACAGTAAACCTGAAGTGAAGCATCTCTATCTAAAACTGGACTCACAGGAGAGGTTCAAATCATAGAAAGTTAGAGTGTCAGACCTCTTGTACTTAAGTCGGCATTGTGCCTTTTGTATTCAATTCGGATGCAATTTCTGTGTTTCACCGTCAATAAGAAGGTCTTAGGTATACTGTAAACCTAAAGTGAAGATTGGAATCTAAAACAGGACTCACAGGAGAGGTTCCAATCTTAGACAGTTAGAGTGTCTGTCCTCTTGTACTTAAGTCGGCATTGTGCCTTTTGTAATAAAGTCGGATGCAATTTCTATGATTCATCGTCAATAAGAAGGTCCAAGGGATACACTAAACCGAAAGTGAAGCATCGGAATCTAATACTGGAATTACAGGAGAGGTTTAAATCAAAGAAAGTTAGAGTGTCTGTCCTCTTGTACTTAGTCGGCATTGTGCCATTTGTATTAAATTCGAATGCAATTTCTGTGTTTCATCGTCATTAAGAAGGTCCAAGGTATACAGTAAACCTGAAGTGAGGCATCGGAATCTGAAACTGGACGCATAGGAGAAGTTCAAATCATAGAAAATTATAGTGTCAGTCGTCTAGTACTTAAGTCGACATTATGCATTTTGTATTAAATTCGGATGCAATTTCTGTGTTTCATCGTCAATAAGAAGGTCTTAGGTACACTGTAAACCTGAAGTGAAGCGTCGGAATCTAAAACTGGACTCACAGGAGAGGTTCAAATCATAGAAAGTTAGACTGCCGGTCCTCTTGTACTTAAGTCGTCATTGTGCCTTTTGTATTAAATTCGGATGCAATTTCTGTTCTTCATCGTCAATAAGAAGGTCCAAGCAATACAGTAAACCTGAAGTGAAGCATCGGAATCTAAAACTGGACTCACAGGAGAGGTTTAAATCAAAGAAACTTAGAGTGTCCGTCCTCTTGTACTTAAGTCGGCATTGTGCCTTTTGTATTAAATTCGGATGCAATTTCTGTGTTTTATCGTCATTAAGAAGGTCCAAAGCATACAGTAAACCTGAAGTGAAGCATCGGAATCTAAAACTGGACTCACAGGAGAGGTTCAAATCATAAAAAGTGAGAGTGTCAGCCCTCTTGTACTTAAGTCGGCATTGTGCATTTTGTATTAAATTAGCATCCAATTTCTGCGTTTGATCATCAATAAGAAGGTCCAACGTATACAGTAAACCTGAAGTGAAGCATCGGAATCTAAATCTCAACTCACAGGAGAGGTTCAAATCATAGAAAGTTATAGTGTAAGTCCTCTTGTACTTATGTCGGCATTGTGCCTTTTGTATTAAATTCGGATGCAATGTCTGTGATTCAACGTCAATAAAAAGGTCCAAAGTATACAGTAAACCTGAAGTGAAGCATCGGAATCTAAAACTGGACTCACAGGAGAGGTTCAAATCATAGAAAGTTAGAGTGTCCGTCCTCTTATACTTAAGTCTGCATTGTGCCTTTTGTATTAATTTCGGATGCAATTTCTGTATTTCGTCGTCAATAAAAAGGTCTTAGGTATACAGTAAACCTGAAGTGAAGCCTCAGAATCTAAAACTGGACTCACAGAAGAGGTTCAAATTATAGAAAGTTAGAGTGTCAGTCCTCTTGTACTTAAGACGGCATTGTGCCTTTGTATTAAATTCGGATGCAATTTCTGTGTTTCATCGTCAATAAGAAGGTCCTGGGTATACAGTAAACCTGAAGTGAAGCATCGGAATCTAAACTTGGACTCACAGGAGAGGTTTGAATCAAAGAAAGTTAGAGTGTCTGTCCTCTTGTACTTAAGTCGGCATTGTGCCTTTTGTATTAAATTCGGATGCAATTTCTGTGTTTCATCGTCAATAAGAAAGTCCAAGGTATCCAATAAACCTGAAATGGTGCATCGGAATCTAAAACTGGACTCAGAGGAGAGGTTTAAATAAAAGGAAATTAGAGTGTCTGTCCTCTTGCACTTAAGTCGGCATTGTGCCTTTTGTAATATATTCGGATGCAATTTCAGTGTTTCATCGTCAATAAGAAGGTCCATGGTATACAGTAAACCTGAAGTGAACCATCGGAATCTAAAACTGGACTCACAGGAGAGGTTCAAATCATAGAAAGTTAGAGTGTCAGTCCTCTTGTACTTAAGTCTGCATTGTGCCTTTTGTATTAAATTGGGATGCAATTTCTGTGTTTCGTCGTCAATAAGATGGTCCAAGATATACACTAAACTTAAAGTGAAGCATCGGTATCCTAAACTGGACTCACAGGAGAGGTTCAAATCATAGAAAGTTAGAGTGTCAGTCCTCTTGTACTTAAGTCTGCATTGTGCCTTTTGTATTAAATTCGGATGCAATTTCTGTGTTTCATCGTCAATAAGAAGATCCAAGGGATGCAGTAAACCTGAAGTGAATCATCATAATCTAAAACTCAACTCACAGGAGAGGTTCAAAACAAAGAAATTTAGAGTGTCTGTCCTCTTGAACTTAAGTCGGCATTGTGCCTTTTGTATTATATTCGGATGCAATATCTGTGTTTCATCGTAAATAAGAAGGTTTAAGGTATACAGTAAACCTGAAGTGAAGCATCGGAATCTAAAACTGGACTCACAGGAGGTGTTCTAATCATAGAAAGTTAGAGTGTCAGTTCTCTTGTACTTAAGTCGGCATTGTGCCTTTTGTATTAAAGTCGGATGCAATTTCTATGATTCATCGGCAATAAGAATGTCCAAGGGATACAGTAAACCGGAAGTGAAGCATCGGACTCCAATACTGGACTAACAGGAGAGGTTTCAATCAAAGAAAGTTAGAGTGTCAGTCCTCTTGTACTTAAGTCGACATTATGCATTTTGTATTAAATTCGGATGCAACTTCTGTGTTTCATCGTCAAGACGATTGTCTTAGGTATACTGTAAACCTGAAGTGAAGCATCGGAATCTAAACCTGGACTCACACGAGAGGTTTAAATCATAGAAAGTTAGAGTGTCTGTCCTCTTGCACTTAAGTCGGCATTGTGCCTTTTGTATTAAATTCGGATGCAATTTCTGTGTTTCATCGTCAATATGAAAGTCCAAGGTATACAGTAAACCTGAAGTGAAGCATCGGAATCTAAAACTGGACTCACAGGAGAGGTTCAAATCATAGAAAGGTAGATGTGTCAGTCCTCTTGTACTTAAGACGCCATTGTGCCTTTGTATTAAATTCGGATGCAATTTCTGTGTTTCATCGTCAATAAGAAGGTCCAGGGTATACAGTAAACCTGAAGTGAAGCATCGGAATCTAAACTTGGACTCACAGGAGAGGTTTGAATCAAAGAAAGTTAGAGTGTCTGTCCTCTTGTACTTAAGTCGGCATTGTGCCTTTTGTATTAAATTCGGATGCAATTTCTGTGTTTCATCGTCAATAAGAAAGTCCAAGGTATCCAATAAACCTGAAATGGTGCATCGGAATCTAAAACTGGACTCAGAGGAGAGGTTTAAATAAAAGGAAATTAGAGTGTCTGTCCTCTTGCACTTAAGTCGGCATTGTGCCTTTTGTAATATATTCGGATGCAATTTCAGTGTTTCATCGTCAATAAGAAGGTCCATGGTATACAGTAAACCTGAAGTGAACCATCGGAATCTAAAACTGGACTCACAGGAGAGGTTCAAATCATAGAAAGTTAGAGTGTCAGTCCTCTTGTACTTAAGTCTGCATTGTGCCTTTTGTATTAAATTCGGATGCAATTTCTGTGTTTCGTCGTCAATAAGATGGTCCAAGATATACACTAAACCTAAAGTGAAGCATCGGTATCTAAAACTGGACTCACAGGAGAGGTTCAAATCATAGAAAGTTAGAGTGTCAGTCCTCTTGTACTTAAGTCTGCATTGTGCCTTTTGTATTAAATTCGGATGCAATTTCTGTGTTTCATCGTCAATAAGAAGATCCAAGGGATGCAGTAAACCTGAAGTGAATCATCATAATCTAAAACTCAACTCACAGGAGAGGTTCAAAACAAAGAAATTTAGAGTGTCTGTCCTCTTGTACTTAAGTCGGCATTGTGCCTTTTGTATTATATTCGGATGCAATATCTGTGTTTCATCGTAAATAAGAAGGTTTAAGGTATACAGTAAACCTGAAGTGAAGCATCGGAATCTAAAACTGGACTCACAGGAGGTGTTCTAATCATAGAAACTTAGAGTGTCAGTTCTCTTGTACTTAAGTCGGCATTGTGCCTTTTGTATTAAAGTCGGATGCAATTTCTATTATTCATCGGCAATAAGAATGTCCAAGGGATACAGTAAACCGGAAGTGAAGCATCGGACTCCAATACTGGACTAACAGGAGAGGTTTCAATCAAAGAAAGTTAGAGTGTCAGTCCTCTTGTACTTAAGTCGACATTATGCATTTTGTATTAAATTCGGATGCAACTTCTGTGTTTCATCGTCAAGACGATTGTCTTAGGTATACTGTAAACCTGAAGTGAAGCATCGGAATCTAAACCTGGACTCACACGAGAGGTTTAAATCATAGAAAGTTAGAGTGTCTGTCCTCTTGCACTTAAGTCGGCATTGTGCCTTTTGTATTAAATTCGGATGCAATTTCTGTGTTTCATCGTCAATATGAAAGTCCAAGGTATACAGTAAACCTGAAGTGAAGCATCGGAATCTAAAACTGGACTCACAGGAGAGGTTCAAATCATAGAAAGGTAGATGTGTCAGTCCTCTTGTACTTAAGACGCCATTGTGCCTTTGTATTAAATTCGGATGCAATTTCTGTGTTTCATCGTCAATAAGAAGGTCCAAGGTATTCAGTAAACCTGAAGTGAAGCATCGGAATGTAAAACTGGACTCACAGGAGAAGTTTAAATCAAAGAAAGTTAGAGTGTCTGTCCTCTTGTACTTAAGTCGGCATTGTGCCTTTTGTATTAAATTCGGATGCAATTTCTGTGTTTCATCGTCAATGAGAAGGACAAGGGATACGGTAAACCTGAAGTGAGGCATCGGAATCTAAAACTGGACTCACAGGAGAGGTTCAAATCATAGAAACTTAGAGTGTCAGTCCTCTTGTACTTAAGGCAGCATTGTGCCTTTTGTATTAAATTCGGATGCAATTTCTGTGTTTCATAGTCAATAAGAAGGTCCAAGGTATACAGTGAACCTGAAGAGAAGCATCAGAATCTTAAACTGGATTCATAGGAGAGGTTTAAATCATAGAAAGTTAGAGTGGTAGTCCACTTTTTCTGAAGTCGGCATTGTGCCTTTTGTATTGAATTCGGATGCAATTTCTGTGTTCCATCGTCAATAAGAAGGTCCAAGGGATACAGTAAACCTGAAGTGAAGCATCGGAATCTGAAACTGGACTCACAGGATAGGTTCAAATCATAGAAAGTTAGAGTGTCAGTCCTCTTGTACTTAAGTCGGCATTGTGAGTTTTGTATTAAATTCGGATGCAATTTCTGTGTTTCATCGTCAATGAGAAGGACCAAGGGATACGGTAAACCTGAAGTGAAGCATTGGAATCTAAAACTGGACTCACAGGGGAGGTTCAAATTATAGAACGTTAGAGTGTCAGTCCACTTGTACGTAAGTCCGCATTGTGACTTTTGTATTAAATTCGGATGCAATTTCTGTATTTCTACGTCAATAAGAAAGTCCAAGGTATAGAGTAAACCGGAAGTGAAGCATCGGAAACCAAAGCTGGACTCACAGGAGAGGTTCCAATCATAGAATGTTAGAGTGTCAGTCCTCTCGTAGTTGACTCGGCATTGTGCTTTTTGTATTAAATTCGGATGCAATTACTGTGTTTCATCGTCAATAAGAAGGTCCAAGGGATACAGTAAACTTGAAGTGCAACATCGGAATCTAAAACTGGACTCAAAGGCGAGGTTTAAGTCATAGAATGTTAGAGTGTCAGTCCTCTTGTACTTAATTCGGCGTTGTGCCTTTTGTATTGAATTCGGTTGCAATTTCTGTGTTTCATCGTCAATAAGAAGGTCCAAGGGGTACAGTAAACCTGAAGTGAAGCATCGGTATCTAAAACTGAACTCACAGGAGAGGTTCAAATCATAGAAAATTAGAGTGTCAGTCCTTTTGTGCTGAAGTCGGCATTGTGCCTTTTGTATTAAATTCGGATGCAATTTCTGTGCTTCATCGTCAATAAAAACGTCCAAAGGATACAGTAAACCTGAAGTGAAGCATCGGAATCTAAAACTGGATTCAAAGGAGAGGTTCAATTCATAGAATGTTAGAGTGTCAGTCCTCTTGTACTTAAGTCTGCAATGTGCCTTTTGTATTAAATTCGGATGCAATTTCTGTGTTCATCGTCAATAAGAATGTCCAAGATTTACAATACACCTGAAGTGAAGCATCGGAATCTACAACTCAACACACAGGAGAGGTTAATATCATGGAAAGTTAGAGTGTCAGTCCTCTTGTACTTAAGTCGGCATTGTGCCTTTTGCATTAAATTCGGATGTAATTTCTGTATTTCATCGTCAATAAGAAGGTCCAAGGTATACAGTAAACCTGAAGTGAAGCATCGGAATCTAAAACTGGATTCAAAGGAGAGGTTTAAATCATAAAAGTTAGAGTGTCAGTCCTCTTGTACTTAAGTCGGCATTGTGCCTTTTGTATTAAATTCGGATGAAATTTCTGTGCTTCATTGTCAATAAGAAGGTCCAAGGTATACAGAAAACCTAAAGAGAAAGCATCGGAATCTAAAACTGGACTCACAGGAGCGGTTAAATCATAGAAAGTTAGAGTGGCAGTCCACTTGTACTTAAGTCGGCATTGTGCCTTTTGTATCAAATTCGGATGAAATTTCTGTGTTTCTTCGTCAATAAGAAGGTCCAAGGGATACAGTAAACCTGAAGTGAAGCATCAGAATCTATAACTGGACTCACAGGAGAGGTTCAAATCATAGAAAGTTAGAGTGTCAGTCCTCTTGTACTTAAGTTGGTATTGTGCCTTTTGTATTAATTTCGGATGCAATTTCTGTGTTTCATCGTCAATGAGAATGACCAAGGGATACGGTAAACCTGAAGTGAAGCATCGGAATCTAAAACTGGACTCACAGGAGAGGTTCAAATCATAGAACGTTAGAGTGTCAGTCCTCTTGTACTTAAGTCGGCATTGAGCCTCTTGTATTAAATTCGGATGCAATTTCTGTATTTCATCATCAATAAGAAGGTCCAAGGTATAGAGTAAACGTGAAGTGTAGCATCGGAATCCAAAACTCCACTCACAGGAGAGGTTAAAATCATAGAAAGTTAGAGTGTCAGTCCTCTTGTATTTAAGGCAGCATTGTGCCTTTTGTATTAAATTCGGATGCAATTTCTGTGTTTCATCGTCAATAAGAAAGTCCAAGGGATACTGTGAACCTGAAGTGAAGCATCGGAATCCAAAACCGGGCTCACAGGAGAGGTTCAAATCACAGAAAATTAGAGTGTCTGTCATCTTTTACTTAAGTCGGAATTGTTCCTTTTGTATTAAATTCGGATGCAATTTCTGTGTGTCATCGTCAATTAGAAGGTCCACGGGATACAGTAAATCTGAATTGAAGCATCAGAATCTAGAACTGGACTCACAGGAGAGGTTCAAATCATAGAAATTTAGAGTGTCTGTCCTCTTGTACTTAAGTCGGCATTGTGCCTTTTGTATTAAATTTGGTAGCGTTTTCTGTGTTTCATCGTCAATAAGAAGGTCCAAGGTTTAGAGTAAACCTGAAGTGAAGCATCGGAATCCAAAACTTGACTCACAGGAGAGGTTCAAATCATAGAAAGTTAGAGTGTCAGTCCTCTTGTACTTAAGTCGGCATTGTGCCTTTTGTATTTAATTCGGATGCAATATCTGTGTTTCATCGTCAATAAGAAGGTCTTAGGTATACTGTAAACCTAAAGTGAAGATTGGAATCTAAAACAGGACTCACAGGAGAGGTTCCAATCATAGACAGTTAGAGTGTCTGTCCTCTTGTACTTAAGTCGGCATTGTGCCTTTTGTATTGAAGTCGGATGCAATTTCTATGATTCATCGTCAATAAGAAGGTCCAAGGGATACACTAAACCGAAAGTGAAGCATCGGAATCTAATACTGGAATCACAAGAGAGGTTTAAATCAAAGAAAGTTATAGTGTCTGTCCTCTTGTACTTAGTCGGCATTGTGGCATTTGTATTAAATTCGAATGCAATTTCTGTGTTTCATCGTCATTAAGAAGGTCCAAGGTATACAGTAAACCTGAAGTGAGGCATCGGAATCTGAAACTGGACGCATAGGAGAAGTTCAAATCATAGAAAATTCGAGTGTCAGTCCTCTTGTACTTAAGTCGACATTATGCGTTTTGTATTAAATTCGGATTCAATTTCTGTGTTTCATCGTCAATAAGAAGGTCTTAGGTACACTGTAAACCTGAAGTGAAGCATCGGAATCTAAAACTGGACTCACAGGAGAGGTTCAAATCATAGAAAATTAGAGTGCCAGTCCTCTTGTACTTAAGTCGGCATTGTGCCTTTTGTATTAAATTCGGATGCAATTTCTGTGCTTCATCGTCAATAAGAAGGTCCAAGGTATACAGTAAACCTGAAGTGAAGCATCGGAATCTAAAACTGGACTCACAGGAGAGGTTTAAATCAAAGAAACTTAGAGTGTCCGTCCTCTTGTTCTTAAGCCGGCATTGTGCCTTTTGTATTAAATTCGGATGCAATTTCTGTGTTTTATCGTCATTAAGAAGGTCCAAAGGATACAGTAAACCTGAAGTGAAGCATCGGAATCTAAAACTGGACTCCAGGAGAGGTTCAAATCATAGAAAGTGAGAGTGTCAGTCCTCTTGTACTTAAGTCGGCATTGTGCCTTTTGTATTAAATTCGGATCCAATTTCTGCGTTTGATCATCAATAAGAAGGTCCAAGGTATACAGTAAACCTGAAGTGAAGCATCGCAATCTAAATCTCAACTCACAGGAGAGGGTCAAATCATAGAAAGTTATAGTGTCAGTCCTCTTGTACTTAAGTCGGCATTGTGCCTTTTGTATTAAATTCGGATGCAATGTCTGTGATTCAACGTCAATAAGAAGGTCCAAAGTATACAGTAAACCTGAAGTGAAGCATCGGAATCTAAAACTGGACTCACAGGAGAGGTTCAAATCATAGAAAGTTAGAGTGTCCGTCCTCTTATACTTAAGTCTGCATTGTGCCTTTTGTATTAATTTCGGATGCAATTTCTGTATTTCATCGTCAACAAAAAGGTCTTAGGTATACAGTAAACCTGAAGTGAAGCCTCAGAATCTAAAACTGGACTCACAGGAGAGGTTCAAATCATAGAAAGTTAGAGTGTCAGTCCTCTTGTACTTAAGGCAGCATTGTGCCTTTTGTATTAAATTCGGATGCAATTTCTGTGTTTCATAGTCAACAAGAAGGTCCAAGGTATACAGTGAACCTGAAGAGAAGCATCAGAATCTAAAACTGGATTCAAAGGAGAGGTTTAAATCTTAGAAAGTTAGAGTGGTAGTCCTCTTTTTCTGAAGTCGGCATTGTGCCTTTTGTAATTAATTCGGTTGCAATTTCTGTGTTTCATCGTCAATAAGAAGGTCCAAGGGATACAGTTAACCTGAAGTGAAGCATCGGAATCTAAAACTGGACTCACAGGAGAGGTTCAAATCATAGAAAGTTAGAGTGTCTGTCCTCTTGTACTTAAGTCGGCATTGTGCATTTTGTATTAAATTCGGTTGCAATTTCTGTGTTTCATCGTCAATAAGAAGGTCCAAGGGATACAGTACACCTGAAGTGAACCATCGGAATCTAAATCTGGACTCACAGGAGAGGTTCATATCATAGAAAGTTAGAGTGTCAGTCCTCTTGTACTTAAGTCGGCATTGTGCCTTTTGTATTAAATTCTAATGCATTTTCTGTGTTTCTTCGTCAATAAGAAGGTCCAAGGGATAAAGTAAACCTGAAGCGAAGCATCAGAATCTCAAACTGGACTCACAGTAGAGGTTCAAATCATAGAAAGTTAGAGTGTCGGTCCTCTTGTACTTGAGGCGGCATTGTGCTTTTTGTATTAAATTCGGATGCAATTACTGTGTTTCATCGTCAATAAGAAGGTCCAAGGAATACAGTAAACTTGAAGTGCAGCATCGGAATCTAAAACTGGACTCAAAGGCGAGGTTTAAGTCATAGAATGTTAGAGTGTCAGTCCTCTTGTACTTAATTCGGCGTTGTGCCTTTTGTATTAAATTCGGATGCAATTTCTGTGTTTCATCGTCAATAAGAAGGTCCAAGGGGTACAGTAAACCTGAAGTGAAGCATCGGAATCTAAAACTGGACTCACAGGAGAGGTTCAAATCATAGAAAGTTAGAGTGTCTGTCCTCTTGTACTTAAGTCGGCATTGTGCATTTTGTATTTAATTCGGTTGCAATTTCTGTGTTTCATCGTCAATAAGACGGTCCAAGGGATACAGTAAACCTGAAGTGAACCATCGGAATCTAAAACTGGACTCACAGGAGAGGTTCATATCATAGAAAGTTAGAGTGTCAGTCCTCTTGTACTTAAGTCGGCATTGTGCCTCTTGTATTAAATTCTAATGCATTTTCTGTGTCTCTTCGTCAATAAGAAGGTCCAAGGGATACAGTAAACCTGAAGTGAAGCATCAGAATCTCAAACTGGACTCACAGGATAGGTTCAAATCATAGAAAGTTAGAGTGCCAGTCCTCTTGTACTTAAGTCGGCATTGTGCCTTTTGTATTAAATTCGGATGGAATTTCTGTGCTTCATCGTCAATAAGAAGTTCCAAGGTATACAGTAAACCTGAAGTGAAGCATCGGAATCTAAAACTGGACTCACAGCAGAGGTTTAAATCAAAGAAACTTAGAGTGTCCGTCCTCTTGTTCTTAAGCCGGCATTGTGCCTTTTGTATTAAATTCGGATGCAATTTCTGTGTTTTATCGTCATTAAGAAGGTCCAAAGGATACAGTAAACCTGAAGTGAAGCATCGGAATCTAAAACTGGACTCCAGGAGAGGTTCAAATCATAGAAAGTGAGAGTGTCAGTCCACTTGTACTTAAGTCGGCATTGTGCCTTTTGTATTAAATTCGGATCCAATTTCTGCGTTTGATCATCAATAAGAAGGTCCAAGGTATACAGTAAACCTGAAGTGAAGCATCGCAATCTAAATCTCAACTCACAGGAGAGGTTCAAATCATAGAAAGTTATAGTGTCAGTCCTCTTGTACTTAAGTCGGCATTGTGCCTTTTGTATTAAATTCGGATGCAATGTCTGTGATTCAACGTCAATAAGAAGGTCCAAAGTATACAGTAAACCTGAAGTGAAGCATCGGAATCTAAAACTGGACTCACAGGAGAGGTTCAAATCATAGAAAGTTAGAGTGTCCGTCCTCTTATACTTAAGTCTGCATTGTGCCTTTTGTATTAATTTCGGATGCAATTTCTGTATTTCATCGTCAACAAAAAGGTCTTAGGTATACAGTAAACCTGAAGTGAAGCCTCAGAATCTAAAACTGGACTCACAGGAGAGGTTCAAATCATAGAAAGTTAGAGTGTCAGTCCTCTTGTACTTAAGTCGGCATTGTGCATTTTGTATTAAATTCGGTTGCAATTTCTGTGTTTCATCGTCAATAAGAAGGTCCAAGGGATACAGTACACCTGAAGAGAAGCATCAGAATCTAAAACTGGATTCAAAGGAGAGGTTAAAATCATAGAAAGTTAGAGTGGTAGTCCTCTTTTTCTGAAGTCGGCATTGTGCCTTTTGTATTTAATTCGGTTGCAATTTCTGTGTTTCATCGTCAATAAGAAGGTCCAAGGGATACAGTTAACCTGAAGTGAAGCATCGGAATCTAAAACTGGACTCACAGGAGAGGTTCAAATCATAGAAAGTTAGAGTGTCTGTCCTCTTGTACTTAAGTCGGCATTGTGCATTTTGTATTAAATTCGGTTGCAATTTCTGTGTTTCATCGTCACTAAGAAGGTCCAAGGGATACAGTACACCTGAAGTGAACCATCGGAATCTAAATCTGGACTCACAGGAGAGGTTCATATCATAGAAAGTTAGAGTGTCAGTCCTCTTGTACTTAAGTCGGCATTGTGCCTTTTGTATTAAATTCTAATGCATTTTCTGTGTTTCTTCGTCAATAAGAAGGTCCAAGGGATACAGTAAACCTGAAGTGAAGCATCAGAATCTCAAACTGGACTCACAGTAGAGGTTCAAATCATAGAAAGTTAGAGTGTCGGTCCTCTTGTACTTGAGGCGGCATTGTGCTTTTTGTATTAAATTCGGATGCAATTACTGTGTTTCATCGTCAATAAGATGGTCCAAGGAATACAGTAAACTTGAAGTGCAGCATCGGAATCTAAAACTGGACTCAAAGGCGAGGTTTAAGTCATAGAATGTTAGAGTGTCAGTCCTCTTGTACTTAATTCGGCGTTGTGCCTTTTGTATTAAATTCGGATGCAATTTCTGTGTTTCATCGTCAATAAGAAGGTCCAAGGGGTACAGTAAACCTGAAGAGAAGCATCGGAATCTAAAACTGGACTCACAGGAGAGGTTCAAATCATAGAAAGTTAGAGTGTCTGTCCTCTTGTACTTAAGTCGGCATTGTGCATTTTGTATTAAATTCGGTTGCAATTTCTGTGTTTCATCGTCAATAAGAAGGTCCAAGGGATACAGTAAACCTGAAGTGAACCATCGGAATCTAAAACTGGACTCACAGGAGAGGTTCATATCATAGAAAGTTAGAGTGTCAGTCCTCTTGTACTTAAGTCGGCATTGTGCCTTTTGTATTAATTTCTAATGCATTTTCTGCGTTTCTTCGTCAATAAGAAGGTCCAAGGGATACAGTAAACCTGAAGTGAAGCATCAGAATCTCAAACTGGACTCACAGGATAGGTTCAAATCATAGAAAGTTAGAGTGCCAGTCCTCTTGTACTTAAGTCGGCATTGTGCCTTTTGTATTAAATTCGGATGGAATTTCTGTGCTTCATCGTCAATAAGAAGGGCCAAGGTATACAGTAAACCTGAAGTGAAGCATCGGAATCTAAAACTGGACTCACAGGAGAGGTTTAAATCAAAGAAACTTAGAGTGTCCGTCCTCTTGTTCTTAAGCCGGCATTGTGCCTTTTGTATTAAATTCGGATGCAATTTCTGTGTTTTATCGTCATTAAGAAGGTCCAAAGGATACAGTAAACCTGAAGTGAAGCATCGGAATCTAAAACTGGACTCCAGGAGAGGTTCAAATCATAGAAAGTGAGAGTGTCAGTCCTCTTGTACTTAAGTCGGCATTGTGCCTTTTGTATTAAATTCGGATCCAATTTCTGCGTTTGATCATCAATAAGAAGGTCCAAGGTATACAGTAAACCTGAAGTGAAGCATCGCAATCTAAATCTCAACTCACAGGAGAGGTTCAAATCATAGAAAGTTATAGTGTCAGTCCTCTTGTACTTAAGTCGGCATTGTGCCTTTTGTATTAAATTCGGATGCAATGTCTGTGATTCAACGTCAATAAGAAGGTCCAAAGTATACAGTAAACCTGAAGTGAAGCATCGGAATCTAAAACTGGACTCACAGGAGAGGTTCAAATCATAGAAAGTTAGAGTGTCCGTCCTCTTATACTTAAGTCTGCATTGTGCCTTTTGTATTAATTTCGGATGCAATTTCTGTATTTCATCGTCAACAAAAAGGTCTTAGGTATACAGTAAACCTGAAGTGAAGCCTCAGAATCTAAAACTGGACTCACAGGAGAGGTTCAAATCATAGAAAGTTAGAGTGTCAGTCCTCTTGTACTTAAGGCAGCATTGTGCCTTTTGTATTGAATTCGGATGCAATTTCTGTGTTTCATAGTCAATAAGAAGGTCCAAGGTATACAGTGAACTTGAAGAGAAGCATCAGAATCTAAAACTGGATTCAAAGGAGAGGTTTAAATCATAGAAAGTTAGAGTGGTAGTCCTCTTTTTCTGAAGTCGGCATTGTGCCTTTTGTATTTAATTCGGTTGCAATTTCTGTGTTTCATCGTCAATAAGAAGGTCCAAGGGATACAGTTAACCTGAAGTGAAGCATCGGAATCTAAAACTGGACTCACAGGAGAGGTTCAAATCATAGAAAGTTAGAGTGTCTGTCCTCTTGTACTTAAGTCGGCATTGTGCATTTTGTATTAAATTCGGTTGCAATTTCTGTGTTTCATCGTCAATAAGAAGGTCCAAGGGATACAGTACACCTGAAGTGAACCATCGGAACCTAAATCTGGACTCACAGGAGAGGTTCATATCATAGAAAGTTAGAGTGTCAGTCCTCTTGTACTTAAGTCGGCATTGTGCCTTTTGTATTAAATTCTAATGCATTTTCTGTGTTTCTTCGTCAATAAGAAGGTCCAAGGGATACAGTAAACCTGAAGCGAAGCATCAGAATCTCAAACTGGACTCACAGTAGAGGTTCAAATCATAGAAAGTTAGAGTGTCGGTCCTCTTGTACTTGAGGCGGCATTGTGCTTTTTGTATTGAATTCGGATGCAATTACTGTGTTTCATCGTCAATAAGAAGGTCCAAGGAATACAGTAAACTTGAAGTGCAGCATCGGAATCTAAAACTGGACTCAAAGGCGAGGTTTAAGTCATAGAATGTTAGAGTGTCAGTCCTCTTGTACTTAATTCGGCGTTGTGCCTTTTGTATTAAATACGGATGCAATTTCTGTGTTTCATCGTCAATAAGAAGGTCCAAGGGGTACAGTAAACCTGAAGTGAAGCATCGGAATCTAAAACTGGACTCACAGGAGAGGTTCAAATCATAGAAAGTTAGAGTGTCTGTCCTCTTGTACTTAAGTCGGCATTGTGCATTTTGTATTAAATTCGGTTGCAATTTCTGTGTTTCATCGTCAATAAGAAGGTCCAAGGGATACAGTAAACCTGAAGTGAACCATCACAATCTAAAACTTGACTCACAGGAGAGGTTCATATCATAGAAAGTTAGAGTGTCAGTCCTCTTGTACTTAAGTCGGCATTGTGCCTTTTGTATTAAATTCTAATGCATTTTCTGTGTTTCTTCGTCAATAAGAAAGTCCAAGGGATACAGTAAACCTGAAGTGAAGCATCAGAATCTCAAACTGGACTCACAGGATAGGTTCAAATCATAGAAAGTTAGAGTGTCGGTCCTCTTGTACTTAAGGCGGCATTGTGCGTTTTGTATTAAATTCGGATGCAATTTCTGTATATCATCATCAATAAGAAGGTCCAACGTTTAGAGTAAACCAGAAGTAAAGCATCGGAATCCAAAACTGGACTCACAGGTGAGGTTCAAATCATAGAAAGTTACAGTGTCAGTCCTCTTGTACTTAAGGCGACATTGTGCCTTTTGTATTAAATTCGGATGCAATTTCTGTGTTTCATCGTCAATAAGAAAGTCCAAGGAATACAGTAAACTTGAAGTGCAGCATCGGAATCTAAAACTGGACTCAAAGGTGAGGTTCAAATCATAGAAAGTTAGAGTGCCAGTCCTCTTGTACTTAATTCGGCAATGTGCCTTTTGTATTATATTCGGATGCAATTTCTGTGTTTCATCGTCAATAAGAAGGTCCAAGGGATACAGTAAACCTGAATTGAAGCATCAGAATCTAGAACTGGACTCGCAGGAGTGGTTCAAATCATAGAAAGTTAGGGTGTCTGTCCTCTTGTACTTAAGTCGGCGTTGTGCATTTTGTATTAAATTTGGTTGCAATTTCTGTGTTTCATCGTCAATAAGAAGGTCCAAGGGATACAGTAAACCTGAAGTGAACCATCGGAATCTAAAACTGGACTCACAGGAGAGGTTCAAATCATAGAAAGTTCGAGTGTCAGTCCTCTCGTACTTAAGTCGGCATTGTGTCTTTTGTATTAAATTCTAATGCATTTTCTGTGTTTCTTCGTCAATAAGAAGGTCCAAGGGATACAGTAAACCTGAAGTGAAGCATCAGAATCTCAAACTGGACTCACAGGAGAGGTTCAAATCATAGAAAGTTAGAGTGTCAGTCCTCTTGTACTTAAGTTGGCATTGTGCTTTTGTATTAAATTCAGATGCATTTTCTGTGTTTCATCGTCAATGAGAAGGACCAAGAGATACGGTACACTTGAAGTAAAGCATCGGAATCTAACACTGGACTCACAGGAGAGGTTCAAATCATAGAACGTTAGAGCGTCAGTCCTCTTGTGCTTAAGGCGGCATTGTGCCTTTTGTATTAAATTCGGATGCAATTTCCATATATCATCATCAATAAGAAGGTCCAAGGTTTAGTGTAAACCTGAAGTGAAGCATCGGAATCCAAAACTGGACTCACAGGAGAGGTTCAAATCATAGAAAGTTAGAGTGTCAGTCCTCTTGTACTTAAGTCGGCATTGTGCCTTTTGTATTAAATTCGGATGCAATTTCTGTGTTTCATCGTCAATGAGAAGGACCAAGGGATACGGTAAACCTGAAGTGAAGCATCGGAATCTAAAACTGGACTCACAGGAGAGGTTTAAATCATAGAACGTTTGAGTGTCTGTCCTCTTGTACTTAAGTCGGCATTGTGCCTTTTGTATTAAAGTCGGATGCAATTTATATGATTCATCGTCAATAAGAAGGTCCAAGGGATACACTAAACCGAACGTGAAGCATCGGAATCTAATACTGGAATCACAGGAGAGGTTTAAATCAAAGAAAGTTAGAGTGTCTGTCCTCTTGTACTTAGTCGGCATTGTGCCATTTGTATTAAATTCGAATGCAATTTCTGTGTTTCATCGTCATTAAGAAGGTCCAAGGTATACAGTAAACCTGAAGTGAGGCATCGGAATCTGAAACTGGACGCATAGGAGAAGTTCAAATCATAGAAAATTAGAGTGTCAGTCCTCTTGTACTTAAGTCGACATTATGCATTTTGTATTAAATTCGGATTCAATTTCTGTGTTTCATCGTCAATAAGAAGGTCTTAGGTACACTGTAAACCTGAGGTGCAGCATCGGAATCTAAAACTGGACTCACAGGTGAGGTTTAAATCAAAGAAACTTAGAGTGTCCGTCCTCTTGTACTTAAGTCGGCATTGTGCCTTTTGTATTAAATTCGGATGCAATTTCTGTGTTTTATCGTCATTAAGACGGTCCAAAGGATACAGTAAACCTGAAGTGAAGCATCGGAATCTAAAACTGGACTCACAGGAGAGGTTCAAATCATAGAAAGTGAGAGTGTCAGTCCTCTTGTACTTAAGTCGGCATTGTGCCTTTTGTATTAAATTCGGATCCAATTTCTGCGTTTGATCATCAATAAGAAGGTCCAAGGTATACAGTAAACCTGAAGTGAAGCATCGCAATCTAAATCTCAACTCACAGGAGAGGTTCAAATCATAGAAAGTTATAGTGTCAGTCCTCTAGTACTTAAGTCGGCATTGTGCCTTTTGTATTAAATTCGGATGCAATGTCTGTGATTCAACGTCAATAAGACGGTCAAAAGTATACAGTAAAAATGAAGTGAAGCATCGGAATATAAAACTGGACTCACAGGAGAGGTTCAAATCATAGAAAGTTAGAGTGTCCGTCCTCTGATACTTAAGTCTGCATTGTGCTTTTTGTATTAATTTCGGATGCAATTTCTGTATTTCATCGTCAATAAAAAGGTCTTAGGTATACAGTAAACCTGAAGTGAAGCCTCAGAATCTGAAACTGGACTCACAGGAGAGGTTCAAATCATAGAAAGTTAGAGTGTCAGTCCTTTTGTACTTAAGGCAGCATTGTGCCTTTTGTATTAAATTCGGATGCAATTTCTGTGTTTCATAGTCAATAAGAAGGTCCAAGGTATACAGTGAACCTGAAGAGAAGCATCAGAATCTAAAACTGGATTCAAAGGGGAGGTTTAAATCATAGAAAGTTAGAGTGGTAGTCCTCTTTTTCTGAAGTCGGCGTTGTGCCTTTTGTATTTAATTCGGATGCAATTTCTGTGTTTCACCGTCAATAAGAAGGTCCAAGGGGTACAGTAAACCTGAAGTGAAGCATCGGAATCTAAAACTGAACTCACAGGAGAGGTTCAAAACATAGAAAGTTAGTGTGTCAGTCCTTTTGTACTTAAGTCGGCATTGTGCCTTTTAAATTAAATTCGGATGCAATTTCTGTGATTCATCGTCAATAAGAAGGTCCAAGGGATACAGTAAACCTGAAGTGAAGCATCGGAATCTAAAACTGGACTCACAGGAGCGGTTAAATCATAGAAAGTTAGAGTGGCAGTCCTCTTGTACTTAAGTCGGCATTGTGCCTTTTGTATTAAATTTGGATGCAATTTCTGTGTTTCATCGTCAATAAGAAGGTCCAAGGGATACAGTAAACCTGAAATGAAGCATCAGAATCTTAAACTGGACTCACAGGAGAGGTTCAAATCATAGATAGATAGAGTGTCAGTCCTCTTGTACTTAAGTCGGCATTATGCATTTTATATTAAATTCGGATGTAATTTCTGTGTTTCATCGTCAATAAGAAGGTCCAAGTGATACAGTAAACCTGAAGTGCAGCATCGGAATCTAAAACTCTACTCACAGGAGAGGTTCAAATCATAGAACGTTAGAGTGTCAGTCCTCTTGTACTTAAGTTGGCATTGTGCCTTTTGTATTAAATTCGCATGCAATTTCTGTGTTTCATCGTCAATAAGAATGTCCAAGGGATACAGTAAACCTGAAGTGAAGCATTGGAATCTAAAACTGGACTCACAGGAGCGGTTAAAGCATAGAAAGTTAGAGCGTCAGTCCTCTTGTACTTATGTCGGCATTGTGCCTTTTTTATTAAATTCGCATGCAATTTCTGTGCTTCATCGTCAATAAGAAGGTCCAATGGATACAGTAAACCTGAAGTGAAGCATCGGAATCTACTACTCAACTCACACGAGAGGTTCAAATCATAGAAAGTTAGAGTGTCAGTCATCATGTACTTGAGTCGGCTTTGTGCCTTTTGTATTATATTCGGATGTAATTTCTGTGTTTCATCGTCAATAAGAAGGTCCAAGGGGTACAGCAAACCTGAAGTGAAGCATCGGAATCTAAAACTGAACTCACAGGAGAGGTTCAAATCATAGAAAGTTAGTGTGTCAGTCCTTTTGTACTTAAGTCGGCATTGTGCCTTTTATATTAAATTCGGATGCAATTTCTGTGCTTCATCGTCAATAAGAAGGTCCAAGGGATACAGTAATCCTGGAGTGAGGCATCGAAATCTAAAACTGGACTCACAGGAGAGGTTCAAATCATAGAACGTTAGAGTGTCTGTCCTCTTGTACTTAAGGCGGCATTGTGCCTTTTGTATTAAATTCGGATGCAATTTCTGTATTTCATCATCAATAAGAAGGTCCAAGGTTTAGAGTAAACCTGAAGTGAAGCATCGGAATCCAAAACCGGACTCACAGGAGAGGTTCAAATCATAGAACGTTAGAGTGTCAGTCCTCTTGTACTTAAGTTGGCATTGTGCCTTTTGTATTAATTTCGGATGCAATTTATGTGTTTCATCGTCAATGAGAAGGACCAAGGGATACGGTAAACCTGAAGTGAAGCATCAGAATCCAAAACTGGACTCACAGGAGAGGTTCAAATCATAGAACGTTAGAGTGTCAGTCCTCTTGTACTTAAGTCGGCATTGTGCCTTTTGTATTAAATTCGGATGCAATTTCTGTATTTCATCATCAATAAGAATGTCCAAGGTGTAGAGTAAACCTGAAGTGAAGCATCGGAATCCAAACCTGGACTCACAGGAGAGGTTCAAATCATAGAAAGTTAGAGTGTCAGTCCTCTTGTACTTAAGGCAGCATTGTGACGTTTGTATTAAATTCGGATGCAATTTCTGTGTTTCATCGTCAATAAGGAGGTCCAAGGAATACAGTAATCCTGAAGTGAAGCATCGGAATCCAAAATCGGGCTCACAGGAGACTTTCAAATCACAGAAATTTAGTGTGTTTGTCCTCTTTTACTTAAGTCGGCATTGTGCCTTTTGTATCAAATTCGGATGCAATTTCAGTGTTTCATCGTTAATTAGAAGGTCCAAGGGATACAGTAAACCTGAAATGAAGCATCGGAATCTAAAACTGGACTCACAGGTAAGGTTCAAATCGTAGAAAGTTAGAGTGTCAGTCCTCTTGTACTTAAGTCGGCATGGTGACATTTGTATTAAATTCGAATGCAATTTCTGTGTTTCATCGTCAATAATAAGGTGCAAGGTATACAGTAAAATTGAAGTGCAGCATCGGAATCTAAAACTGGACTCAAAGGCGAGGTTCAAATCGTAGAAAGTTAGAGTGTCAGTCCTCCTTCACTTAATTCGGCATTGTGCCTTTTGTATTAAATTAGAATGCAATTTCTGTGTTTCATCGTCAATAAGATGGTCCAAGGGATACAGTAAACCTGAATTGAAGCATCAGAATCTAGAACTGGACTCACAGGAGAGGTTCAAATCATAGAAAGTTAGAGTGTCTGTCCTCTTGTACTTAAGTCGGCATTGTGCATTTTGTATTAAATTCGGTTGCAATTTCTGTGTTTCATCGTCAATAAGAAGGTGCAAGGGATACAGTAAACATGAAGTAAACCATCGGAATCTAAAACTGGACTCACAGGAGTGGTTTAAATCATAGAAAGTTAGAGTGACAGTCCTCTTGTACTTAAGTCGGCATTGTGCCTTTTGTATTAAATTCTAATGCATTTTCTGTGTTTCTTTGTCAATAAGAAGGTCCAAGGGTTACAGTAAACCTGAAGTGAAGCATCAGAATCTCAAACTGGACTCACAGGAGAGGTTCAAATCATAGAAAGTTAGAGTGTCAGTCCTCTTGTACTTAAGTTGGCATTGTGCTTTTGTATTAAATTCAGATGCATTTTCTGTGTTTCATCGTCAATGAGAAGGACCAAGGGATACGGTAAACTTGAAGTGAAGCATCAGAATCTAAAACTAGACTCACAGGAGAGGTTCAAATCATAGAACGTTAGAGTGTCAGTCCTCTTATACTTAAGGCGTCATTGTGCCTTTTGTATTAAATTCGGATGCAATTTCTGTATTTCATCATCAATAAGAAGGTCCAAGGTTTAGAGTAAACCTGAAGTGAAGCATCGGAATCCAAAACTGGACTCACAGGAGAGGTTCAAATCATAGAAAGTTAGAGTGTCAGTCCTCTTGTACTTAAGGCGGCATTGTGCCTTTTGTATTAAATTCGGTTGCAATTTCTGTGTTTCATCGTCAATAAGAAGGTCCAAGGGATACTGTCAACCTCAAGTGAAGCATCGGAATCCAAAACCGGGCTCACAGGAGATGTTCAAATCACAGAAAGTTAGAGTGTCTGTCATCTTTTACTTAAGTCGGCATTGTTCAATTTGTATTAAATTCGGATGCAATTTCTGTGTGTCATCGTCAATTAGAAGGTCCAAGGGATACAGTAAACCTGAAATGACTCATCGGAATCTAAAACTGGACTCACAGGTAAGGTTCAAATCATAGAAAGTTAGAGTGTCATTCCCCTTGTACTTAAGTCGGCATGGTGCCATTTGTATTATATTCGGATGCAATTTCTGTGTTTCATCGTCAATAAGAAGTTCCAAGGAATACAGTAAACTTGAAGTGCAGGATCGGAATCTAAAACTGGACTCAAAGGCGAGGTTCAAATCATAGAAAGTTGGAGTGTCAGTCCTCTTGTACTTAATTCGGCATTGTGCCGTTTGTATTAAATTCGGATGCAATTTCTGTGTTTCATCGTCAATAAGAAGATCCAAGGGATACAGTAAACCTGAATTGAAGCATCAGAAACTTAAACTGGACTCACAGGAGAGGTTCAAATCATAGAAAGTTAGAGTGTCAGTCGTCTTGTAGTTAAGTCAGCATTGTGCCTTTTGTATTAAATTCGGATGCAATTTCTGTGTTTCATCGTCAATAAGAAGGTCCAAGGGATACAGTAAACCTGAAGTGAAGCATTGGAATCTAAACCTGGACTCACAGGAGCGGGTAAATCATAGAAAGTTAGAGCGTCAGTCCTCTTGTGCTTATGTCGGCATTGTGCCTTTTGTATTAAATTCGCATGCAATTTCTGTGCTTCATCGTCAATAAGGAGGTCCAAGGGATACGGTAAACCTGAAGTGAAGCATCGGAATCCAAAATCTGGCTCACAGGAGACTTTCAAATCATAGAACGTAAGAGTGTCAGTCCTCTTGCACTTAAGGCGGCATTGTGCCTTTTGTATTAAATTCGGATGCAATTTCTGTATTTCATCATCAATAAGAAGGTCCAAGGTTTAGAGTAAACCTGAAGTGAAGCATCGGAATCCAAAACTGGACTCACAGGAGAGGTTCAAATCATAGAAAAATAGAGTGTCTGTCCTCTTGTACTTAAGTCGGCATTGTGCATTTTGTATTAAATTCGGTTGCAATTTCTGTGTTTCATCGTAAATAAGAAGGTCCAAGGGATACAGTAAACCTGAAGTGAACCATCGGAATCTAAAACTGGACTCACAGGAGAGGTTTAAATCATAGAATGTTAGAGTGTCAGTCCTCTTGTACTTAAGTCGGCATTGTGCCTTTTGTATTAAATTCTAATGCATTTCCTGTGTTTCTTCGTCAGTAAGAAGGTCCAAGGGATACAGTAAACCTGAAGTGAAGCATCAGAATCTCAAACAGGACTCACAGGAGAGGTTCAAATCATAGAAAGTTAGAGTGTCAGTCCTCTTGTACTTAAGTTGGCATTGTGCTTTTGTATTAAATTCAGATGCATTTTCTGTGTTTCATCGTCAATGAGAAGGACCAAGGGATACGGTAAACTTGAAGTGAAGCATCGGAATCTAAAACTGGACTCACAGGAGAGGTTCAAATCATAGAACGTTAGAGTGTCAGTCCTCTTGTACTTAAGTCGGCATGGTGCCATTTGTATTAATTTCGGATGCAATTTCTGTGTTTGATCGTCAATAAGAAGGTCCAAGGGATACTGTGAACCTGAAATGAAGCATCGGAATCCAAAACCGGGCTCACAGGAGAGGTTCAAATCAAAGAAAGTTAGAGTGTCTGTGCTCTTTTACTTAAGTCGGCATTGTGCCTTTTGTATTTAATTCGGATGCAATTTCTGTGTTTCATCGTCCATAAGAAAGTCCAAGGGATACAGTAAACCTGAAATGAAGCATCGGAATCAAAAACTGGACACACAGGTAAGGTTCCTATCATAGAAAGTTGGAGTGTCATTCCTCTTGTACTTAAGTCGGCATGGTGCCATTTATATTATATTCGGATGCAATTTCTGTGTTTCATCGTCAATAAGAAGTTCCAAGGAATACAGTAAACTTGAAGTGCAGCATCGGAATCTAAAACTGGACTCAAAGGCGAGGTTCAAATCATAGAAAGTTAGAGTGTCTGTCCTCTTTTACTTAATTCGGCATTGTGCCTTTTGTATTAAATTCGGATGCAATTTCTGTGTTTCATCGTCAATAAGAAGATCCAAGGGAAACAGTAAACCTTAATTGAAGCATCAGAATCTTAAACTGGACTCACAGGAGAGGTTCAAATCATAGAAAGTTAGAGTGTCAGTCCTCTTGTAGTTAAGTCAGCATTGTGCCTTTTGTATTAAATTGGTATGCAATTTCTGTGTTTCATCGTCAATAAGAAGGTCCAAGGGATACAGTAAACCTGAAGTGAAGCATTGGAATCTAAAACTGGACTCATAGGAGCGGTTAAATCATAGAATGTTAGAGCGTCAGTCCTCTTGTACTTATGTCGGCATTGTGCCTTTTGTATTAAATTCGCATGCAATTTCTGTGCTTCATCGTCAATAAGAAGGTCCAAAGGATACAGTAAACCTGAAGTGCAGCATGGGAATCTAAAACTGAACTGACAGGAGAGGTCCAAATCGTAGAAAGTTAGTGTGTCAGTCCTTTTGTACTTAAGTCGGCATTGTGCCTTTTATATTAAATTCGGATGCAATTTCTGTGCTTCATCGTCAATAAGAAGGTCCAAGGGATACAGTAAACCTGAGGTGAAGCATCGGAATCTAAAACTGGACTCACAGGAGAGGTTCAAATCATAGAACGTTAGAGTGTCAGTCCTCTTGTACTTAAGGCGGCATTGTGCCTTTTGTATTAAATTCGGATGCAATTTCTGTAATTCATCATCAATAAGAAGGTCCAAGGTTTAGAGTAAACCTGAAGTGAAGCATCGGAATCCAAAACTGGACTCACAGGAGAGTTTCAAATCATAGAAAGTTAGAGTGTCAGTTGTCTTGTACTTAAGGCGGCATTGTGCCTTTCGAATTAAATTCGGATGCAATTTCTGTGTTTCATCTTCAATAAGTAGGTACAAGGGATACTGTGAACCTGAAGTGAAGCATCGGATCCAAAACCGGGCTCACAGGAGAGGTTCAAATCACAGAAAGTTAGAGTGTCTGTCATCTTTTACTTAAGTCGGCATTGTTCCTTTTGTATTAAATTCGGATGCAATTTCTGTGTGTCATCGTCAATTAGAAGGTCCAAGGATACAGTAAACCTGAAATGAAGCATCGGAATCCAAAACTGGACTCACTGGTAAGGTTCTAATCATAGAAAGTTAGAGTGTCATTCCTCTTGTACTTAAGTCGGCATGGTGCCATTTGTATTAAATTCGGATGCAATTTTTGTGTTTCATCGTCAATAAGAAGGTCCAAGGGATACTGTGAACCTGAAGTGAAGCATCGGAATCCAAAACCGGGCTCACAGGAGAGGTTCAAATCACAGAAAGTTAGAGTGTCTGTCCTCTTTTACTTAAGTCGGCATTGTGCCTTTTGTATTAAATTCGGATGCAATTTCTGTGTTTCATCGTCAATTAGAAAGTCCAAGGGATACAGTAAACCTGAAATGAAGCATCGGAATCTAAAACTGGACTCACAGGTAAGGTTCAAATCATAGAAAGTTAGAGTGTCACTCCTCTTGTACTTAAGTCGGCATGGTGCCATTTGTATTAAACGTCAATAAGAAGGTCCAAGGTATACAGTAAACCTGAAGTGAAGCATCGGAATCTAAAACTGGACTCACAGGAGAGGTTCAAATCATAAAAAGTTAGAGTGTCAGTCCTCTTGTACTTAAGTCAGCATTGTGCCTTTTGTATTAAATTCGGATGCAATATCTGTATTTCATCGTCTATATGAAGGTCCAAGGATACAGTAAACCTGAAGTGAAGCATTGGAATCTAAAACTGGACTCACAGGTGCGGTTAAATCATAGAAAGATAGAGCGTCAGTCCTCTTGTGCTTATGTCGGCATTGTGCCTTTTGTATTAAATTCGCATGCAATTTCTGTGCTTCATCGTCAATAAGAAGGTCCAAAGGATACAGTAAACCTGAAGTGAAGCATCGGAATCTAAAACTGGACTCACAGGAGAGGTTCAAATCATAGAACGTTAGAGTGGCAGGGCTCTTGTACTTAAGTATGCATTGTGCCTTTTGTATTAAATTCGGATGCAATTTCAGTGTTTCATCGACAATAAGAATGTCCAAGGTATACAGTAAACCTGAAGCAAGCATCGGAATCTACAACTCAACTCACAGGAGAGGTTCAAATCATAGAAAGTTAGAGTGTCAGTCCTCATGTACTTGAGTCGGCTTTGTGCCTTTTCTATTAAATTCGGATGCAATTTCTGTGTTTCATCGTCAACAAGAAGGTCCATGGTATACAGTAAACCTGAAGTGAAGCATGGGAATCTAATATTGGATTCACACTAGAGGTTTAAATCATAGAATGTTAGAGTGTCAGTCCTCTTGTACTTAAGTCGGCATTGTGGCTTTTGTATTAAATTCGGATGCAATTTCTGTGTTTCATCGACAATAACAAGGTCGAAGGGATACAGTAAACCTGAAGTGAAGCGTCGGAATCTAAAACAGGACTCACAGGAGAGGTTCAAATCATAGAACGTTGAGTATCAGTCCTCTTGTACTTAAGTTGGCATTGTGCCTTTTGTATTAAATTCGGATGCAATTTCTGTTTTTCATCGTCAATAAGAATGTCCAAGGTATACAGTAAAACTGAAGTGAAGCAATGGAATCTACAACTCAACTCACAGGAGAGGTTCAAATCATAGAAAGTTAGAGTGTCAGTCCTCTTGTACTTAAGTCGGCATTGTACCTTTTGTATTAAATTCGGATGCAATTTCATTATTTCATCATCAATAAGAAGGTCCAATGTATAGAGTAAACCTGAAGTGAAGCATCGGAATCCAAAACTGGACTCACAGGAGAGGTTCAAATCATAGAAAGTTAGAGTGTCAGTCCTCTTGTACTTAAGGCAGCATTGTGCCTTTTGTATTAAATTCGGATGCAATTTCTGTGTTTCATCGTCAATTAGGAGGTCCAAGGGATACAGTAAACCTGAAGTGAAGCATCGGAATCCAAAATCGGGCTCACAGGAGAGGTTCAAATCATAGAAATTTAGTGTGTTTGTCCTCTTTTACATAAGCCGGCATTGTGCCTTTTGTATTAAATTCGTATGCAATTTCTGTGTTTCATCGTTAATTAGAAGGTCCAAGGATTACAGTAAACCTGATATGAAGCATCGGATTCTAAAACTGTACTCACAGGTAACGTTCAAATCATAGAAAGTTAGAGTATCAGCCCTCTTGTACTTAAGTCGTCATGCTGACATTTGTATTAAATTCGGATACAATTTCTGTGTTTCATCGTCAATAAGAAGGTCCAAGTGATACAGTAAACATGAAGTGCAGCATCGGAATCTAAAACTGGACTCAAAGGCGAGGTTCAATTAAATAGAAACTTAGAGTGTTAGTCCTCCTGTACTTAATTCGGCATTGTGCCTTTTGTATTAAATTGGAATGCAATTTCTGTGTCTCATCGTCAATAAGAAGGTCCAAGGGATACAGTAAACCTGAATTGAAGCATCAGAATCTAGAACTGGACACACAGGAGAGGTTCAAATCATAGAAAGTTAGAGTGTCTGTCCTCTTGTACTTAAGTCGGCATTGTGCATTTTGTATTAAATTCGGATGCAATATCTGTGTTTCATCGTCAATAAGAAGGTCCAAGGGATGCAGTAAACCTGAAGTGAAGCATCGGAATCTAAAACTGGACTCACATTAGAGGTTCAAATCATAGAACGTTAGAGTGACAGTCCTCTTGTACTTAAGTTGGCATTGTGCCTTTTGTATTAAATTCGGATGCAATTTCTGTTTTTCATCGTCAATAAGAATGTCCAAGGTATACAGTAAACCTGAAGTGAAGCAATGGAATCTACAACTCAACTCACAGGAGAGGTTCAAATCATAGAAAGTTAGAGTGTCAGTCCTCTTGTGCTTAAGTCTTCATTGTACCTTTTGTATTAAATTCGGATGCAATTTCTGAGTTTCATCGTCAATAAGAATGTCCAAGGTATACAGTAAACCTGAAGTGAAGCATCGGAATCTAAAACTGGATTCAAAGGAGAGGTTTAAATCATAAAAGTTAGAGTGTCAGTCCTCTTGTACTTAAGTCGGCATTGTGCCTTTTGTATTAAATTCGGATGAAATTTCTGTTCTTCATCGTCAATAACAAGGTCCAAGGTATACAGAAAACCTAAAGAGAAAGCATCGAAATCTAAAACTGGACTCACAGGAGCGGTTAAATCATTGAAAGTTAGAGTGGTAGTCCTCTTGTACTTAAGTCGGCATTGTTGCTTTTGTATTAAATTCGGATGCAATTTCTGTGTTTCATCGTCAGCAAGAAGGTCCAAGGGGTTCAGTAAACCTGAAGTGAAGCATCGGAATCTAAAACTGACCTCACAGGAGAGGTTCAAATCGTAGAAAGTTAGTGTGTCAGTCCTTTTGTACTTAAGTCGGCATTGTGTCTTTTATATTAAATTCGTATGCAATTTCTGTGCTTCATCGTCAATAAGAATGTCCAAGGGATACGGTAAACCTGAAGTGAAGCATCGGAATCTAAAACCGGGCTCACAGGAGAGGTTCAAATCATAGAAAGTTAAAGTGTCTGTCCTCTTTTACTTAAGTCGGCATTGTGCCTTTTGTATTAAATTCGGATGCAATTTCTGTGTTTCATCGTCAATTAGAAAGTCCAAGGGATACAGTAAACCTGAAATGAAGCATCGGAATCTAAAACTGGACTCACAGGTAAGGGTCAATTCATAGAAAGTTAGAGTGTCATTCCTCTTGTACTTAAGTCGGCATGGTGCCATTTGTATTAAATTCGGATGCAATTTCTGTGTTTCATCGTCAATAAGAAGGGCCAAGGAATACAGTAAACTTGAAGTGCAGCATCGGAATCTAAAACTGGACTCCAAGGCGAGGTTCAAATCATAGAAAGTTAGAGTGTCAGTCCTCTTGTACTTAATTCGGCATTGTGCCTTTTGTATTAAATTCGGATGCAATTTCTGTGTTTCATCGTCAACAAGACGGTCCAAGGGATACAGTAAACCTGAATTGAAGCATCATAATCTAAAACTGGACACACAGGAGAGGTTCAAATCATAGAAAGTTAGAGTGTCAGTCCTCTTGTACTTAAGTCGGCATTGTGCATTTTGTATTAAATTCTGATGTAATTTCTGTGTTTCATCGTCAATAAGAAGGTCCAAGTGATACAGTAAACCTGAAGTGAACCATCGGAATCTAAAACTGGACTCACAGGAGAGGTTCAAATCATAGAAAGTTAGAGTGTCAGTCCTCCTGTACTTAAGTCGGCATTGTGCCTTTTGTATTAAATTCAGATGCAATTTCTGTGTTTCATCGTCAATAAGAAGATCCGAGAGATACAGTAAACCTGAAGTGAAGCATCGGAATCTATAACTGGACTCTCAGGAGGGGTTAAAATCATTGAAAGTTATAGTGTCAGTCCTCTTGTACATAAGTCGGCATTGTGCCTTTGTATTAAATTCGGATGCAATTTCTGTATTTCATCGTCAATAAGAAGGTCCAAGGTATACATTAAACCTGAGGTGAAGCGTCGGAATCTAAAACTGGACTCACAGGAGAGGTTCAAATCATAGAATGTTAGAGTGTCAGTCCTCTTGTACTTAAGTCGGCATTGTGCCTTTTGTATTAAATTCGGATGCAATTTCTGTGTTTCATCTTCAATCAGATGGTCCTAGGAATACAGTAAACCTGAAGTGAAGCATCGGATCTAAAACTGGACTCACAGGAGAGGTTCAAATCATAGAAAGTTAGAGTGTCAGTCATCTTGTACATAAGTCGGCATTGTGCCTTTTGTATTAAATTCGCATGCAATTTCTGTGCTTCATCGTCAATAAGAAGGTCCAAAGGATACAGCAAACCTGAAGTGAAGCAGCGGAATCTAAAACTGGATTCACAGGAGAGGTTCAAATCATAGAACGTTAGAGTGTCAGTCCTCTTGTGCTTAAGTATGCATTGTGCCTTTTGTATTAAATTCGGATGCAATTTCTGTGTTTCATCGACAGTAAGAATGTCCAAGGTATACAGTAAACCTGAAGCGAAGCATCGGAATCTACAACTCAACTCACAGGAGAGGTTCAAATCATAGAAAGTTAGAGTGACAGTCCTCATGTACTTGAGTCGGCTTTGTGCCTTTTGTATTAAATTCGGATGCAATTACTGTGTTTCATCGTCAATAAGAAGGTCCATGGTATACAGTAAACCTGAAGTGAAGCATCGGAATGTAATACTGGATTCACACTAGAGGTTTAAACCATAGAATGTTGGAGTGTCAGTCCTCTTGTACTTAAGTCGGCATTGTGCCTTTTATAATAAATTCGGATGCAATTTCTGTGCTTCATCTTCAAGAAGAAGGTCCAAGGGATACAGTAAACCTGAAGTGAAGCATCGGAATCTAAAACAGGACTCACAGGAGAGGTTCAAATCATAGAACGTTGAGTGTCAGTCCTCTTGTACTTAAGTTGGCATTATGCCTTTTGTATTAAATTCGGATGCAATTTCTGTTTTTCATCGTCAATAAGAATGTCCAAGGTATACAGTAAACCTGAAGTGAAGCAATGGAATCTACAACTCAACTCACAGGAGAGGTTCAAATCATAGAAAGTTAGAGTGTCAGTCCTCTTGTGCTTAAGTCGGCATTGTACCTTTTGTATTAAATTCGGATGCCATTTCTGAGTTTCATCGTCAATAAGAATGTCCAAGGTATACACTAAACCTGAAGTGAAGCATCGGAATCTAAAACTGGATTCAAAGGAGAGGTTTAAATCATAAAAGTTAGAGTGTCAGTCCTCTTGTACTTAAGTCGGCATTGTGCCTTTTGTATTAAATTCAGATGAAATTTCTGTTCTTCATCGTAAATAAGAAGGTCCAAGGTATACAGAAAACCTAAAGAGAAATCATCGAAATCTAAAACTGGACTCACAGGAGCGGTTAAATCATTGAAAGTTAGAGTGGTAGTCCTCTTGTACTTAAGTCGGCATTGTGCCTTTTGTATTAAATTCGGATGCAATTTCTGTGTTTCATCGTCAATTAGGAGGTCCAAGGGATACAGTAAACCTGAAGTGAAGCATCGGAATCCAAAATCGGGCTCACAGGAGAGGTTCAAATCATAAAAAATTAGTGTGTTTGTCCTCATTTACATAGGCCGGCATTGTGCCTTTTGTATTAAATTCGGATGCAATTTCTGTGTTTCATCGTTAATTAGAAGGTCCAAGGATTACAGTAAACCTGATATGAAGCATCGGAATCTAAAACTGTTCTCACAGGTAACGTTCAAATCATAGAAAGTTAGAGTATCAGTCCTCTTGTACTTAAGTTGTCATGGTGACATTTGTATTAAATTCGGATACAATTTCTGTGTTTCATCGTCAATAAGAAGGTCCAAGGGATACAGTAAACATGAAGTGCAGCATCGGAATCTAAAACTGGACTCAAAGGCGAGGTTCAAATCATAGAAACCTAGAGTGTCAGTCCTCCTGTACTTAATTCGGCATTGTGCCTTTTGTATTAAATTGGAATGCAATTTCTGTGTTTCATCGTCAATAAGAAGGTCCAAGCGATACAGTAAACCTGAATTGAAGCATCAGAATCTAGAACTGGACTCACAGGAGAGGTTCAAATCATAGAAAGTTAGAGTGTCTGTCCTCTTGTACTTAAGTCGGCATTGTGCATTTTGTATTAAATTCGGATGCAATATCTGTGTTTCATCGTCAATAAGAAGGTCCAAGGGATACAGTAAACCTGAAGTGAAGCATCGGAATCTAAAACTGGATTCACAGGAGAGGTTCAAATCATAGAACGTTAGAGTGACAGTCCTCTTGTACTGAAGTTGGCATTGTGCCTTTTGTATTAAATTCGGATGCAATTTCTGTTTTTCATCGTCAATAAGAATGTCCAAGGTATACAGTAAACCTGAAGTGAAGCAATTTAATCAACAACTCAACTCACAGGAGAGGTTCAAATCATAGAAAGTTAGAGTGTCAGTCTTCTTGTGCTTAAGTCTTCATTGTACCTTTTGTATTAAATTCGGATGCAATTTCTGAGTTTCATCGTCAATAAGAATGTCCAAGGTATACAGTAAACCTGAAGTGAAGCATCGGAATCTAAAACTGGATTCAAAGGAGAGGTTTAAATCATAAAAGTTAGAATGTCAGTCCTCTTGTACTTAAGTCGGCATTGTGCCTTTTGTATTAAATTCGGATGAAATTTCTGTTCTTCATCGTCAATAAGAAGGTCCAAGGTATACAGAAAACCCAAAGAGAAAGCATCGAAATCTAAAACTGGACTCACAGGAGCGGTTAAATCATTGAAAGTTAGAGTGGTAGTCCTCTTGTACTTAAGTCGGCATTGTGCCTTTTGTATTAAATTCGGATGAAATTTCTGTGTTTCTTCGACAATAAGAAGGTCCAAGCGATACAGTAAACCTAAGTGAAGCATCAGAATTTCAAACTGGACTCACATGAGAGGTTCAAATCATAGAAATTTAGAGTGTCAGTCCTCTTGTATTTAAGTTGGCATTGTGCCTTTTGTATTAAATTCGGATGCAATTTCTGTGTTTCATCGTCAAAGAAAAGGACCAAGGGATACGGTAAACCTGAAGTGAAGCATCGGAATCTAAAACTGGACTCACAGGAGAGGTTCAAATCATAGAACATTAGAGTGTCAGTCCTCTTGTACTTAAGTCGGCATTGTACCTTTTGTATTAAATTCGGATGCAATTTCTGTATTTCATCATCAATAAGAAGGTCCAAGGTATAGAGTAAACCTGAAGTGAAGCATCGGAATCCAAAACAGAACTCACAGGAGAGGTTCAAATCATAGAAAGTTAGAGTGTCAGTCCTCTTGTACTTAAGGCAGCATTGTGCCTTTTGTATTAAATTGGGATGCAATTTCTGTGTTTCATCGTCAATTAGGAGGTCCAAGGGATACAGTAAACCTGAAGTGAAGCATCGGAATCCAAAATCGGGCTCACAGGAGAGGTTCAAATCATAGAAATTTAGTGTGTTTGTCCTATTTTACATAAGCCGGCATTGTGCCTTTTGTATTAAATTCGGATGCAATTTCTGTGTTTCATCGTTAATTAGAAAGTCCAAGGATTACAGTAAACCTGATATGAAGCATCGGAATCTAAAACTGTACTCACAGGTAACGTTCAAATCATAGAAAGTTAGAGTATCAGTCCTCTTGTACTTAAGTCGTCATGGTGACATTTGAATTAAATTCGGATACAATTTCTGTGTTTCATCGTCAATAAGAAGGTCCAAGGGATACAGTAAACATGAAGTGCAGCATCGGAATCTAAAACTGGACTCAAAGGCGAGGTTCAAATCATAGAAACTTAGAGTGTCAGTCCTCCTGTACTTAATTCGGCATTGTGCCTTTTGTATTAAATTGGAATGCAATTTCTGTGTTTCATCGTCAATAAGAAGGTTCAAGGGATACAGTAAACTTGAATTGAAGCATCAGAATCTAGAACTGGACTCACAGGAGAGGTTCAAATCATAGAAAGTTAGTGTGTCAGTCCTCATGTACTTGAGTCGGCTTTGTGCCTTTTGTATTAAAATCGGATGCAATTTCTGTGTTTCATCGTCAATAAGAAGGTCCATGGTATACAGTAAACCTGAAGTGAAGCATCGGAATGTAATACTGGATTCACACTAGAGGTTTAAATCATAGAATGTTAGAGTGTCAGTCCTCTTGTACTTAAGTCGGCATTGTGCCTTTTGTATTAAATTCGGATGCAATTTCTGTGTTTCATCGCCAATAAGAAGGTCCAAGGTGTACAGTAAACCTGAAGTGAAGCATCTGAATCTGAAACTGAACTCACACGAGAGGTTCAAATCATAGAAAGTTAGTGTGTCAGTCCTCTTGTACCTAAGTCTGCATTGTGCCTTTTATATTAAATTCGGATGCAATTTCTGTGCTTCATCGTCAATAAGAAGGTCCAAGGGATACAGTAAACCTGAAGTGAAGCATCGGAATCTAAAACTGGACTCACAGGAGAAGTTCAAATCGTAGAACGTTGAGTGTCAGTCCTCTTGTACTTAAGTTGGCATTGTGCCTTTTGTATTAAATTCGGATGCAATTTCTGTTTTTCATCGTCAATAAGAATGTCCTAGGTATACAGTAAACCTGAAGTGAAGCATCGGAATCTACAACTCAACTCACAGGAGAGGTTCAAATCATAGAAAGTTAGAGTGTCAGTCCTCTTGCGCTTAAGTCGGCATTGTGCCTTTTGTATTAAATTCGGATGCAATTTCTGTGTTTCATCGTCAATAAGAATGTCCAAGATTTACAATACACTTGAAGTGAAGCATCGGAATCTACAACACAACACACAGGAGAGGTAAAAATCATGGAAAGTTAGAGTGTCAGTCCTCTTGTACTTAAGTCGGCATTGTGCCTTTTGCATTAAATTCGGATGCAATTTCTGTGCTTCATCGTCAATTAGAAGGTCCAAGGTATACAGTAAACCTGAAGTGAAGTATCGGAATCTAAAACTGGATTCGAAGGAGAGGTTTAAATCATAAAAGTTAGAGTGTCAGTCCTCTTGTACTTAAGTCGGCATTGTGCCTTTTGTATTAAATTCGGATGAAATTTCTGTGCTTCATCGTCAATAAGAAGGTCCAAGGTATACAGAAAACCTAAAGTGAAAGCATCGGAATCTAAAACTGGACTCACAGGAGCGGTTAAATCATAGAAAATTAGAGTGGCAGTCCTCTTGTACTTAAGTCGGCATTGTGCCATTTGTATTAAATTCGGATGAAATTTCTGTGTTCCTTCGTCAATAAGAAGGCCCAAGGGATACAGTAAACCTGAAGTGAAGCATCAGAATCTCAAACTGGACTCACAGGAGAGGTTCAAATCATAGAAAGTTAGAGTGTCAGTCCTCTTGTACTTAAGTTGGCATTGTGCCTTTTGTATTAAATTCGGATGCAATTTCTGTGTTTCATCGTCAATGAGAAGGACCAAGGGAAACGGTAAACCTGAAGTGAAGCATCGGAATCTAAAACTGGACTCACAGGAGAGGTTCAAATCATAGAAAGTTAGAGTGTCAGTCCTCATGTACTTGAGTCGGCTTTGTGCCTTTTGTATTAAATTCGGATGCAATTTCTGTGTTTCATCGTCAATAAGAAGGTCCATGGTATACAGTAAACCTGAAGTGAAGCATCGGAATGTAATACTGGATTCACACTAGAGGTTTAAATCATAGAATGTTAGAGTGTCAGTCCTCTTGTACTTAAGTCGGCATTGTTCCTTTTGTATTAAATTCGGATGCAATTTCTGTGTTTCATCGTCAATAAGAAGGTCCAAGGTGTACAGTAAACCTGAAGTGAAGCATCTGAATCTGAAACTGAACTCACAGGAGAGGTTCAAATCATAGAAAGTTAGTGTGTCAGTCCTCTTGTACTTAAGTCTGCATTGTGCCTTTTATATTAAATTCGGATTCAATTTCTGTGCTTCATCGTCAATAAGAAGGTCCAAGGGATACAGTAAACCTGAAGTGAAGCATCGGAATCTAAAACTGGACTCACAGGAGAAGTTCAAATCATAGAACGTTGAGTGTCAGTCCTCTTGTACTGAAGTTGGCATTGTGCCTTTTGTATTAAATTCGGATGCAATTTCTGTTTTTCATCGTCAATAAGAATGTCCTAGGTATACAGTAAACCTGAAGTGAAGCATCGGAATCTACAACTCAACTCACAGGAGAGGTTCAAATCATAGAAAGTTAGAGTGTCAGTCCTCTTGCGCTTAAGTCGGCATTGTGCCTTTTGTATTAAATTCGGATGCAATTTCTGTGTTTCATCGTCAATAAGAATGTCCAAGATTTACAATACACTTGAAGTGAAGCATCGGAATCTACAACTCAACACACAGGAGAGGTAAAAATCATGGAAAGTTAGAGTGTCAGTCCTCTTGTACTTAAGTCGGCATTGTGCCTTTTGCATTAAATTCGGATGCAATTTCTGTGCTTCATCGTCAATTAGAAGGTCCAAGGTATACAGTAAACCTGAAGTGAAGTATCGGAATCTAAAACTGGATTCGAAGGAGAGGTTTAAATCATAAAAGTTAGAGTGTCAGTCCTCTTGTACTTAAGTCGGCATTGTGCCTTTTGTATTAAATTCGGATGAAATTTCTGTGCTTCATCGTCAATAAGAAGGTCCAAGGTATACAGAAAACCTAAAGTGAAAGCATCGGAATCTAAAACTGGACTCACAGGAGCGGTTGAATCATAGAAAATTAGAGTGGCAGTCCTCTTGTACTTAAGTCGGCATTGTGCCTTTTGTATTAAATTCGGATGAAATTTCTGTGTTCCTTCGTCAATAAGAAGGCCCAAGGGATACAGTAAACCTGAAGTGAAGCATCAGAATCTCAAACTGGACTCACAGGAGAGGTTCAAATCAGAGAAAGTTAGAGTGTCTGTCCTCTTGTACTTAAGTTGGCATTGTGCCTTTTGTATTAAATTCGGATGCAATTTCTGTGTTTCATCGTCAATGAGAAGGACCAAGGGAAACGGTAAACCTGAAGTGAAGCATCGGAATCTAAAACTGGACTCACAGGAGAGGTTCAAATCATAGAAAGTTAGAGTGTCAGTCCTCTTGTACTTAAGGCAGCATTGTGCCTTTTGTATTAAATTCGGATGCAATTTCTGTGTTTCATCGTCAATTAGGAGGTCCAAGGGATACAGTAAACCTGAAATGAGGCATCGGAATCCAAAATCGGGCCCACAGGAGAGGTTCAAATCATAGAAATTTAGTGTGTTTGTCCTCTTTTACTTAAGCCGGCATTGTGCCTTTTCTATTAAATTCGGATGCAATTTCTGTGTTTCATCGTTGATTAGAAGGTCCAAGGATTACAGTAAACCTGAAATGAAGCATCGGAATCTAAAACTGGACTCACAGGTAAGGTTCAAATCATAGGAAGTTAGAGTGTCAGTCCTCTTGTACTTAAGTCGGCATGGTGACATTTGTATTAAATTCGGATGCAATTTCTGTGTTTCATCGTCAATAAGAAGGTCCAAGGGATACAGTAAACATCGGAATCTAAAACTGGACTCAAAGGCGAGGTTAAAATCATAGAAACCTAGAGTGTCAGTCCTCCTGTACTTAATTCGGCATTGTGCCTTTTGTATTAAATTGGAATGCAATTTCTGTGTTTCATCGTCAATAAGAAGGTCCAAGGGATACAGTAAACCTGAATTGAAGCATCAGAATCTAGAACAGGACTCACAGGAGTGGTTCAAATCATAGAAAGTTAGAGTGTCTGTCCTCTTGTACTTAAGTCGGCATTGTGCATTTTGTATTAAATGCGGTTGCAATTTCTGTGTTTCATCGTCAATAAGAAGGTCCAAGGGATACAGTAAACCTGAAGAGAACCATCGGAATCTAAAACTGGATCACAGGAGAGGTTCAAATCATAGAAAGTTAGAGTGTCAGTCCTCTTGTACTTAAGTCGGCATTGTGCCTTTTGCATTAAATTCTAATGCAATTTCTGTGTTTCTTCGTCAATAAGAAGGTCCAAGGGATACAGTAAACCTGAAGTGAAGCATCAGAATCTCAAACTGGACTCACAGGAGAGGTTCAAATCATAGAAAATTAGAGTGTCAGTCCACTTGTACTTAAGTTGGCATTGTGCCTTTTGTATTAAATTCAGATGCAATTTCTGTGTTTCATCGTCAATGAGAAGGACCAAGGGATATGGTAATCTTGAGTGAAGCATCGGAATCTAAAACTGGACTCACAGGAGAGGTTCAAATCATAGAACGTTAGAGTGTCATTCCTCTTGTACTTAAGTCGGCATGGTGCCATTTGTATTAAATTCGGATGCAATTTCTGTGTTTCATCGTCAATAAGAAGGTCCAAGGGATACTGTGAACCTGAAGTGAAGCATCGGAATCCAAAACCGGGCTCACAGGAGAGGTTCAAATCACAGAAAGTTAGAGTGTCTGTCCTCTTTTACTTAAGTCGGCATTGTTCCTTTTGTATTAAATTCGGATGCAATTTCTGTGTTTCATCGTCAATTAGAAGGTCCAAGGGATACAGTAAACCTGAAATGAAGCATCGGAATCTAAAACTGGACTCACAGGTAAGGTTCAAATCATAGAAAGTTAGAGTGTCATTCCTCTTGTACTTAAGTCGGCATGGTGCCATTTGCATTAAATTCGGATGCAATTTCTGTGTTTCATCGTCAATAAGAAGGTCCAAGGGGTACTGTGAACCTGAAGTGAAGCATCGGAATCCAAAACCGGGCTTACAGGAGGGGTTCAAATCATAGAAAGTTAGAGTGTCTGTCCTCTTTTACTTAAGTCGGCATTGTGCCTTTTGTATTAAATTCGGATGCAATTTCTGTGCTTCATCGTCAATAAGAAGGGCCAAGGTATACAGTAAACTTGAAGTGCTGCATCGGAATCTAAAACTGGACTCAAAGGCGAGGTTCAAATCATATAAAGTTAGAGTGTCAGTCCTCTTGTACTTAATTCGGCATTGTGCCTTTTGTATTAAATTCGGATGCAATTTCTGTGTTTCATCGTCAGCAAGAAGGTCCAAGGGGTTCAGTAAACCTGAAGTGAAGCATCGGAATCTAAAACTGACCTCACAGGAGAGGTTCAAATCGTAGAAAGTTAGTGTGTCAGTCCTTTTGTACTTAAGTCGGCATTGTGTCTTTTATATTAAATTCGTATGCAATTTCTGTGCTTCATCGTCAATAAGATGGTCCTAGGAATACAGTAAACCTGAAGTGAAGCATCGGATCTAAAACTGGACTAACAGGAGAGGTTCAAATCATTGAAAGTTAGAGTGTCAGTCCTCTTGTACATAAGTCAGCATAGTGCCTTTTGTATTAAATTCGGATGCAATTTCTGTGTTTCATCGTCAATAAGAAGGTCCATGGTATGCAGTAAACCTGAAGTGAAGCATCGGAATCTAATACTGGATTCACACTAGAGGTTTAAATCATAAATTGTTAGAGTGTCAGTCCTCTTGTACTTAAGTCGGCATTGTGCCTTTTGTATTAAATTCGGAGGCAATTTCCGTGTTTCATCGTCAATAAGAAGGTCCAAGGTTTACAGTTAACCTGAAGTGAAGCATCGAAATCCAAAACTGACTCACAGGAGAGGTTCAAATCATAGAAAGTTAGAGTGTCAGTCCTCTTGTACTTAAGTCGGCACTGTGCCTTTTGTATTAAATTCGGGTGCAATTTCTGTGTTTCATCGTCAATAAGAAGGACCAAGTTATACAGTAAACCTGAAGTGAAGCAACAGAATCTAAAACTGGACTCACAGGAGAGGTTTAAATCATAGAAAGTTACAGGGTCAGTCCTCTTGTAATTAAGTCGGCATTGTGCCTTTTGTATTAAATTCAGATGCAATTTCTGTGTTTCATCGTCTATAAGATGGTCCTAGGAATACAGTGGCCCTGAAGTGAAGCATCGGAATCCAAAACTGGACTCACAGGAAAGGTTCAAGTCATAGATAGTTAGAGTGTCAGTCCTCTTGTACTTATGTCAGCATTGTGCCTTTTGTATTAAATTCGGATGCAATATTTGTGTTTCATCGTCAGTAAGAAGGTCCAAGGGATACAGTAACCCTGAAGTGAAGCATCGAAATCTAAAACTCAACTCACAGGAGAGGTTCAAATCATAGAAAGTTAGAGAGTCAGTCCTCTTGTACTTAAGTCGGCATTGTGCCTTTTGTATTGAATTCGGATGCAATTTCTGTGTTTCATCGTCAATAAGAAGGTCCAAGGGATTCAGTATACCTGAAGTGAAGCATCGGAATCTAAAACTGGACTCACAGGACAGGTTCAATTCATAGAAAGTTAGAGTTTCATCCTCTTGTACTTAAGTCGGCATTGTGCCTTTTGTATTAAATTCGGATGCAATTTCTGTGTTTCATCGTCAGCAAGAAGGTCCAAGGGATACAGTAAACCTGAAGTGAAGCATCGGAATATAAAACTGGACTCACAGGAGAGGTTCAAATCATAGAAAGTTAGAGTGTCTGTCCTCTTGTACTTAAGTCGGCATTGTGCCTTTGCTATTATGTTCGGATGCAATATCTGTGTTTCATCGTCAATAAGAAGTTCCGAGGGATACAGTAAACCTGAAGTGAAGCATCGGAATCTAAAACTGGACTCACAGGAGAGGTTCAAATCATAGAACGTTAGAGTGTCAGTCCTCTTGTACGTAAGTTGGCATTGTGCCTTTTGTATTAAATTGTAATGCAATTTCTGTGTTTCATCGTCAATAAGAATGTCCAAGGTATACAGTAAACCTGAAGCGTAGCATCGGAATCTACAACTCAACTTACAGGAGAGGTTAAAATCATAGAAAATTAGAGTGTCAGTCCTCATGTACTTGAGTCGGCATTGTGCGTTTTGTATTAAATTCGGATGCAATTTCTGTGCTTCATCGTCAATAAGAAGGTCCAAGGTATACAGTAAACCTGAAGTGAAGCATCGGAATCTAAAACTGGACTCACAAGAGAGGTTCAAATCAGAGAAAGTTAGAGTGTCAATCCTCTTGTACTTAAGTCGGCATTGTGCCTTTTGTATAAAATTCGGATGCAATTTCTGTGTTTCGTCGTCAATAAGAAGGTCCAAGGTATACAGTAAACCTGAAGTGAAGCATCGGAATCTAAAACTGGAAGCACAGGAGAGGTTCATATCATAGAAAGTTAGAGTGGCAGTCCTCTTGTATTTAAGTCGGCATTGTGCCTTTTGTATTAAATTCGGATGCAATTTCTGTGTTTCTTCTTCAATAAGAAGGTCCAAGGGATACAGTAAACCTGAAGTGAAGCATGGGAATCTAAAACTGGGCTCACAGGACAGGTTTAAATCATAGAATGTTAGAGTGTCAGTCCTCTTGTACTTAAGTCGGCATTGTGCCTTTTGTATTAAATTCGGATGCAATTTTGTGAGCTTCATCGTCAATAAGGAGGTCCAAGTGATACAGTAAACCTGAAGTGAAGCATCGGAATCTAAAACTGGACTCACAGAAGCGGTTAAATCATATAAAGTTAGTGTGTCAGTCCTCTTGTACATAAGTCGGCATTGTGCCTCTTGTATTAAATTCGGATGAAATTTCTGTGTTTCATCATCAATAAGACGGTCCAAGGTATGCGGTAAACCTGAAGTGAAGCATCGGAATCTAAAACTGGAAGCACAGGAGAGGTTCATATCATAGAATGTTAGAGTGTCAGTCTTCTTGTATTTAAGTCGGCATTGTGCCTTTTGTATTAAATTCGGATGCAATTTCTGTGTTTCATCGTCAATAAGGTGGTATAAGGTTTACAGTCAACCTGAAGTGAAGCATCGAAATCTAAAACTCAACTCAGAGGAGAGGTTCAAATCATAGAAAGTTAGAGTGGCAGTCCTCTTGTACTTAAGTCGGCATTGTGCTTTTGTATTAAATTCGGATGTAATTTCTGTGTTTCGTCGTCAATAAGAAGGTCCAAGTGATACAGTAAACCTGAAGTGAACCATCAGAATCTAAAACTGGACTCACAGGAGAGGTTCAAATCATAGAAAGTTAGAGTGTCAGTCCTCTTGTACTTTAGTCGGCATTGTGCCTTTTGTAGTAATTCAGATGCAATTTCTGTGTTTCATCGTCAATAAGAAGATCCGAGTGACACAGTAAACCTGAAGTGGAGCATCGGAATCTATAACTGGACTCTCAGGAGGGGTTCAAATCATTGAAAGTTATAGTGTCAGTCCTCTTGTACATAAGTCGGCATTGTGCCTTTGTATTAAATTCGGATGCAATTTCTGTATTTCATCGTCAATAAGAAGGTCCAAGGTATACAGTAAACCTGAGGTGAAGCGTCGGAATCTAAAACTGGACTCACAGGAGAGGTTCAAATCATAGAATGTTCGAGTGTCAGTCCTCTTGTACTTAAGTCGGCATTGTGCCTTTTGTATTAAATTCGGATGCAATTTCTGTGTTTCATCTTCAATAAGATGGTCCTAGGAATACAGTAAACCTGAAGTGAAGCATCGGATCTAAAACTGGACTAACAGGAGAGGTTCAAATCATAGAAACTTAGAGTGTCAGTCCTCATGTACTTGAGTCGGCTTTGTGCCTTTTGTATTAAATTCGGATGCAATTTCTGTGTTTCATCGTCAATAAGAAGGTCCATGGAATGCAGTAAACCTGAAGTGAAGCATCGGAATCTAATACTGGATTCACACTAGAGGTTTAAATCATAAATTGTTAGAGTGTCAGTCCTCTTGTACTTAAGTCGGCATTGTGCCTTTTGTATTAAATTCGGATGCAATTTCCGTGTTTCATCGTCAATAAGAAGGTCCAAGGTTGTAATATTAGTAATTTTCGCCTCACAAACATTAATATACGCTCAATAGTAAACGCCTGATGGCCTAAAGTTATCGAAAAATTGTAAAGTAAAAGAAATGAATCATCGCATAGCAGCGACAGAATCTATTATTCTTTATCTTTACCGTTCTTGCGCGGTGCCAGTAAATCTCTATGTACATGTATCGATTAATGGTGTAAAAAAGAATTCTGTTGTTTCAAGACAAATGAGGCTGTTGGCGCCTCACCTTTTACTGTTTGTGTTCCATGAGAGGCGGACGCAGACTTGCTGCGTTCAGCAACTGTATTTTATATTTTATGTGAAAATATTTAGTGAATATGCTAATTGTTATTTTTTCCAATCAGAAAACATGTAGTTTCTTGTAACTGATATCGAACAGACAGCGTCAAGAGGACATTTTGACTGTTATGTATAAAGTATTTAACCACAATGGTCATCTATTGTAATTTAATATGAAAAGGTACGTAGCATTAAAAAGAAAAACGTGTGTTAAAGATAAGTGTGCTTATTTTCGTAAATTAACCTTGATGAGTCCATCTCCTTATTTACTTAACTGTTAATTATTTTGTGTTACTTCATCATCAGAAATTACGATCACGCTGATGGGCCGAACGCAGCATGAGGCAGAAGGAACATTATCGTTTTCCTATTATTTCTGAACCAACTTTTTTTAATTGTGTAGTGTTGCATTTCTTTTAAAGTCTATAAATCTTCTGGTCCCTTAGTGTTGATCCGGGTATGACTACATCGCGACTATAAAAATGCACAGAAATGATAATGTTTCTTCCGAGCGATCTCAAATATATATATCAATATGCTGCTCTTATTCAGGTATTTAATGGTCAACGTATGTCATTATAATAGCGTAATAAATCCCTGATTCTGTTGCCAAGTGGCCCACCAAAATATTCACTTTTTCGACATTAAAAAAAAGTAACAATTCTTTTTATTTTTGTCCCCCAAGAGCAACGCTACACTTGGCGCCCGCACCATATCGGGAGCAATTGGTCCACTAACACAACGTGTAAATCTTCAGACTCAGCTTCAAATCCAGATAGAGTCTATTTCAGTAACGTGCATTTTTCTTATTGTTAAAAACCTATCAGTGCCATGTATCCTGAGTATGGAATTCTTGAGGCAGACGAAAGCTAAAATTGACATCGAGTGTGGAATCTGTACTCTAGTAGCGAGCCAGCAACAAGTAACTGTAAATTTGTTAAGAAGTAAGGTGAAGACAAACTTTGGGGTGCTTCAAACAGCAGTATGGCCATGGACTAAAAGACAACAGTACAGTCAGACAGAAGACATGACAGATCTTGAAAGTGTTAATGACGATGAGTATAAAGACCTAATTCCCGGTCAGAATGAATTATACGGTAAAGCTAGTGAGTCCATTGAATTATCCAAACAACAGAAGAATGAGCTTTACAATTTGTTAACAGATTACGTTCAAGTATTTTCTAAGAAACCTGGACTAATAAAAGGCTTTGAATATCGAATGGATGTCCTGCCCCATTCAACCTACTGTAGAACAAGCTATTCCATTCCATATGCGAGACGCGAAGCTGTCAAGTGCGAGATCAAGAAAATGTTACGCTGGAATGTGATAGAAGTATCTCATTCACCTTATTCGAATCCTTTATTGTCTGTGCTAAAATCAGATGGTAGCGTAAGGCTAGTCCTAGATGCAAGATTAATCAAGAAAATTATAGTACCCATAAGAACGAGACCAGAGGCTCTTGAAGAGCATCTGCAGAAGTTTCTTGGAGTTAGTTATTAGTCAGGACTCACTTTAAACCATCCCTGTTGTTAAAGAAGAATCGTAAGTGGCAACACATTTATGAAGGTCCCTTTGTGATAATGAGGAAACCACACATTGGTAGCTATTAGTTATCTGACCCTGCCACGAATAAAATCAAAGGATTGTTCCACCATCAAGATTTAAGAAAATTTTATAACGCCAGGAATTAAGTTAATTTAAGCTGTAAGAAAATTCTAAGGTATTGGAGATCAGGATTAACCAATGAGTAACAAGAACGGAACTGAACTGACTACGGACGTTAACCGGTGCTGAAAGGAAACCTTGTGTATTAAAACAACGCGTCTGGAAAATAAAATACAGAATAAGTTGCAGCAAGTATTTACATGAATAATCTTTATGTAAACAGGAGGACATGTCCTAGAGGCGATTTTCAATTTTAGTTATAAGTTATTATGTAAGGAAAATGATGTACTCGAGAGGTATTAATTAGCCCCGAGGTACTAAAATGAGGAAAGAGGAAGGAGCGAATAATGCACTTCTCTCGCTAAATAGTAATTTGAGAATGAGCAGGAAGGAGCGAATAATGCACTTCTCTCCCTAAATAGTAATATGAAAATGATGATTATATGTGCTTAGTATTAGTAAGTGAAATTTAATCGAGGACAAATTAATTACCTGTTTTAAAAGGAAATACTTAAACGTCCAGACAAAAGAGGAAAGTTGTGAGAAAGATTCGATTCCATGAGGTTATTCCCTATTTTCAAATGTGACGTAAATAAGGCACCACCTGTTAGCGTAAAACAGTCGGTAGATTTAACTTGTAAATTCCAGCACAGTGCTGTGCCAGCGATAAAATAACATCTCTTTGAAGTGAACAGATACCTAGGATTAAGCATGAACAGATTGATGACGCAGTGCAATTGTTCTAAAAAGGCCTGACGTTAACCTTTAGTAAAAGCGTGATGGAATAAAGAGGAAGTTTATTGTATAACGCAAAGTAAGATGAGTCTAGACTACAAACAAGCTGAGTCAAAGAAGATATGAGTAACATGGTTTATTATGCCAACTTCACGGTACTATTGAGCATTAGCGATACTGCAAATTCACAAGCTAGCAGCACATATCATAAGGATCTCGCCCAAGCTTCACAGGTAGCGACAGCAGAAAAAAACAACACTCTAGTGAGAGGCTTAGATATACAAATGATAATTAATACCCAAATGCGTAATGCATAAACTTGACTTAGTCTAAGAAATGAGCAAAGAGTAGTAAGCAAGCTGCAGCAAGATACATATTAGATATACATGCTTGAAGTGATAGATTTTATTTTAAGTGTGCACTGCAATATTTATTGTTTTCTCTGTGATTATGTGATTATTGAATCCCTTTCCTAAGTGCAAATCCTTTAAGATCCTTGATCCTATCCACTCCTCAGGATCAACTTGTAAAGATGCACGTGTGCTTAGGAAGTGAGGCACTACATATAAAAATGAGTAGGTTCGCGACGCGCATATTGCTTTTGTAATGCGCAATGTAAATTAAATTTTCGACCTGGTTGAGGAGTAATTTAAATTCTGTCGACGATCAGCGAGTAGACCCGCTTTTCCCACCTTTTTTTTTCGACTGTTTGTATTTCTACACGAAACTCAGAGGCGGAATTGCTATTTTCAAATCTGTCCTCGAACTTTCTTTAAAGACAAGCACATACGAGAAAAACTTTTGACATAAATGAAGCTCCCCTCACAAGTCACTAAATAAGACGAGCACTAAAAAAAAAAAAAAAAAAAAAAAGTATTGGTCCTACAAAATGAATAAGCAAGCGTGATAAAGATTACTATGAATGAAATTAATTTGTAAAGGAGATTGGAATGGATTTGGTCAAAGAAAAAGTACTTATAATAGCCTACCTGTGACCGTAGGCATAAATAAAAAAAAAAGACTAATTAAGAAACAATTGTTTTGATTCAAAGTGGTCAATTAGATTATTTATCGATTTAAATGAACTCTTGTAAATATTAGTATGTAAATCAACTTGTAAACACCGTGTGATGTTATGACGCGAGAATTTCTGTTAATACACCGTTCACGCAGACGCTCACCACAGTGCAAGTGAAGTTTTAAAGTTCGACGATTTTCAGTGGCAGTATTCTACTGCACCATATGTGTGAAAATTTCGTTGATGTGTGCAGTGTGTAATAATCAGTGTCATTCCACACATGCAGTTGCAGCGGTAACTACCACTTACCTGCGAATCCGTAACTGGATAGTGGACAGGAAGTGATGTGAGGCAGTTTCGGTGGCAGAAGCTCCCTCCAGCAATCTAAAAAGCACAAAGCCACGATCCGCCGAACAAAAGCGACGCACGGCACCTCAAGCGCGAAATCAACGCTCTGCAAGAAAGCTCCGGTCACGTGCGCGCGCACAGACTGAATTTCAAGATTGCTCGCAACAGTGGAGGCGGACAGCCACCACGTGACGAAATAATGTAAACGTTCAACCGCCAACACAGTTGCTGTGCGCTACATTCTGTAGCAAAAACATTCACACCCAGTACTGAAAACATTTTGTATGTATCATAAACCTTCCGAGAGACTCTAAAATAGAGAAGTTAACGTAATTATTATAATGACTGATTGTACACAGAGACAAGCCACAAGGTCACCTCTGAACACTGTTGAAATGTAAACTTTAACGAAAGGTCACGATACGAATGAAAATAAGCACACGAAAATACGTCAAAGGATCCGATCCTTCCTATATCCCATCCCACATGTATATAAAATTAGTTTTGTAAGCTATTCTAATATAAGACATTTTATCTGTTTCATATGTGAAATAATTCGGAGAGCCACACTCGAGCCCTGAAAGTGAAAGATATGGACTTCCTTTTCGAAGCCATCACCAGTGGCCGCTCTACAATCCAAGTCTATCATAAATAGTGTATGTGCGACGAAAATAAATGTATAATTAAATGCGACGACGGACAAGGCAATCAATCGACAAGACGATGACAATATAATGAATACTGTCAAAACAGAAAGTTGTGTACCAGTTGTGATAGTCAAATTACTTTTGCAACGATGAAAAATGAAGTGTGACTCTATTTCCTTATAAATTTTGTAAATATGTGTACTTATAGCCTTAATTTTAAGAATCACCAAGAAAGACTGAATCCATGCAAACACTGATAGAAAACAGAACAAATTCACAATGATCCACCGTCAGTAATTACAAATTGAAACGTTAATTCTTTTACTATGGAATTAATATGAAATGAAACTTTTAATAACCTGTGCGTTACACCCGAAAATCACAAATATTCCAATGGGCATGAGGATGAAAGTAATACCTTCGGTATTCCTTCTCTCCTCATGGGAGGCAGTGTAATATTAGTAATTTTCGCCTCACAAACATTAATATACGCTCAATAGTAAACGCCTGATGGCCTAAAGTTATCGAAAAATTGTAAAGTAAAAGAAATGAATCATCGCATAGCAGCGACAGAATCTATTATTCTTTATCTTTACCGTTCTTGCGCGGTGCCAGTAAATCTCTATGTACATGTATCGATTAATGGTGTAAAAAAGAATTCTGTTGTTTCAAGACAAATGAGGCTGTTGGCGCCTCACCTTTTACTGTTTGTGTTCCATGAGAGGCGGATGCAGACTTGCTGCGTTCCGCAACTGTATTTTATATTTTATGTGAAAATATTTAGTGAATATGCTAATTGTTATTTTTTCCAATCAGAAAACATGTAGTTTCTTGTAACTGATATCGAACAGACAGCGTCAAGAGGACATTTTGACTGTTATGTATAAAGTATTTAACCACAATGGTCATCTATTGTAATTTAATATGAAAAGGTACGTAGCATTAAAAAGAAAAACGTGTGTTAAAGATAAGTGTGCTTATTTTCGTAAATTAACCTTGATGAGTCCATCTCCTTATTTACTTAACTGTTAATTATTTTGTGTTACTTCATCATCAGAAATTACGATCACGCTGATGGGCCGAACGCAGCATGAGGCAGAAGGAACATTATCGTTTTCCTATTATTTCTGAACCAACTTTTTTTAATTGTGTAGTGTTGCATTTCTTTTAAAGTCTATAAATCTTCTGGTCCCTTAGTGTTGATCCGGGTATGACTACATCGCGACTATAAAAATGCACAGAAATGATAATGTTTCTTCCGAGCGATCTCAAATATATATATCAATATGCTGCTCTTATTCAGGTATTTAATGGTCAACGTATGTTATTATAATAGCGTAATAAATCCCTGATTCTGTTGCCAAGTGGCCCACCAAAATATTCACTTTTTCGACATTAAAAAAAAAGTAACAATTCTTTTTATTTTTGTCCCCCAAGAGCAACGCTACAAGGTTTACAGTTAACCTGAAGTGAAGCATCGAAATCTAAAACTGACTCACAGGAGAGGTTCAAATCATAGAAAGTTAGAGTGTCAGTCCTCTTGTACTTAAGTCGGCATTGTGCCTTTTGTATTAAATTCGGGTGCAATTTCTGTGTTTCATCGTCAATAAGAAGGTCCAAGGTTTACAGTAAACCTGAAGTGAAGCAATGAAATCTAAAACTCAACTCACAGGAGAGGTTCAAATCATAGAAAGTTAGAGTGTCAGTCCTCTTGTACTTAAGTCGGCATTGTGCCTTTTGTATTAAATTCGGATGGAATTTCTGTGTTTCATCGTCAATAAGAAGGACCAAGTTATACAGTAAACCTGAAGTGAAGCAACAGAATCTAAAACTGGATTCACAGGAGAGGTTTAAATCATAGAAAGTTACAGGGTCAGTCCTCTTGTAATTAAGTCGGCATTGTGCCTTTTGTATTAAATTCAGATGCAATTTCTGTGTTTCATCGTCTATAAGTTGGTCCTAGGAATACAGTGGCCCTGAAGTGAAGCATCGGAATCTAAAACTGGACTCACAGGAGAGGTTCAAATCATAGATAGTTAGAGTGTCAGTCCTCTTGTACTTATGTCAGCATTGTGCCTTCTGTATTAAATTCGGATGCAATATTTGTGTTTCATCGTCAGTAAGAAGGTCCAAGGGATACAGTAACCCTGAAGTGAAGCATCGAAATCTAAAACTCAACTCACAGGAGAGGTTCAAATCATAGAAAGTTAGAGTGTCAGTCCTCTTGTACTTAAGTCGGCATTGTGCCTTTTGTATTAAATTCGGATGGAATTTCTGTGTTTCATCGTCAATAAGAAGGACCAAGTTATACAGTAAACCTGAAGTGAAGCAACAGAATCTAAAACTGGATTCACAGGAGAGGTTTAAATCATAGAAAGTTACAGGGTCAGTCCTCTTGTAATTAAGTCGGCATTGTGCCTTTTGTATTAAATTCAGATGCAATTTCTGTGTTTCATCGTCTATAAGTTGGTCCTAGGAATACAGTGGCCCTGAAGTGAAGCATCGGAATCTAAAACTGGACTCACAGGAGAGGTTCAAATCATAGATAGTTAGAGTGTCAGTCCTCTTGTACTTATGTCAGCATTGTGCCTTCTGTATTAAATTCGGATGCAATATTTGTGTTTCATCGTCAGTAAGAAGGTCCAAGGGATACAGTAACCCTGAAGTGAAGCATCGAAATCTAAAACTCAACTCACAGGAGAGGTTCAAATCATAGAAAGTTAGAGTGTCAGTCCTCTTGTACTTAAGTCGGCATTGTGCCTTTTGTATTAAATTCGGAAGCAATTTCTGTGTTTCATTGTCAATAAGAAGGTCCAATTGATACAGTATACCGGAAGTGAAACATCGGAATTTAAAACTGAACTCACAGGAGAGGTTCAAATCATAGAAAGTTAGAGAGTCAGTCCTCTTGTACTTAAGTCGACATTGTGCCTTTTGTATTGAATTCGGATGCAATTTCTGTGTTTCATCGTCAATAAGAAGGTCCAAGGGATTCAGTATACCTGAAGTGAAGCATCTTAATCTAAAACTGGACTCACAGGACAGGTTCAAATCATTGAAAGTTAGAGTGTCATCTTCTTGTACTTAAGTCGGCATTGTGCCTTTTGTATTAAATTCGGATGCAATTTCTGTGTTTCATCGTCAGCAAGAAGGTCCAAGGGATACAGTAAACCTGAAGTGAAGCATCAGAATCTAAAACTAAACTCACAGGAGAGGTTCAAATCATAGAAAGTTAGAGTGTCAGTCCTCTTGTACTTAAGTCGGCATTGTGCCTTTGCTATTATATTCGGATGCAATATCTGTGTTTCATCGTCAATAAGAAGGTCCGAGGGATACAGTAAACCTGAAGTGAAGCATCGGAATCTAAAACTGGACTCACAGGAGAGGTTCAAATCATAGAATGTTAGAGTGTCAGTCCTCTTGTACTTGAGTCGGCATTGTGCCTTTTGTATTAAATTCGGATGCAATTTCTGTTTTTCATCGGCAATAAGAAGGTCCAAGGGATACAGTAAACCTGAAGTGAAGCATCGGAATCTAAAACTGGACTCACAGCAGAGGTTCAAATCATAGAACGTTAGAGTGTCAGTCCCCATGTACGTATGTTGGCATTGTGCCTTTTGTATTAAATTGTAATGCAATTTCTGTGTTTCATCGTTAATAAGAATGTCCAAGGTATACAGTAAACCTGAAGCGTAGCATCGGAATCTACAACTCAACTCACAGGAGAGGTTAAAATCATAGAAAATTAGAGTGTCAGTCCTCATGTACTTGAGTCGGCATTGTGCGTTTTGTATTAAATTCGGATGCAATTTCTGTGCTTCATCATCAATAAGAAGGTCCAAGGTATACAGTAAACCTGAAGTGAAGCATCGGAGTCTAAAACTGGACTCACAAGAGAAGTTCAAATCAGAGAATGTTAGAGTGTCAATCCTCTTGTAGTTAAGTCGGCATTGCGCCTTTTGTATAAAATTCGGATGCAATTTCTGTGTTTCATCGTCAATAGGAAGGTCCAAGGTATACAGTAAACCTGAAGTGAAGCATCGGAATCTAAAACTGGAAGCACAGGAGAGGTTCATATCATAGAAAGTTAGAGTGGCAGTCCTCTTGTATTTAAGTCGGCATTGTGCCTTTTGTATTAAATTCGGATGCAATTTCTGTGTTTCTTCTTCAATAAGAAGGTCCAAGGGATACAGTAAACCTGAAGTGAAGCGTGGGAATCTAAAACTGGGCTCACAGGACAGGTTTAAATCATAGAATGTTAGAGTGTCAGTCCTCTTGTACTTAAGTCGGCATTGTGCCTTTTGTATTAAATTCGGATGCAATTTTGTGAGCTTCATCGTCAATAAGGAGGTCCAAGTGATACAGTAAACCTGAAGTGAAGCATCGGAATCTAAAACTGGACTCACAGGAGCGGTTAAATCATATAAATTTAGTGTGTCAGTCCTCTTGTACTTAAGTCGGCATTGTGCCTCTTGTATTAAATTCGGTTGCAATTTCTGTGTTTCATCATCAATAAGACGGTCCAAGGTATGCGGTAAACCTGAAGTGAAGCATCGGAATCTAAAACTGGAAGCACAGCAGAGGTTCATATCATAGAATGTTAGAGTGTCAGTCCTCTTGTATTTAAGTCTTCATTGTGCCTTTTGTATTAAATTCGGATGCAATTTCTGTGTTTCATCGTCAATAAGAATGTCCAAGGTATACAGTAAACCTGAAGCCTAGCATCGGAATCTACAACTCAACTCACAGGAGAGGTTCAAATCATAGAAACTTAGAGTGTCAGTCCTCATGTACTTGAGTCGGCTTTGTGCCTTTTGTATTAAATTCGGATGCAATTTCTGTGTTTCATCGTCAATAAGAAGGTCCATGGAATGCAGTAAACCTGAAGTGAAGCATCGGAATCTAATACTGGATTCACACTAGAGGTTTAAATCATAAATTGTTAGAGTGTCAGTCCTCTTGTACTTAAGTCGGCATTGTGCCTTTTGTATTAAATTCGGATGCAATTTCCGTGTTTCATCGTCAATAAGAAGGTCCAAGGTTTACAGTTAACCTGAAGTGAAGCATCGAAATCTAAAACTGACTCACAGGAGAGGTTCAAATCATAGAAAGTTAGAGTGTCAGTCCTCTTGTACTTAAGTCGGCATTGTGCCTTTTGTATTAAATTCGGGTGCAATTTCTGTGTTTCATCGTCAATAAGAAGGTCCAAGGTTTACAGTAAACCTGAAGTGAAGCAATGAAATCTAAAACTCAACTCACAGGAGAGGTTCAAATCATAGAAAGTTAGAGTGTCAGTCCTCTTGTACTTAAGTCGGCATTGTGCCTTTTGTATTAAATTCGGATGGAATTTCTGTGTTTCATCGTCAATAAGAAGGACCAAGTTATACAGTAAACCTGAAGTGAAGCAACAGAATCTAAAACTGGATTCACAGGAGAGGTTTAAATCATAGAAAGTTACAGGGTCAGTCCTCTTGTAATTAAGTCGGCATTGTGCCTTTTGTATTAAATTCAGATGCAATTTCTGTGTTTCATCGTCTATAAGTTGGTCCTAGGAATACAGTGGCCCTGAAGTGAAGCATCGGAATCTAAAACTGGACTCACAGGAGAGGTTCAAATCATAGATAGTTAGAATGTCAGTCCTCTTGTACTTATGTCAGCATTGTGCCTTTTGTATTAAATTCGGATGCAATATTTGTGTTTCATCGTCAGTAAGAAGGTCCAAGGGATACAGTAACCCTGAAGTGAAGCATCGAAATCTAAAACTCAACTCACAGGAGAGGTTCAAATCATAGAAAGTTAGAGTGTCAGTCCTCTTGTACTTAAGTCGGCATTGTGCCTTTTGTATTAAATTCAGATGCAATTTCTGCGTTTCATTGTCAATAAGAAGGTCCAAGTGATACAGTATACCGGAAGTGAAACATCGGAATTTAAAACTGAACTCACAGGAGAGGTTCAAATCATAGAAAGTTAGAGAGTCAGTCCTCTTGTACTTAAGTCGGCATTGTGCCTTTTGTATTGAATTCGGATGCAATTTCTGTGTTTCATCGTCAATAAGAAGGTCCAAGGGATTCAGTATACCTGAAGTGAAGCATCTTAATCTAAAACTGGACTCACAGGACAGGTTCAAATCATAGAAAGTTAGAGTGTCATCCTCTTGTACTTAAGTCGGCATTGTGCCTTTTGTATTAAATTCGGATGCAATTTCTGTGTTTCATCGTCAGCAAGAAGGTCCAAGGGATACAGTAAACCTGAAGTGAAGCATCGGAAAATAAAACTGGACTCACAGGAGAGGTTCAAATCATAGAAAGTTAGAGTGTCTGTCCTCTTGTACTTAAGTCGGCATTGTGCCTTTGCTATTATATTCGGATGCAATATCTGTGTTTCATCGTCAATAAGAAGGTCCGAGGGATACAGTAAACCTGAAGTGAAGCATCGGAATCTAAAACTGGACTCACAGGAGAGGTTCAAATCATAGAATGTTAGAGTGTCAGTCCTCTTGTACTTGAGTCGGCATTGTGCCTTTTGTATTAAATTCGGATGCAATTTCTGTTTTTCATCGGCAATAAGAAGGTCCAAGGGATACAGTAAACCTGAAGTGAAGCATCGGAATCTAAAACTGGACTCACAGCAGAGGTTCAAATCATAGAACGTTAGAGTGTCAGTCCTCATGTACGTAAGTTGGCATTGTGCCTTTTGTATTAAATTGTAATGCAATTTCTGTGTTTCATCGTTAATAAGAATGTCCAAGGTATACAGTAAACCTGAAGCGTAGCATCGGAATCTACAACTCAACTCACAGGAGAGGTTAAAATCATAGAAAATTAGAGTGTCAGTCCTCATGTACTTGAGTCGGCATTGTGCGTTTTGTATTAAATTCGGATGCAATTTCTGTGCTTCATCGTCAATAAGAAGGTCCAAGGTATACAGTAAACCTGAAGTGAAGCATCGGAATCTAAAACTGGACTCACAAGAGAGGTTCAAATCAGAGAATGTTAGAGTGTCAATCCTCTTGTAGTTAAGTCGGCATTGTGCCTTTTGTATAAAATTCGGATGCAATTTCTGTGTTTCATCGTCAATAAGAAGGTCCAAGGTATACAGGAAACCTGAAGTGAAGCATCGGAATCTAAAACTGGAAGCACAGGAGAGGTTCATATCATAGAAAGTTAGAGTGGCAGTCCTCTTGTATTTAAGTCGGCATTGTGCCTTTTGTATTAAATTCGGATGCAATTTCTGTGTTTCTTCTTCAATAAGAAGGTCCAAGGGATACAGTAAACCTGAAGTGAAGCATGGGAATCTAAAACTGGGCTCACAAGACAGGTTTAAATCATAGAATGTTAGAGTGTCAGTCCTCTTGTACTTAAGTCGGCATTGTGCCTTTTGTATTAAATTCGGATGCAATTTTGTGAGCTTCATCGTCAATAAGGAGGTCCAAGTGATACAGTAAACCTGAAGTGAAGCATCGGAATCTGAAACTGGACTCACAGGAGCGGTTAAATCATATAAATTTAGTGTGTCAGTCCTCTTGTACTTAAGTCGGCATTGTGCCTCTTGTATTAAATTCGGTTGCAATTTCTGTGTTTCATCATCAATAAGACGGTCCAAGGTATGCGGTAAACCTGAAGTGAAGCATCGGAATCTAAAACTGGAAGCACAGGAGAGGTTCATATCATAGAAAGTTAGAGTGTCAGTCCTCTTGTACTTAAGTCGGCATTGTGCCTTTTGTATTAAATTCGGATGCAATTTCTGTGCTTCATCGTCAATAAGAAGGTCCAAGGTATACAGAAAACCTGAAGAGAAAGCATCGGAATCTAAGAATGGACTCACAGGAGCGGTACTTAGGTCGGCATTGTGCCTTTTGTATTAAATTCGGATGCAATTTCTGTGCTTCATCGTCAATAAGAAGGTCCAAGGTATACAGAAAACCTGAAGAGAAAGCATCGGAATCTAAAAATTGACTCACAGGAGCGGTTAAATCATAGAAAGTTGGAGTGTCAGTCCTCTTGTACTTAAGTCGGCATTGTGCCTTTTGTATAAAATTCGGATGCAATTTCTGTGTTTCATCGTCAATAAGAAGGTCCAAGGTATACAGTAAACCTGAAGTGAAGCATCGGAATCTAAAACTGGAAGCACAGGAGAGGTTCATATCATAGAAAGTTAGAGTGTCAGTCCTCTTGTATTTAAGTCGGCATTGTGCCTTTTGTATTAAATTCGGATGCAATTTCTGTGTTTCATCGTCAATAAGATGGTCCAAGGTTTACAGTAAACCTGAAGTGAAGCATCGAAATCTAAAACTCAACTCAGAGGAGAGGTTCAAATCATAGAAAGTTAGAGTGGCGGTCCTCTTGTACCTAAGTCGGCATTGTGCTTTTGTATTAAGTTAGGATGCAATTTCTGTGTTTCATCGTGAATAAGAAGGACCAAGGGATACAGTAAACCTGAAGTGAAGCATCGGAATCTCAAACTGGACTCACAGGAGAGGTTCAAATCATAGAAAGTTAGAGTGTCAGTCCTCTTGTACTTAAGTCGGCATTGTGCCTTTTGTATTAAATTTGGATGCAATTTCTGTGTTTCACCGTCAATAAGAAGGTCCAACGGATACAGTAAACCTGAAGTGAAGCATCGGAATCTAAAACTGGACTCACAGGAGAGCATCATATCATAGAACTATAGAGTGTCAGTCCTCTTGTACTTAAGTCGGCATTGTGGCTTTTGCATTAAATTCGGGTGCAATTTCTGTGTTTCATCATCAATAAGACGGTCCAAGGTATACAGTAAACCTGAAGTTAAGCATCGGAATCTAAAATCTGGTCTCACAGGAGAGGTTTAAATCATAGAAAGTTAGAGTGTCAGTCCTCTTGTACTTAAGTCGGCATTGTGCCTTTTGTATTAAATTCGGATGCAATTTCTGTGTTTCATCGTCAATAATATGGTCCAAGGTTTACAGTAAACCTGAAGTAAAGCATCGAAATCTAAAACTCAACTCAGAGGAGAGGTTCAAATCATAGAAAGTTAGAGTGGCAGTCCTCTTGTACTTAAGTCGGCATTGTGCCTTTTGTATTAAATTCGGATACAATTTCTGTGTTTCATCGTCAATAAGAAGGTCCAAGGGATACAGTAAACCTAAAGTGAAGCATCGGAATCTAAAAATGGTCTCACAGGAGCGGTTAAATCGTAGATAGTTGGAGTGTCAGTCCTCTTGTACTTACGTCGGCATTGTGCTTTTGTATTACATTCAGACGCAATTTCTGTGTTTCATCGTCAATAAGAAGGTCCAAGGGATACAGTAAACCTCAAGTGAAGCATCGGAATCTCAAACTGGACTCACAGGAGAGGTTCAAATCATAGAAAGTTAGAGTGTCAGTCCTCTTGTACTTAAGTCGGCATTGTGCCTTTTGTAATAAATTCGGATGCAATTTCTGTGTTTCATCGTCAATAAGAAGGACCAAGGGTTACAGTTAACCTGAAGTGAAGCATCGGAATCTAAAACTGGACTCTCAGGAGAGGTTGAAATCATAGAACGTTAGAGTGTCAGTCCTCTTGTACTTAAATCGGCATTGTGCTATTTGTATGAAATTCGGATGCAATTTCTGTGTTTCATTGTCAATAAGAAGGTCCAAGGTTTACTTTAAACCTGAAGTGAAGCATCGAAACCTAAAACTCAACTCAGAGGAGAGGTTCAAATCATAGAAAGTTAGAGTGGCAGTCCTCTTGTACTTAAGTCGGCATTGTGCTTTTGTATTAAATTCGGATGCAATTTCTGTGTTTCATCGTGAATAAGAAGGTCCAAGGGATACAGTAAACCTGAAGTGAAGCATCGGAATCTCAAACTGGACTCACAGGAGAGGTTCAAATCATAGACAGGTAGAGTGTCAGTCCTCTTGTACCTAAGTCGGCATTTTGCCTTTTGTATTAAATTCGGATGCAATTTCTGTGCTTCATCGTCAATAAGAAGGTCCAAGGTATACAGAAAACCTGAAGAGAAAGCATCGGAATCTAAAAATGGACTCACAGGAGCGGTTAAATCATAGAAAGTAGGAGTGTCAGTCCTCTTGTACTTAAGTCGGCATTGTGCCTTTTGTATTAAATTCGGATGCAATATCTGTGTTTCATCGTCAATAAGAACGTCCAAGGTAAGCAGTAAACCTGAAGTGAAGCATCGGAATCTAAAATTGTCTCACAGGAGAGGTTTAAATCATAGAAAGGGAGAGTGTCAGTCCTCTTGTACTTAAGACGGCATTGTGTCTTTAGTATTAAATTCGGATACAATTTCTGTGTTTCATCGTCAATAAGGAGGTCCAAGGTTTACAGTAAACCTGAAATGAAGCATCGAAATCTAAAACTCAACTCACAGGAGAGGCTCAGTTCATATACAGTTAGAGTGTCAGTCCTCTCGTACTTAAGTCGGAATTGTGCCTTTTGTATTAAATTCGGATGCAATTTCTGTGTTTCATGGTCAATAAGAAGGTCCAAGGGATACAGTAAACCTGAAGTGAAGCATCGGAATCTGAAACTGGACTCACAGGAGAGGTTCAAATCATAGAAAGTGAAGGTGTCAGGCTTCTTGTACTTAAGTCGGCATTGTGCCTTTTGTAATAAATTCGGATGCAATTTCTGTGTTTCATCGTCAATAAGAAGGACGAAGGGTAACAGTTAACCTGAAGTGAAGCATCAGAATCTAAAACTGGACTCTCAGGAGAGGATGAAATTATAGAACGTAAGAGTGTCAGTCCTCTTGTACTTAAGTCGGTATTGTGCCTTTTGTATGAAATTCGGATGCAATTTCTGTGTTTCATCGTCAATAAGACGGTCCAAGGTATACAGTAAACCTGAAGTGAAGCATCGGAATCTAAAACTGGAAGCACAGGAGAGGTTCATATCATAGAAAGTTAGAGTGTCAGTCCTCTTGTATTTAAGTCGGCATTGTGCCTTTTGTATTAAATTCGGATGCAATTTCTGTGTTTCATCGTCAATAAGATGGTCCAAGGTTTACAGTAAACCTGAAGTGAAGCATCGAAATCTAAAACTCAACTCAGAGGAGAGGTTCAAATCATAGAAAGTTAGAGTGGCAGTCCTCTTGTACCTAAGTCGGCATTGTGCTTTTGTATTAAGTTAGGATGCAATTTCTGTGTTTCATCGTGAATAAGAAGGACCAAGGGATACAGTAAACCTGAAGTGAAGCATCGGAATCTCAAACTGGACTCACAGGAGAGGTTCAAATCATAGAAAGTTAGAGTGTCAGTCCTCTTGTACTTAAGTCGGCATTGTGCCTTTTGTATTAAATTTGGATGCAATTTCTGTGTTTCACCGTCAATAAGAAGGTCCAAGGGATACAGTAAACCTGAAGTGAAGCATCGGATTCTAAAACTGGACTCACAGGAGGGCATCATATCATAGAACTATAGAGGGTCAGTCCTCTTGTACTTAAGTCGGCATTGTGGCTTTTGCATTAAATTCGGGTGCAATTTCTGTGTTTCATCATCAATAAGACGGTCCAAGGTACACAGTAAACCTGAAGTTAAGTATCGGAATCTAAAATCTGGTCTCACAGGAGAGGTTTAAATCATAGAAAGTTAGAGTGTCAGTCCTCTTGTACTTAAGTCGGCATTGTGCCTTTTGTATTAAATTCGGATGCAATTTCTGTGTTTCATCGTCAATAATATGGTCCAAGGTTTACAGTAAACCTGAAGTGAAGCATCGAAATCTAAAACTCAACTCAGAGGAGAGGTTCAAATCATAGAAAGTTAGAGTGTCAGTCCTCTTGTACTTAAGTCGGCATTGTGCCTTTTGTATTAAATTCGGATACAATTTCTGTGTTTCATCGTCAATAAGAATGTCCAAGGGATACAGCAAACCTAAAGTGAAGCATCGGAATCTAAAAATGGACTCACAGGAGCGGTTAAATCGTAGATAGTTGGAGTGTCAGTCCTCTTGTACTTACGTCGGCATTGTGCTTTTGTATTACATTCAGATGCAATTTCTGTGTTTCATCGTCAATAAGAAGGTCCAAGGGATACAGTAAACCTCAAGTGAAGCATCGGAATCTCAAACTGGACTCGCAGGAGAGGTTCAAATCATAGAAAGTTAGAGTGTCAGTCCTCTTGTACTTAAGTCGGCATTGTGCCTTTTGTAATAAATTCGCATGCAATTTCTGTGTTTCATCGTCAATAAGAAGGACCAAGGGTTACAGTTAACCTGAAGTGAAGCATCGGAATCTAAAACTGGACTCTCAGGAGAGGTTGAAGTCATAGAACGTTAGAGTGTCAGTCCTCTTGTACTTAAATCGGCATTGTGCTATTTGTATGAAATTCGGATGCAATTTCTGTGTTTCATTGTCAATAAGAAGGTCCAAGGTTTACTTTAAACCTGAAGTGAAGCATCGAAACCTAAAACTCAACTCAGAGGAGAGGTTCAACTCATAGAAAGTTAGAGTGGCAGTCCTCTTGTACTTAAGTCGGCATTGTGCTTTTGTATTAAATTCGGATGCAATTTCTGTGTTTCATCGTGAATAAGAAGGTCCAAGGGATACAGTAAACCTGAAGTGAAGCATCGGAATCTCAAACTGGACTCACAGGAGAGGTTCAAATCATAGACAGGTAGAGTGTCAGTCCTCTTGTACCTAAGTCGGCATTTTGCCTTTTGTATTAAATTCGGATGCAATTTCTGTGCTTCATCGTCAAAAAGAAGGTCCAAGGTATACAGAAAACCTGAAGAGAAAGCATCGGAATCTAAAAATGGACTCACAGGAGCGGTTAAATCATAGAAAGTAGGAGTGTCAGTCCTCTTGTACTTAAGTCGGCATTGTGCCTTTTGTATTAAATTCGGATGCAATATCTGTGTTTCATCGTCAATAAGAACGTCCAAGGTAAGCAGTAAACCTGAAGTGAAGCATTGGAATCTAAAATTGTCTCACAGGAGAGGTTTAAATCATAGAAAGGGAGAGTGTCAGTCCTCTTGTACTTAAGACGGCATTGTGTCTTTAGTATTAAATTCGGATACAATTTCTGTGTTTCATCGTCAATAAGGAGGTCCAAGGTTTACAGTAAACCTGAAATGAAGCATCGAAATCTAAAACTCAACTCACAGGAGAGGCTCAGTTCATATACAGTTAGAGTGTCAGTCCTCTCGTACTTAAGTCGGAATTGTGCCTTTTGTATTAAATTCGGATGCAATTTCTGTGTTTCATCGTCAATAAGAAGGTCCAAGGGATACAGTAAACCTGAAGTGAAGCATCGGAATCTGAAACTGGACTCACAGGAGAGGTTCAAATCATAGAAAGTGAAGGTGTCAGGCTTCTTGTACTTAAGTCGGCATTGTGCCTTTTGTAATAAATTCGGATGCAATTTCTGTGTTTCATCGTCAATAAGTAGGACCAAGGGTAACAGTTAACCTGAAGTGAAGCATCGGAATCTAAAACTGGACTCTCAGGAGAGGATGAAATTATAGAACGTAAGAGTGTCAGTCCTCTTGTACTTAAGTCAGTATTGTGCCTTTTGTATGAAATTCGGATGCAATTTCTGTGTTTCATCGTCAATAAGACGGTCCAAGGTATACAGTAAACCTGAAGTGAAGCATCGGAATCTAAAACTGGAAGCACAGGAGAGGTTCATATCATAGAAAGTTAGAGTGTCAGTCCTCTTGTATTTATGTCGGCATTGTGCCTTTTGTATTAAATTCGGATGCAATTTCTGTGTTTCATCTTCAATAAGAAGGTCCAAGGGATACAGTAAACCTGAAGTGAAGCATCGAAATTTAAAACTCAACACAGAGGAGAGGTTCAAATCATAGAAAGTTGGAGTGTCAGTCCTCTTGTACTTAAGTCGGCATTGTGCCTTTTGAATTAAATTTGGATGCAATTTCTGTGTTTCATCGTCAATAAGAAGGTCCAAGGTAAGCAGTAAACCTGAAGTGAAGCATCGAAATCTAAAACTCAACTCACAGGAGAGGCTCAGATCATATAAAGTTAGAGTGTCAGTCCTCTTGTACTTAAGTCGGCATTGTGCCTTTTGTATTAAATTCGGATGCAATTTCTGTGTTTCATCGTCAATAAGAAGGTCCAAGGGATGCAGTAAACCTGAAGTGAAGCATCGGAATCTAAAACTGGACTCACAGGAGAGGATCATATCATAGAACTTTAGATTGACAGTCCTCTTGTACTTATGTCGGCATTGTGGCTTTTGTATTAAATTCGGGTGCAATTTCTGTGTTTCATCATCAATAAGACGGTCCAAGGTATACAGTAAACCTGAAGTGAAGCATCGGAATCTAAAAATCTGGTCTCACAGGAGAGGTTTAAATCATAGAAAGTTAGAGTGTCAGTCCTCTTTTACTTAAGTCGGCATTGTGCCTTTTGTATTAAATTCGGATGCTATTTCTGTGTTTCATCGTCAATAAAATGGTGCAAGGTTTACAGTAAACCTGAAGTGAAGCATCGAAATCTAAAACTCAACTCAGAGGAGAGGTTCAAATCATAGAAAGTTAGAGTGGCAGTCCTCTTGTACTTAAGTCGGCATTGTGCCTTTTGTATTAAATTCGGAAACAATTTCTGTGTTTCATCGTCAATAAGAAGGTCCAAGGGATACAGTAAACCTAAAGTGAAGCATCAGAATCTAAAAATGGACTCACAGGAGCGGTTAAATCGTAGAATGTTGGAGTGTCAGTCCTCTTGAACTTAAGTCGGCATTGTGCTTTTGTATTAAATTCGGATGCAATTTCTGTGTTTCATCGTCAATAAGAAGGTCCAAGGGATACAGTAAACCTGAAGTGAAGCATCGGAATCTCAAACTGGACTCACAGGAGAGGTTCAAATCACAGAAAGTTAGAGTGTCAGTCCTCTTGTACTTAAGTCGGCATTGTGCCTTTTGTAATAAATTCGGATGCAATATCTGTGTATCATCGTCAATAAGAAGGACCAAGGGTTACAGTTAACCTGAAGTGAAGCATCGGAATCTAAAACTGGACTCTCAGGAGAGGTTGAAATCATAGAAAATTAGAGTGTCAGTCCTCTTGTACTTAAGTCGGCATTGTGCATTTTGTATTAAATTGTATGCAATTTCTGTGTTTCATCGTCAATAAGATTGACCAAGGTATACGGTAAACCTGAAGTGAAGCATCGAAATCTACAACTCAACTCACAGGAGAGGTGTAAATCTAGAAAGTTAGAGTGTCAATCCTCTTGTACTTAAGTCGGAATTGTGGCTTTTGTGTTAAATTCGTGTGCAATGTCTGTGTTTCATCATCAATAAGACGGTCCAACGTATACAGTAAACCTGAAGTGAAGCATCGGAATCTAAAACTGGTCTCACAGGAGAGGTTTAAATCATAGAAAGTTAGAGTGTCAGTCCTCTTGTACTTAAGTCGGCATTGTGCCTTTTGTATTAAATTCGGATGCAATTTCTGTCTTTCATCGTCAATTAAATGGTCCAAGGTTTACAGTAAACCTGAAGTGAAGCATCGAAATCTAAAACTCAACTCAGAGGAGAGGTTCAAATCATAGAAAATTAGAGTGGCAGTCCTCTTGTACTTAACTCGGCATTGTGCTTTTGTATTAAATTCGGATGCAATTTCTGTGTTTCATCGTCAATAAGTAGGACCTGGGGATACAGTAAACCTGAAGTGAAGCATCGGAATCTAAAACTGGACTCACAGGAGAGGTTCAAATCATAGAACGTTACAGTGCCAGTCCTCTTGTACTTAAGTCGGCATTGTGCCTTTTGTATTAAATTCGGATGCAGTTTCTGTATTTTATTGTCAGTAAGAAGGTCCAAGGTATAGGGTAAACCTGAAGTGAAGCATCGGAATCTAAAACTGGACTCACAGGAGAGGTTCAAATCATAGAAAGTTAGAGTGTCAGTCCTCTTGTACTTAAGTCGGCATTGTGCCTTTTGTATTAAATTTGGATGCAATTTCTGTGTTTTATCGTCAATATGAAGATTCAAGGAATACAGGTAACCTGAAGTGAAGCATCAAATCTAAAACGGGACTCTCAGGAGAGGTTGAAATCAAAGAACGCTAGAGTGTCAGTCCTCTTGTACTTAAGTCGGCATTGTGCCTTTTGTATGAAATTCGGATGCAATTTCTGTATTTCATCATCAATAAGAAGGTCCAAGGTATAGAGTAAACCTGAAGTGAAGCATCAGAATCTAAAACTGGACTCACAGGAGGGGTTCAAATCATAGAAAGTTAGAGTGTCAGTCCTCTTGTACTTAAGTCGGCATTGTGCCTTTTGTATTATATTTGGATGCAATTTCTGTGTTTCATCGTCAATAAGAAGGTTCAAGGAATACAGGTAACCTGAAGTGAAGATTCGGAATCTCAAACTGGACTTACAGGAGAGGTTCAAATCATAGAAAATTAGAGTGTCAGTCCCGTTGTACTTATGTCGGCATTGTGCCTTTTGTATTAAATTCGGATGCAATTTCTGTGCTTCATCGTCAATAAGAAGGTCCAAGATATACAGAAAACCTGAAGAGAAAGCATCGGAATCTAAAAATGGAATCACAGGAGCGATTAAATCATAGAAAGTTGGAGCGTCAGTCCTCTTGTACTTAAGTCGGCATTGTGCCTTTTGTAATAAATTCGGATGCAATTTCTGTGTTTCATCGTCAATAAGAAGGTCCAAGGTAAGCAGTAAACCTGAAGTGAAGCATCGGAATTTAAAACTGGTCTCACAGTAGAGGTTTACATCATAGAAAGAGAGAGTGTCAGTAGTCTTGTACCTAAGTCGGCATTGTGCCTTTTGTATTAAATTCGGATGCAATTTCTGTGTTTCATCGTCAATAAGGAGGTCCAAGGTTTACAGTAAACCTGAAGTGAAGCATCGAAATCTAAAACTCAACTCACAGGAGAGGCTCAGATCATATAAAGTTACAGTGTCAGTCCTCTTGTACTTAAGTCGTCATTGTGCCTTTTGTATTAATTTCGGATGCAATTTCTGTGTTTCATCGTCAATAAGAAGGTCCAAGGGATACAGTAAACCTGAAGTGAAGCATCGGAATCTAAAACTGGACTCACAGGAGAGGATCATATCATAGAACGTTAGAGTGTCAGTCCTCTTGTACTTAAGTCGGCATTGTGGCTTTTGTATTAAATTCGGGTGCAATTTCTTTGTTTCATCATCCATAAGACGGTCCAAGGTATACAGTAAACCTGAAGTGAAGCATCGGAATCTAAAACTGGTCTCACAGGAGAGGTTTAAATCATAGAAAGTTAGAGTGTCAGTCCTCTTGTACTTAAGTCGGCATTGTGCATTTTGTATTAAATTCGGATGCAATTTCTGTGTTTCATCGTCAATAAGATGGTCCAAGGTTTACAGTGAACCTGAAGTGAAGCATCCAAATCTAAAACTCAACTCAGAGGAGAGGTTCAAATCATAGAAAGTTAGAGTGGCAGTCCTCTTGTACTTAAGTCGTCATTGTGCCTTTTGTATTAAATTAGATGCAATTTCTGTGTTTCATCTTCAATAAGTGGGACCTAGGGATACAGTAAACCTGAAGTGAATCATCGGAATCTAAAACTGGACCCACAGGAGAGGTTCAAATCATAGAACGTTACAGTATCAGTCCTCTTGTACTTAAGTCGGCATTGTGCCTTTTGTATTAAATTCGGATGCAGTTTCTGTACTTTATTGTCAGTAAGGAGGTCCAAGGGGTACAGTTAACCTGAAGTGAAGCATCGAAATCTAAAACTGGACTCACAGGAGAGGTTCAAATCATAGAAAGTTAGAGTGTCAGTCCTCTTGTACTTAAGTCGGCATTGTGCCTTTTGTATTAAATTTGGATGCAATCTCTGAGTTTCATCGTCAATAAGTAGATTCAAGGAATACAGGTAACCTGAAGTGAAGCATCGGAATCTCAAACTGGACTCAGAGGAGAGGTTCAAATCATAGAAAGTTTGAGTGTCAGTCCTCTTGTACTTAAGTCGGCATTGTGCATTTTGTATTAAATTGGATGCAATTTCTGTGTTTCATCGACAATAAGATTGACCAAGGTATACAGTAAACCTGAAGTGAAGCATCGGAATCTACAACTCAACTCACAGGAGAGGTGTAAATCATAGAAAGTTAGAGTCTCAATCCTCTTGTACTTAAGTCGGCATTGTGCCTTTTGTACTAAATTCGGGTGCAATTTCTGTGTTTCATCGTCAATAAGAAGGTCCAAGGGATACAGTAGACCTGAAATGAAGCATCGGAATCTAAAACTGGACTCACAGGACAGGTATCAAATCATTGAAAGATAGAGTGTCAGTCCTCCTGTACTTAAGTCGGCATTGTGCCTTTTGTATTAAATTTGGGTGCAATTTCTGTGTTTCATCGTCTATAAGAATGTCCAAGGTATACAGTAAACCTGAAGTGAAAGCATCGGAATCTAAAACTGGACTCACAGGAGCGGTTAAATCATAGAAAGTTAGTGTGTCAGTCCTCTTGCACTTAAGTCGGCATTGTGCCTCTTGTATTAAGTTCGGATGAAATTTTCGTGTTTCATCATCAATAAGACGGGCCAAGGTATACTGTAAACCTGAAGTGAAGCATCGGAATCTAAAACTGGCCACACAGGAGAGGTTTAAATCATACAAAGTTAGAGTGTCAGTCCTCTTGTACTTATGTCGGCATTGTGCTGTTTGTATTATATTCAGATGCAATTTCTGTGTTTCATCGTCAATATGAAGGTCCAAGGTTTACAGTAAACCTGAAGTGAAGCATCGAAATCTGAAACTCAACTCAGAGGTGACGTTAAAATCTTAGAAAGTTAGAAAGACAGTCCTCTTGTACTTAAGTCGGCATTCTGCCTTTTGTATTAAATTCGGATGCAATTTCTGTGTTTCATCGTCATTAAGAAGGTCCAAGGGATACAGTAAACCTGAAGTGAAGCATCGGAATCTCAAACTGGACTCACAGGAGAGGTTCAAAACATAGAAAGTTAGAGTGTCAGTCCTCTTGTACTTAAGTCGGCATTGTGCCTTTTGCATTAAATTCGGATGCATTTTCTGTGTTTCATCGTCAATAAAAAGGACCAAGGGATACAGTAAACCTGAAGTGAAGCATCGGAATCTAAAACTGTACTCACAGGAGAGCTACAAATCATAGAACGTTAGAGTGTCAGTCCTCTTGTACTAAAGTCGGCATTGTGTCTCTTGTATTAAATTCGGATGCAATTTCTGTATTTCATCGTCAATAAGAAGGTCCAAGGTATAGAGTAAACCTGAAGTGAAGCATCGGAATCTGAAACTGGACTCACAGGAGAGGTTCAAATCATAGAGAGTTAGAGTGTCAGTCCTCTTGTACTTAAGTCGGCATTGTGCCTTTTGTATGAAATTCGGATGCAATTTCTGTGTTTCATAGTCAATAAGAAGGTCCAAGGTATGCAGTAAACATGAAGTGAAGCATCGGAATCTAAAATTGGTCTCACAGGAGGGTTTAAATCATAGAAATTTAGAGTGTCAGTCCTCTTGTACTTAAGTCGGCATTGTGCCTCTTGTACAAAATTCGGATGCAATTTCTGTGTTTCATCGTCAATAAGGAGGTCCAAAGTTCACAGTAAACCTGAAGTGAAGCATCGACATCTAAAACTCAACTCACAGGAGGGTTCAAATCATAGAAAGTTAGAGTGACAGTCCTCTCGTACTTAAGGCGGCATTGTGCCTTTTGTATTAAATTCGGATGCAATTTCTGTGATTCATCGTCAATAAGAAGGTCCAAGGGATACAGTAAATCTGAAGTGCAGCATCGGAATCTAAAACTGGACTCACAGGAGAGGATCACATCATAGAACGTTAGAGTGTCAGTCCTCTTGTATTTAAGTCGGCATTGTGCCTTTTGTATTAAATTGGATGCAATTTCTGTGTATCATCATCAAAAAGAATGACCAAGGTATACAGTAAAACTGAAGTGAAGCATAGGAATCTACAACTGAACTCAAAGGAGAGTTTTAAATCATAGAAAGTATGAGTGTCAGTCCTCTTGTACTTAAGTCGGCATTGTGCCTTTTGTATTAAATTCGGATGCAATTTCAGTGTTTCATCGTCAATAAGAAGGTCCAAGGTATACAGTAAACCTCAAGTGAAGCATCGGAATCTAAAACTGGACGCACAGGAGAGGTACATATCATAGAAAGTTAGAGTGTCAGTCCTCTTGTACATAAGTCGGCATTGTGACTGTTGTATTCAATTCGGATGCAATTTCTGTGTTTCATCTTCAATAAGAAGGTCCAAGGGATACAGTAAACCTGAAGTGAAGCATCGGAATCTAACACTGGACTCACAGGACAGGTTCAAATCATAGAAAGTTAGAGTGTCAGTCCTCTTGTTCTTAAGTCGGCATTATGCCTTTTGTATTTAATTCGGATGCAATTTCTGTGCTTCATCGTCAATAAGATGGTCCAAGGGATACAGTGAACCTGAAGTGAAGCATCGGAATCTAAAACTGGACTCACAGGAGAGGTTCAAATCATAGAACGTTAGAGTGTCAGTCCTCTTGTACTTAAGTCGGCATCGTGCCTTTTGCATTAAATTCGGGTGCAATTTCTGTGTTTCATCGTCAATAAGAATGTCCAAGGTATACAGTAAACCTGAAGTGAAACCATCGGAATCTAAAACTGGACTCACAGGAGCAGTTAAATCATAGAAAGTTAGTGTGTCAGTCCTCTTGTACTTAAGTCGGCATCGTGACTCTTGTATTACATTCGGATGCAATTTCTGTGTTTCACTTCAATATGAATGTCCTAGGGATACAGTAAACCTGAAGTGAAGCATCGGAACCTCAAACTGGACTCACAGGAGAGGATCAAATCATAGAAAGTCAGAGTGTCAGTCCTCTTGTACCTAAGTCGGCATTGTGCCTTTTGTATGAAATTCGGATGCAATTTCTGTGTTTCATCGTCAATAAGAAGGTCCAAGGTATGCAGTATACATGAAGTGAAGCATCGGAATCTAAAACTGGTCTCACAGGAGGGTTTAAATCATTGAAATTTAGAGTGTAAGTCCTCTTGTACTTAAGTCGGCATTGTGCCTCTTGTACGAAATTCGGATGCAATTTCTGTGTTTCATCGTCAATAAGGAGGTCCAAAGTTTACAGTAAACCTGAAGTGAAGCATCGAAATCTAAAACTCAACTCACAGGAGGGGTTCAAATCATAGAAAGTTGGAGTGTCAGTCCTCTTGTACTTAAGGCGGCATTGTGCCTTTTGTATTAAATTCGGGTGCAATTTCTGTGATTCATCGTCAATAAGAAGGTCAAGGGGTTACAGTAAACCTGAAGTGCAGCATCGGAATCTAAAACTGGACTCACAGGAGAGGATCACATCATAGAACGTTAGAGTGTCAGTCCTCTTGTATTTAAGTCGGCATTGTGCCTTTTGTATTAAATTGGATGCAATTTCTGTGTATCATCGTCAAAAAGAATGACTAAGGTATACAGTAAAACTGAAGTGAAGCATAGGAATCTACAACTCAACTCACAGGAGAGGTTTAAATCATAGAAAGTTTGAGTGTCAGTCCTCTTGTACTTAAGTCGGCATTGTGCCATTTGTATTAAATTCGGATGCAATATCTGTGTTTCATCGTCAATAAGAAGGTCCCAGGTATACAGTAAACCTGAGGTGAAGCATCGGAATCTAAAACTGGACGCACAGGAGAGGTACATATCATAGAAAGTTAGAGTGTCAGTCCTCTTGTACTTAGGTCGGCATTGTGCCTGTTGTATTAAATTCGGATGCAATTTCTGTGTTTCATCTTCAATAAGAAGGTCCAAGGGATACAGTAAACCTGAAGTGAAGCATCGGAATCTATCACTGGACTCACAGGACAGGTTCAAATCATAGAAAGTTAGAGTGTCAGTCCTCTTGTTCTTAAGTCGGCATTATGCCTTTTGTATTTAATTCGGATGCAATTTCTGTGCTTCATCGTCAATAAGAAGGTCCAAGGGATACAGTGAACCTGAAGTGAAGCATCGGAATCTAAAACTGGACGCACAGGAGATGTTCAAATCATAGAACGTTAGAGTGTCAGTCCTCTTGCACTTAAGTCGGCATCGTGCCTTTTGCATTAAATTCGGGTGCAATTTCTGTGTTTCATCGTCAATAAGAATGTCCAAGGTATACAGTAAACCTGAAGTGAAACCATCGGAATCTAAAACTGGACTCACAATAGCAGTTAAATCATAGAAAGTTATTGTGTCAGTCCTCTTGTACTTATGTCGGCATTGTGACTCTTGTATTAAATTCGGATGCAATTTCTGTGTTTCATCATCAATAAGACGGTCCAAGGTATACAGTAAACCTGAAGTGAAGCATCGGAATCTAAAACTGGTCTCACAGGAGAGGTTTAAATCATAGAAAGTTAGAGTGTCAGTCCTCTTGTACTTAAGTCGGCATTGTGCATTTTGTATTAAATTGGATGCAATTTCCGTGTTTCATCGTCAATCAGATTGACCAAGGTATACAGTAAACCTGAAGTGAAGCATCGGAATCTACAACTCAACTCACAGGAGAGGTGTAAATCATAAAAAGTTAGAGTGTCAATCCTCTTGTACTTTATTCGGCATTGTGCCTTTTGTACTAAATTCGGGTGCAATTTCGGTGTTTCATCGTCAATAAGAATGTCCAAGGGATACAGTAAACCTGAAATGAAGCATCGGAATCTAAAACTGGACTCACAGGACAGGTATCAAATCATTGAAAGATAGAGTGTCAGTCCTCCTGTACTTAAGTCGGCATTGTGCATTTTGTATTAAATTGGATGCAATTTCCGTGTTTCATCGTCAATCAGATTGACCAAGGTATACAGTAAACCTGAAGTGAAGCATCGGAATCTACAACTCAACTCACAGGAGAGGTGTAAATCATAAAAAGTTAGAGTGTCAATCCTCTTGTACTTTATTCGGCATTGTGCCTTTTGTACTAAATTCGGGTGCAATTTCGGTGTTTCATCGTCAATAAGAATGTCCAAGGGATACAGTAAACCTGAAATGAAGCATCGGAATCTAAAACTGGACTCACAGGACAGGTATCAAATCATTGAAAGATAGAGTGTCAGTCCTCCTGTACTTAAGTCGGCATTGTGCCTTTTGTATTAAATTCGGATGCAATTTCTGTGCTTCATCGTCAATAAGAAGGTCCAAAGGATACAGTAAACCCAATGTGAAGCATCCGAATCGAAAACTGGACTCACAAGAGAGGTTCAAATCACAGAACGTTAGGGTGTCAGGCCTCATGTACTCAAGTCGGCATTGTGCCATTTGTATTAAATTTGGGTGCAATTTCTGTGTTTCATCGTCTATAAGAATGTCCAAGGTATACAGTAAACCTGAAGTGAAAGCATCGGAATCTAAAACTGGACTCACAGGAGCGGTTAAATCATAGAAAGTTAGTGTGTCAGTCCTCTTGTACTTAAGTCGGCATTGTGCCTCTTGTATTAAGTTCGGATGAAATTTTCGTGTTTCATCATCAATAAGTCGGGCCAAGGTATACAGTAAACCTGAAGTGAAGCATCGGAATCAAAAACTGGCCACACAGGAGAGGTTTAAATCATACAAAGTTAGAGTGTCAGTCCTCTTGTACTTATGTCGGCATTGTGCTATTTGTATTATATTCAGATGCAATTTCTGTGTTTCATCGTCAATATGAAGGTCCAAGGTTTACAGTAAAGCTGAAGTGAAGCATCGAAATCTGAAACTCAACTCAGAGGTGAGGTTCAAATCTTACAAAATTAGAAAGACAGTCCTCTTGTACATAAGTCGGCATTCTGAATTTGTATTAAATTCGGATGCAATTTCTGTGTTTCATCGTCATTAAGAAGGTCCAAGAGATACAGTAAACCTGAAGTGATGCATCGGAATCTCAAACTGGACTCACAGGAGAGGTTCAAAACATAGACAGTTAGAGTGTCAGTCCTCTCGTACTTAAGTCGGCATTGTGCCTTTTGCATTAAATTCGGATGCAATTTCTGTGTTTCATAGTCAATAAAAAGGACCAAGGGATACAGTAAACCTGAAGTGAAGCATCGGAATCTAAAACTGTACTCACAGGAGAGCTACAAATCATAGAACGTTAGAGTGTCAGTCCTCTTGTACTAAAGTCGGCATTGTGCCTCTTGTATTAAATTCGGATGCAATTTCCGTATTTCATCGTCAATAAGAAGGTCCAAGGTATAGAGTAAACCTGAAGTGAAGCATCGGAATCTGAAACTGGACACACAGGAGAGGTTCAAATCATAGAGAGTTAGAGTGTCAGTCCTCTTGTACTTAAGTCGGCATTGTGCCTTTTGTATGAAATTCGGATGCAATTTCTGTGTTCCATAGTCAATAAGAAGGTCCAAGGTATGCAGTAAACCTGAAGTGAAGGATCGGAATCTAAAACTGGTCTCACAGGAGGGTTTAAATCACAGAAATTTAGAGTGTCATTCCTCTTGTACTTAAGTCGGCATTGTGCCTCTTGTACGAAATTCGGATGCAATTTCTGTGTTTCATCGTCAATAAGGAGGTCCAAAGTTTACAGTAAACCTGAAGTGAAGCATCGAAATCTAAAGCTCAACTCACAGGAGGGGTTCAAATCATAGAAAGTTAGAGTGTCAGTCCTCTTGTGCTTAAGGCGGCATTGTGCCTTTTGTATTAAATTCGGATGCAATTTCTGTGATTCATCGTCAATAAGAAGGTCCAAGGGATACAGTAAACCTGAAGTGCAGCATCGGAATCTAAAACTGAACTCACAGGAGAGGATCGCATCATAGAACGTTAGAGTGTCAGTCCTCTTGTATTTAAGTCGGCATTGTGCCTTTTGTATTAAATTGGATGCAATTTCTGTGTATCATCGTCAAAAAGAATGACCAAGGTATACAGTAAAACTGAAGTGAAGCATCGGAATCTAAAACTGGACGCACAGGAGAGGTACATATCATAGAAAGTTAGAGTGTCAGTCCTCTTGTACTTAAGTCGGCATTGTGCCTGTTGTATTAAATTCGGATGCAATTTCTGTGTTTCATCTTCAATAAGAAGGTCCAAGGGATACAGTAAACCTGAAGTGAAGCATCGGAATCTAACACTGGACTCACAGGACAGGTTCAAATCACAGAAAGTTAGAGTGTCAGTCCTCTTGTTCTTAAGTTGGCATTGTGCCTTTTGTATTTAATTCGGATGCAGTATCTGTGTTTCATCGTCAATAAGAAGGTCCAAGGTTTACAGTACACCTGAAGTGAAGCATCGAAATCTAAAACTCAACTCTGAGGAGAGATTCAAATCATAGAAAGTTTGAGTGGCAGTCCTCTTGCACTGAAGTTGGCATTGTGCCTTTTGTATTAAATTCTAATGCAATTTCTGTGTTTCACGTCAATAAGAATGTCCTAGGGATACAGTAAATCTGAAGTGAAGCATCGGAATCTCAAACTGGACTCACAGGAGAGGATCAAATCATAGAAAGTCAGAGTTACAGTCCTCTTGTACCTAAGTCGGCATTGTGCGTTTTGTATTAAATTCGGACGCAATTTCTGTGTTTCATCGTCAATAAGAAGGACCAAGGGATACAGTAAACCTGAAGTGAAGCATCGGAATCTAAAACTGGACTCACAGGAGATGTTCAAATCATAGAACGTTAGAGTGTCAGTCCTCTTGTTCTTAAGTCGGCATCGTGCCTTTTGCATTAAATTCGGGTGCAATTTCTGTGTTTCATCGTCAATAAGAATGTCCAAGGTATACAGTAAACCTAAAGTGAAACCATCGGAATCTAAAACTGGACTCACAGGAGCAGTTAAATCATAGAAAGTTAGTGTGTCAGTCCTCTTGTACTTAAGTCTGCATTGTGACTCTTGTATTAAATTCGGATGCAATTTCTGTGTTTCATCATCAATAAGACGGTCCAAGGTATACAGTAAACCTGAAGTGAAGCATCGGAATCTAAAACTGGTCTCACAGGAGAGGTTTAAATCATAGAAAGTTAGAGTGTCAGACCTCTTGTACTTAAGTCGGAATTGTGCCTTTTCTATTAAATTCGGATGCAATATCTGTGTTTCATCGTCAATAAGAAGGTCCAAGGTTTGCAGTAAACCTGAAGTGAAGCATCGAAATCTAAAACTCAACTCTGAGGAAAGGTTCAAATCATAGAAAGTTAGAGTGGCAGTCCTCTTGCACTTAAGTTGGCATTGTGCCTTTTGTATTAAATTCGGATGCAATTTCTGTGTTTCACGTCAATATGAATGTCCTAGGGATACAGTAAACCTGAAGTGAAGCATCGGAATCTCAAACTGGACTCACAGGAGAGGATCAAATCATAGAAAGTCAGAGTGTCAGTCCTCTTGTACCTAAGTCGGCATTGTGCCTTTCGTATTAAATTCGGATGCAATTTCTGTGTTTCATCGTCAATAAGAACTTCCAAGTTAAGCAGTAAACCTGAAGTGAAGCATCGGAATTTAAAACTGGTCTCACATGGGAGGTTTACATCATACAAAGAGAGAGTGTCAGTCCTCTTGTACTTAAGTCGGCATTGTGCCTTTTGTATTAAATTCGGATGCAATTTCTGTGTTTCATCGTCAATAAGGAGGTCCAAGGTTTACAGTAAACCTGAAGTGAAGCATCGAAATCTAAAACTCAACTCACAGTAGAGGCTCAGATAATATAAAGTTAGAGTGTCAGTCCTCTTGTACTTAAGTCGGCATTGTGCCTTTTGTATGAAATTCGGATGCAATTTCTGTGTTTCATCGTCAATAAGAAGGTCCAAGGTATGCAGTAAACATGAAGTGAAGCATCGGAATCTAAAACTGGTCTCACAGGAGGGTTTAAATCATTGAAATTTAGAATGTCAGTCCTCTTATACTTAAGTCGGCATTGTGCCTCTTGTACGAAATTCGGATGCAATTTCTGTGTTTCATCGTCAATAAGGAGGTCCAAAGTTTACAGTAAACCTGAAGTGAAGCATCGAAATCTAAAACTCAACTCACAGGAGGGGTTCAAATCATAGAAAGTTAGAGTGTCAGTCCTCTTGTACTTAAGGCGGCATTGTGCCTTTTGTATTAAATTGGATGCAATTTCTGTGTATCATCGTCAAAAAGAATGACTAAGGTATACAGTAAAACTGAAGTGAGGCATAGGAATCTACAACTCAACTCACAGGAGAGGTTTAAATCATAGAAAGTTTGAGTGTCAGTCCTCTTGTACTTAAGTCGGCATTGTGCCTGTTGTATTAAATTCGGATGCAATTTCTGTGTTTCATCTATAATAATAAGGTCCAAGGGATACAGTGTACCTGAAGTGAAGCATCGGAATCTAAAACTGGACGCACAGGAGAGGTTCAAATCATAGAACGTTAGAGTGTCAGTCCTCTTGCACTTAAGTCGGCATCGTGCCTTTTGCATTAAATTCGAGTGCAGATTCTGTGTTTCATCGTCAATAAGAATGTCCAAGGTATACAGTAAACCTGAAGTGAAACCATCGGAATCTAAAACTGGTCTCACAGGAGCAGTTAAATCATAGAAAGTTAGTGTGTCAGTCCTCTTGTACTTATGTCGGCATTGTGACTCTTGTATTAAATTCGGATGCAATTTCTGTGTTTCATCATCAATAAGACGGTCCAAGGTATACAGTAAACCTGAAGCGAAGCATCGGAATCTAAAACTGGTCTCACAGGAGAGGTTTAAATCATAGAAAGTTAGAGTGTCAGACCTCTTGTACTTAAGTCGGAATTGTGCCTTTTCTATTAAATTCGGATGCAATATCTGTGTTTCATCGTCAATAAGAAGGTCCAAGGTTTACAGTAAACCTGAAGTGAAGCATCGAAATCTAAAACTCAACTCTGAGGAGAGGTTCAAATCATAGAAAGTTAGAGTGGCAGTCCTCTTGCACTTAAGTTGGCATTGTGAATTTTGTATTAAATTCGGATGCAATTTCTGTGTTTCACGTCAATAAGAATGTCCTAGGGATACAGTAAACCTGAAGTGAAGCATCGAAATCTAAAACTCAACTCGCAGGAGAGGCTCAGATCATATAAAGTTAGAGTGTCAGTCCTCTTGTACTTAAGTCGGCATTGTGCCTTTTGTATTAAATTCGGATGCAATTTCTGTGTTTCATCGTCAATAAGAAGGTCCAAGGGATACAGTAAACCTGAAGTGAAGAACGGAATCTAAAACTGGACTCACAGGAGAGGATCATATCATAGAACATTAGAGTGTCTGTCCTCTTGTACTTAAGTCGGCATTGTGGCTTTTGTATTAAATTCGCGGGCAATTTCTTTGTTTCATCATCAATAAGACTTTCCAAGGTATACAGTAAACCTGAAGTGAAGCATCGGAATCCAAAACTGGTCGCACAGGAGAGGTTTAAATCATAGTCAGTTAGGGTGTCAGTCCTCTTGTACTTAAATGGGCATTGTGCATTTTGTATTAAATTCGGATGCAATTTCTGTGTTTCATCGTTAATAAGATGGTCCAAGGTTTACAGTGAACCTGAAGTGAAGCATCGAAATCTAAAACTCAACTCAGAGGAGAGGTTCAAATCATAGAAAGTTAGAGTGGCAGTCCTCTTGTACTTAAGTCGGCATTGTGCCTTTTGTATTAAATTGGATGCAATTTCTGTGTTTCATCGTCAATAAGTAGGACCTAGGGATACAGTAAACCCGAAGTGAATCATCGGAGTCTAAACTGGACTCACAGGAGAGGTTCAAATCATAGAACGTTACAGTGTCAGTCCTCTTGTACTTAAGTCGGCATTGTGCCTTTTGTATTAAATATGGATGCAGTTTCTGTATTTTATTGTCAGTAAGAAGGTCCAAGGGGTACAGTTAACCTGAAGTGAAGCATCGGAATCTAAAACTGGTCTCACAGGAGAGGTTCAAATCATAGAAAGTTAGAGTGTCAGTCCTCTTGTACTTAAGTCGGCATTGTGCCTTTTGTATTAAATTTGGATGCAATCTCTGAGTTTCATCGTCAATAAGAAGATTCAAGGAATACAGGTAACCTGAAGTGAAGCATCGGAATCTCAAACTGGACTCAGAGGAGAGGTTCAAATCATAGATAGTTTGAGTGTCAGTCCTCTTGTACTTAAGTCGGCATTGTGCATTTTGTATTAAATTGGATGCAATTTCCGTGTTTCATCGTCAGTAAGATTGACCAAGGTATACAGTAAACCTGAAGTGAAGCATCGGAATCTACAACTCAACTCACAGGAGAGGTGTAAATCATAAAAAGTTAGAGTGTCAATCCTCTTGTACTTAAGTCGGCATTGTGCCTTTTGTACTAAATTCGGGTGCAATTTCTGTGTTTCATCGTCAATAAGAATGTCCAAGGGATACAGTAAACCTGAAATGAAGCATCGGAATCTAAAACTGGACTCACAGGACAGGTATCAAATCACTGAAAGATAGAGTGTCAGTCCTCCTGTACTTAAGTCGGCATTGTGCCTTTTGTATTAAATTCGGATGCAATTTCTGTGCTTCATCGTCAATAAGAAGGTCCAAAGGATACAGTAAACCTAATGTGAAGCATCCGAATCGAAAACTGGACTCACAAGAGAGGTTCAAATCATAGAACGTTAGGGTGTCAGTCCTCATGTACTCAAGTCGGCATTGTGCCATTTGTATTAAATTTGGGTGCAATTTCTGTGTTTCATCGTCTATAAGAATGTCCAAGGTATACAGTAAACCTGAAGTGAAAGCATCGGAATCTAAAACTGGACTCACAGGAGCGGTTAAATCATAGAAAGTTGGTGTGTCAGTCCTCTTGTACTTAAGTCGGCATTGTGCCTCTTGTATTAAGTTCGGATGAAATTTTCGTGTTTCATCATCAATAAGACGGGCCAAGGTATACAGTAAACCTGAAGTGAAGCATCGGAATCAAAAACTGGCCACACAGGAGAGGTTTAAATCATACAAAGTTAGAGAGTCAGTCCTCTTGTACTTATGTCGGCATTGTGCTATTTGTATTATATTCAGATGCAATTTCTGTGTTTCATCGTCAATATGAAGGTCCAAGGGATACAGTAAACCTGAAGTGAAGCATCGGAATCTCAAACTGGACTCACAGGAGAGGTTCAAAACATAGACAGTTAGAGTGTCAGTCCTCTTGTACTTAAGTCGGCATTGTGCCTTTTGCATTAAATTCGGATGCAATTTCTGTGTTTCATAGTCAATAAAAAGGACCAAGGGATACAGTAAACCTGAAGTGAAGCATCGGAATCTAAAACTGTACTCACAGGAGAGCTACAAATCATAGAATGTTAGAGTGTCAGTCCTCTTGTACTAAAGTCGGCATTGTGCCTCTTGTATTAAATTCGGATGCAATTTCCGTATTTCATCGCCAATAAGAAGGTCCAAGGTATAGAGTAAACCTGAAGTGAAGCATCGGAATCTGAAACTGGACTCACAGGAGAGGTTCAAATCATAGAGAGTTAGAGTGTCAGTCCTCTTGTACTTAAGACGGCATTGTGCCTTTTGTATGAAATTCGGATGCAATTTCTGTGTTCCATAGTCAATAAGAAGGTCCAAGGTATGCAGTAAACCTGAAGTGAAGGATCTGAATCTAAAACTGGTCTCACAGGAGGGTTTAAATCACAGAAATTTAGAGTGTCATTCCTCTTGTACTTAAGTCGGCATTGTGCCTCTTGTACGAAATTCGGATGCAATTTCTGTGTTTCATCGTCAATAAGGAGGTCCAAAGTTTACAGTAAACCTGAAGTGAAGCATCGAAATCTAAAACTCAACTCACAGGAGGGGTTCAAATCATAGAAAGTTAGAGTGTCAGTCCTCTTGTACTTAAGGCGGCATTGTGCCTTTTGTATTAAATTCGGATGCAATTTCTGTGATTCATCGTCAATAAGAAGGTCCAAGGGATACAGTAAACCTGAAGTGCAGCATCGGAATCTAAAACTGGTCTCACAGGAGAGGATCGCATCATAGAACGTTAGAGTGTCAGTCCTCTTGTATTTAAGTCGGCATTGTGCCTTTTGTATTAAATTGGATGCAATTTCTGTGTATCATCGTCAAAAAGAATGACCAAGGTATACAGTAAAACTGAAGTGAAGCATCGGAATCTAAAACTGGGCGCACAGGAGAGGTACATATCATAGAAAGTTAGAGTGTCGGTCCTCTTGTACTTAAGTCGGCATTGTGCCTGTTGTATTAAATTCGGATGCAATTTCTGTGTTTCATCTTCAATAAGAAGGTCCAAGGGATACAGTAAACCTGAAGTGAAGCATCGGAATCTAACACTGGACTCACAGGACAGGTTCAAATCACAGAAAGTTAGAGTGTCAGTCCTCTTGTTCTTAAGTCGGCATTGTGCCTTTTGTATTTAATTCGGATGCAATTTCTGTGCTTCATCGTCAATAAGAAGGTCCAAGGGATACAGTGAACCTGAAGTGAAGCATCGGAATCTAAAACTGGACTCACAGGAGAGGTTCAAATCATAGAACGTTAGAGTGTCAGTCCTCTTGTACTTAAGTCGGCATCGTGCCTTTTGCATTAAATTCGGGTGCACTTTCTGTGTTTCATTGTCAATAAGAATGTCCAAGGTATACAGTAAACCTGAAGTGAAACCATCGGAATCTAAAACTGGACTCACATGAGCAGTTAAATCATAGAAAGTTAGTGTGTCAGTCCTCTTGTACTTTAGCCGGCACTGTGACTCTTGTATTAAATTCGGATGCAATTTCTGTGTTTCATCATCAATAAGACGGTCCAAGGTATACAGTAAACCTGAAGTGAAGCATCGGAATCTAAAACTGGTCTCACAGGAGAGGTTTAAATCATAGAAAGTCAGAGTGTCAGACCTCTTGTACTTAAGTCGGAATTGTGCCTTTTCTATTAAATTCGGATGCAATATCTGTGTTTCATCGTCAATAAGAAGGTCCAAGGTTTACAGTACACCTGAAGTGAAGCATCGAAATCTAAAACTCAACTCTGAGGAGAGATTCAAATCATAGAAAGTTTGAGTGGCAGTCCTCTTGCAATGAAGTTGGCATTGTGCCTTTTGTATTAAATTCAAATGCAATTTCTGTGTTTCACGTCAATAAGAATGTCCTAGGGATACAGTAAACCTAAAGTGAAGCATCGGAATCTAAAACTGTAGTCTCAGGATAGGTTCGAATCATAGAAAGTTAGAGTGTCAGTCCTCTTGTACCTAAGTCGGCATTGTGCCTTTTGTATTATATTCGGATGCAATTTCTGTGTTTCATCGTCAGTTAGAAGGTCCAAGGGATACAGTAAACCTGAAATGAAGCATCGGAATCTAATACTCGACCCACAGGTAAGGTTCAAATCATAGAAAGTTAGAGTGCCAGTCCTCTTGTACTTAAGTCGGCACTGTGCCTTTTGTATTAAATTCGGATGCAATTTCTGTGCTTCATCGTCAAAAAGAAGCTCCTAGGTATACAGTAAACCTGAAGTGAAGCATCTGAATCAAAAATCTGGACGCACTGGAGAGGTTCATATCATAGAATGTTAGAGTGTCAGTCCTCTTGTACTTAAGTCGGGATTGTTTCTCTTGTATTAAATTCGGATGCAATTTCTGTGTTTCATCATCAATAAGACGGTCCAAGGTATACAGTAAACCTGAAGTGAAGCATCGGAATCTAAAACTGACTCACAGGATAGGTTCAAAACTTAGAACGTTAGAGTGACAGTCCTCTTGTACTTAAGTCGGCATTGTGCCTTTTGTATTAAATTCGGATGCAATTTCTGTGTTTCATCGTCAATACGAAGGTCCAAGGTTTACAGTAAACCTGAAGTGAAGCATCGAAATCTAAAACTCAACTCAGAGGAGAGGTTCAAATCATAGAAAGTTAGTGTGGCAGTCCTCTTGTACTTAAGTCGGCTTTATGCCTTTTGTATTAAATTCGGATGCAATATCTGTGTTTCATCGTCAATAAGAAGGTCCAAGGGATACAGTAAACCTGAAGTGAAGCATCGGAATCTCAAACTGGACTCACGGGAGAGGTTCAAATCACAGAAAGTTAGAGTGTCAGTCCTCTTGTACTTAAGTCGGCATTGTGCCTTTTGTATTAAATTCGGATGCAATTTCTGTGTTTCATCGTCAATAAGAAGGACAAAGGGATACAGTAAACCTGAAGTGAAGCATCGGAATCTAAAACTGGTCTCACGGGAGAGGTTCAAATCATAGAACGATAGAGTGTCAGTCCTCTTGTACATAAGTCGGCATTGTGCCTTTTGTAATAAATTCGGATGCAATTTCTGTATTTCATCGTCAATAAGATGGTCCAAGATATAGAGTAAACCTGAAGTGAAGCATTGGAATCTAAAACTGGACTCACAGGAGACGTTCAAATCATAGAAAGTTAGAGTGTCAGTCCTCTTGTACTTAAGTCGGCATTGTGCCTTTTTTATTAAATTCGAATGCAATTTCTGTGTTTCATCGTCAATAAGAAGGTCCAAGGGATACAGTAAACCTGAAGTGAAGCATCGGAATCTACAACTGGACTCACAGGAGAGGTTCAAATCATAGAATGTTAGAGTGTCAGTCCACTTATACTTAAGTCGGCATTGTGCCTTTTGTATTAAATTCGGAAGCAATTTCTGTGTTTCATCGTCAATAAGAAGGTCCAAGGTATACAGTAAAACAGAAATGAAGCATCGGAATCTAAAACTGACTCACAGGAGAGTTTCAAATCATAGAAAGTTAGAGTGTCAGTCCTCTTGTACTTAAGTCGGCATTGTGCCTTTTGTATTAAATTCGGATGCAATTTCTGTGTTTCATCGTCAATAAGAAGGTCCAAGGTTTACAGTTAACCTGAAGTGAAGGATCGAAATCTAAAACACAACCCACAGGAGAGGTTCAAATCATAGAAAGTTTGAGTGTCAGTTCTCTTGTACTTATGTCGGCATTGTGCCTTTTGTATTAAATTCGCGTCGAATTTCTGTGTTTCATCGTCAATAAGAAGGTCCAAGGTATACAGTAAACCTGAAGTGCAGCATCGGAATCTACAACTCAACTCACAGGAGAGGTTCAAATCATGGAAAGTTAGTGTGTCAGTTCTCTTGTACTTAAGTCGGCATTGTGCCTTTTGTATTAAATTCGGATGCAATTTCTGTATTTCATCGTCAATACGATGGTCCAAGGTATAGAGTAAACCTGAAGTGAAGCATCGGAATCTAAAACTGGACTCACAGAAGTGGTTCAAATCATAGAAAGTTAGAGTGTCAGTCCTCTTATACTTAAGTCGGTATTGTGCCTTTTGGTATTAAATTCGGATGCAATTTCTGTGTTTCATCGTCAATAAGAAGGTCCAAGGGATACAGTAAACCTGAGGTGAAGCATCGGAATCTAAAACTGTACTCACAGGAGAGGTTCATATGATAGAAAGTTAGAGTGTCAGTCCTCTTGTACTTAAGTCGGCATTGTGCATTTTGTATTAAATTCGGATGCAATTTCTGTGTTTCATCGTCAATTAGAAGGTCCAAGGGATACAGTAAACCTGAAATGAAGCATCGGAATCTAATACTGGACTCACAGGTAAGGTTAAAAACATAGAAAGTTAGAGTGTCAGTCCTCTTGTACTTAAGTCGGCATTGTGCCATTTGTATTAAATTCGGCTGCAATTTCTGTGTTTCATCGTCAATAAGAAGGTCCAAGGGATACAGTAAACTTGAAGTGCAGCATCGGAATCAAAAACTGGACTCAAAGGCGAGGTTCAAATCATAGAAAGTTAGAGTGTCAGTCCTCTTGTACTTAAGTCGGCATTGTGGCTTTTGTATTAAATTCGGATGCAATTTCTGTGTTTCATCGTCAATAAGAAGTTCAAAGGAATACAGTAAACTTGAAGTGCAGCATCGGAATCTAAAACTGGACTCAAAGGCGAGGTTCAAATCATAGAAAGTTAGAGTGTCAGTCCTCTTGTACTTAAGTCGGCATTGTGCCTATTGTATTAAATTCGGGTGCAATTTCTGTGTTACATCGTCAATAAGAAGGTCCTAGGTATACAGTAAACCTGAAGTGAAGCATCGGAATCTAAAACTGGACTCACAGAAGAGGTTCAAATCATAGAAAGTTAGAGTGTCAGTCTTCTTATACTTAAGTCGGCATTGTGCCTTTTGCATTAAAATCGGATTGAATTTCTGTGTTTCATCGTCAATAAGATGGTCCAAGGTATACAGTAAACCTGAAGTGAAGCATCGGAATCTACAACTCAACTCACAGGAGAGGTTTAAACCATAGAAAGTTAGAGTGTCAGTCCTCTTGTACTTAAGTCGGCATTGTGCCTTTTGTATTAAATTTGGATGCAATTTCTGTGTTTCATCGTCAGTAAGAAGGACCAAGGGATACAGTAACCCTGAAGTGAAGCATCGGAATCTAAAACTGGACTCACAGGAGATGTTCAAATCATAGAAAGTTAGAGTGTCAGTCCTCTTGTACCTAAGTCGGCATTGTGCCTTTTGTATTAAATTCGGATGCCATTTCTGTGTTTCATCGTCAATAAGAAGGTCCTAGGTTTACAGTAAACCTGAAGTGAACCATCGGAATCTAAAGCTGGACTCACAGGAGAGGTTCAAATCATAGAAAGTTAGAGAGTCAGTCCTCTTGTACTTAAGTCGGCGTTGTGCCTTTTGTATTGAATTCGGATGCAATTTCTGTGTTTCATCGTCAATAAGAAGGTCCGAGGGATACAGTAAACCTGAAGTGAAGCATCGGAGTCTACAACTCAACTCACAGGAGAGGTTCAAATCATGGAAAGTTAGAGTGCCAGTCCACTTGTTCTTAAAACGGCATTGTGCCTTTTGTATTAAATTCGCGAGCAATCTCTGTGCTTCATCGTCAATAAGAAGGTCCAAGGGATACAGAAAACCTGAAGTGAAGCATCGGAATCTGAAACTGGACTCACAGGAGAGGTTCAAATCATAGAAAGTTAGAGTGTCTGCCCTCTTGTACTAAAGTCGGCATTGTGCCTTTTGTATTAAATTCGGATGCCATTTCTGTGTTTCATCGTCAATAAGAAGGTCCAAGGTTTACAGTAAACCTGAAGTGAACAATTGGAATCTAGAACTGGACTCACAGGAGAGGTTCAAATCATAGAAAGTTAGAGTGTCAGTCCTCTTGTACTTAAGTCGGCATTGTTTCTCTTGTATTAAATTCGGATGCAATTTCTGTGTTTCATCATCAATAAGAAGGTCCAAGGGATACAGTAAACCTGAAGTGAAGCATCGGTATATAAAACTGGACTCACAGGAGCGGTTAAATCATAGAAAGTTAGAGTGTCAGCCCTCTTGTACCTAAGTCGGCTTTGTGCCTTTTGTATTAAATTCGCATGCAATTTCTGTGCTTCATCGTCAATAAGAAGGTCCAAGGGATACAGTAAACCTGTAGTGAAGCATCGGAATCTAAAACTGGATTAACACGAGAGGTTCAAGTCACAGAAAGTTAGAGTGTCAGTCCTCTTGTACTTAAGTCGGCATTTCGCCTTTTGTGTTAAACTCGGATGCAATTTCTGTATTTCATCGTCAATAAGAAGGTCCAAGGTTTACAGTTAACATGAAGTGAAGCATTGAAATCTAAAACTAGACCCACAGGAGAGGTACAAATCATAGAAAGTTTGAGTGTCAGTTCTCTTGTACTTAAGTCGGCATTGTGCCTTTTGTATTAAATTCGGATGGAATTTATGTGTTTCATCGTCAATAAGAACGTCCAAGGTATACAGTAAACCTGAAGTGAAGCATCGGAATCTACAACTCAACTCACAGGAGAGCTTCAAATCATAGAAAGTTAGAGTGTCAGTCCTCTTGTACTTAAGTCGGCATTGTGCCTTTTGTACAGGGTGGCCCAAAAAGGATGGTCACATTTTAAATAACTATAACTCCATCAGTTTTACAAATTAATTTTATTCAATTACGTAACTAAATGCTCCCAGGCACCCAATTACAAGAACTAACCACAAAAAATCATGTACGGAAAATGACTTCCGGAAGATGGTGTCCTTCCTCGGTGATGCATTCCACAAGTCTTTCCTCGAAATTTTCCATCACTTTCACTACTGTTTCTTCTTGAATTGCCATAATTTCCGCACTGATTGCCTCCTTCAGATCAATTAAGTTTCGGGGCTTCTTTACGTAGACTTTTGACTTTAGGTATCCCCAAAGAAAAAAATCACAGGCTGAGAGGTCAGGTGATCTCGCGGGCCAGTGGACATCTCCAAAACGCGAGATGATGTGGTGGGGGAACATCCGCCTTAAAACACACATGGAGTCATTGGCTGTGTGGGCCGTGGCCCCGTCCTGTTGAAACCAAATTCGATCTCGATTTACATGTAACTCTCGCAGTTTCGGCACCAAAAAGCTACGTAGCATGTTAACGTAACGTTTCGAGTTCACTGTGACTGTAGCGTTGTTCTCCTCAAAAAAATAAGGACCAACAATCCCCAATCTTGAAATTCCACACCAGACTGTTACCTTAGCACTATGAAGAGGCTTTTGGTGCAATTCTCTGGGATTATCTGCTGCCCAATACCTGCAGTTTTGTTTATTGACATAGCCGTCTAAATTGGAAATGGGCTTCATCTGACATAAGAAGCACAACATCATTATTAGAGTACAAAATGTCAAGCATTGATTCACAAAATCGTCTTCGCTGCTCAAAATCACGATCATACAGCTTTTGCGTGATCATAATTTTGTATGGGTGAAACTGTAACTCACGGCTTAAAATACGCTGCAACGAACTACGGCTGAGGCCTAAAGTTTGAGCACGACGCCTAGTGGAACGACGCGGGCTTTGCAGCACTGACGCTCTAACATCATCAATGTTCTGTGGAGTAACTGCCGTACGTGTACGCCCTGTAGATTTACCACTTTTGACAGACCCTGTTGTCCGGAATGCAGTCACCCAACGTGATATGGATCTGCGATCTGGAATGGGTCCATCACGCGCTACACCAAAACGTTGTCGAAACAATCGTTGCACAGTAATAAACGATTCATCATTTCTGAAAAACTGTTCCACAGCAAAAACACGATGCTCGACCGTCCACTGCGCCATCTCGTGGCAAACTGGGTGTAATGGCCGACTTGCAGACGGCCGGCAGTGGTCCCACCTCCTCACCTTTCAATGGTACTACGCAGTTCAAATCCGACCATCCTTTTTGGGCCACCCAGTATTAATTTCGCAAGCAAATTCTGTGCTTCATCGTCAATAAGAAGGTCCAAGTGATACAGAAAACCTGAAGTAAAGCGTCGGAATCTCAAACTAAACTCACAGGAGAGGTTCAAATCATAGAAAGTTAGAGTGTCAGTCCTCTTGTACTTAAGTCGGCATTGTTTCTCTTGTATTAAATTCGGATGCAATTTCTGTGTTTCATCATCAATGAGAAGATCCAAGGGATACAGTAAACCTGAAGTGAAGCATCGGAATCTAAAACTGTACTCACAGGAGAGGTTCAAATCATAGAAAGTTTGAGTGTCAGTCCTCTTGTACTTAAATCGGCATTGTGCCTATTGTATTAAATTCGGGTGCAATTTCTGTGTTTCATCGTCAATAAGAAGGTCCAAGAGATACAGTAAACCTGAAGTGAAGCATCGGAATCTAAAACTGGACTCACAGGAGAGGATCAAATCATAGAACGTTAGAGTGTCAGTCCTCTTGTGCTTAAGTCGGCATTGTGCATTTTGTATTAAATTGGATGCAATTTCTGTGTTCCATCGTCAACAAGAATGACCAATTTATACAGTAAACCTGAAGTGAAGCATCGGAATCTACAACTCAACTCACAGGAGAGGTCTAATTCATAGAAAGTTAGAGTGTCAGTCCTCTTGTACTTAATTCGGCATTGTGCCTTTTGTATTAAATTCGTATGTAATTTCTGTGTTTCATCGTCAATAAGAAGGTCCAAGGGATACAGTAAACCTGAAGTGAAGCATCGGAATCTAAAACTGTACTCTCAGGAGTGGTTCAAATCATAGAAAGTCAGAGTGTCAGTCCTCTTGTACTTAAGTCGGCATTGAGCCTTTTGTATTACCTTCGGATGCAATTTCTGTGTTTCATCGTCAATTACAAGGTCCAAGGGATACAGTAAACCTGAACTGAAGTATCGGAATCTAAAACTGGACTCACAAGTAAGGTTCAAATCATAGAAAATTAGAGTGTCAGTCCTCTTGTACTTAAGTCGGCATTGTGCCATTTGTATTAAATTCGGATGCAATTTCTGTGTTTCATCGTCAATAAGAAGGTCCAAGGGATACAGTAAACTTGAAGTGCAGCATCGGAATCTAAAACTTGGCTCAAAGGCGAGGTTCAAATCATAGAAAGTTAGAATGTCAGTCCTCTTGTACTCAAGTCAGCATTGTGCCTTTTGTATTAAATTCGGATACAATTTCTGTGTTTCATCGTCAATAAGAAGGTCCAAGGGATACAGTAAACCTGAAGTGAAGCATCAGAATCTTAAACTGGACTCACAGGAGAGGTTCAAATCATAGAAAGTTAGAGTGTCTGCCCTCTTGTACTTAAGTCAGCATTGTGCCTTTTGTATTAAATTCGGATGCCATTTCTGTGTTTCATCGTCAATAAGAAGGTCCAAGGTTTACAGTAAACCTGAAGTGAACCATCGGAATCTAAAACTGGACTCACAGAAGAGGTTCAAATCATAGAAAGTTAGAGTGTCAGTCCTCTTATACTTAAGTTGGCATTGTGCCTTTTGCATTAAATTCGGATGGAATTTCTGTGTTTCATCGTCAATAAGATGGTCCAAGGTATACAGTAAACCTGAAGTGAAGCATCGGAATCTACAACTCAACTCACAGGAGAGGTTTAAATCATAGAAAGTTAGAGTGTCAGTCCTCTTGTACTTAAGTCGGCATTGTGCCTTTTGTATTAAATTTGGATGCAATTTCTGTGTTTCATCGTCAATAAGAAGGACCAAGGGATACAGTAACCCTGAAGTGAAGCATCGGAATCTAAAACTGGACTCACAGGAGAGGTTCAAATCATAGAAAGTTAGAGTGTCAGTCCTCTTGTACCTAAGTCGGCATTGTGCCTTTTGTATTAAATTCGGATGCAATTTCGGTGTTTCATAGTCAATAAGAAGGTCCAAGGGATACAGTAAACCTGAAGTGAACCATCGGAATCTAAAACTGTACTCTCAGGAGAGGTTCAAATCATAGAAAGTTAGAGTGTCAGTCCTCTTGTACTTAAGTCGGCATTGTGCCTTTTGTATTAACTTCGGATGCCATTTCTGTGTTTCATCGTCAATAAGAAGGTCCTAGGTTTACAGTAAACCTGAAGTGAACCATCGGAATCTAAAACTGGACTCACAGGAAAGGTTCAAATCATAGAAAGTTAGGTAGTCAGTCCTCTTGTACTTAAGTCGGCATTGTGCCTTTTGTATTAAATTCGGATGCAATTTCTGTGTTTCATCGTCAATAAGAAGGTCCGAGGGATACAGTAAACCTGAAGTGAAGCATCGGAATCTATAACTGGAGTCTCAGGAGGGGTTCGAATCATAGAAAATTAGAGTGTCAGCCCTCCTGTTCTTAAGTCGGCATTGTGCCTTTTGTATTAAATTCGGATGCAATTTCTGTATTTCATCGTCAATAAGAAGGTCCAAGGTATACAGTAAACCTGAAGTGAGGCGTCGGAATCTAAAGCTGGACTCACAGGAGAGGTTCAAATCATAGAATGTTAGAGTGTCAGTCCTCTTGTACTTAAGTCGACATTGTGCCTCTTGTATTAAATTCGGATGCAATTTCTGTGTTTCATCGTCAATAAGATGGTCCTAGGAATACAGTAAACCTGAAGTGAAGCATCGGATCTAAAACTAGACTCACAGGAGAGGTTCAAATCGTAGAAAGTTAGAGTGTCGGTCCTCTTGTACTTAAGTCGGCATTGTGCCTATTGTATTAAATTCGGATGGAATTTCTGTGTTTCATCGTAAATAAGAGTGTCCAAGGTATACAGTAAACCTGAAGTGAAGCATCGGAATCTACAACTCAACTCACAGGAGAGGTTCAAATCATAGAAAGTTAGAGTGCCAGTCCACTTGTTCTTAAGTCGGCATTGTGCCTTTTGTATTAAATTCGCAAGCAATCTCTGTGCTTCATCGTCAAAAAGAAGGTCCAAGGGATACAGAAAACCTGAAGTGAAGCATCGGAATCTCAAACTGGACTCACAGGAGGGGTTCAAATCATAGAAAGTTAGAGTGTCTGCCCTCTTGTACTAAAGTCGGCATTGTGTCTTTTGTATTAAATTCGGATGCCATTTCTGTGTTTCATCGTCAATAAGAAGGTCCAAGGTTTACAGTAAACCTGAAGTGAACCATTGGCATCTAAAACTGGACTCACAGGAGAGGTTCAAATCATAGAAAGTTAGAGTGTCAGTCCTCTTGTACTTAAGTCGGCATTGTTTCTCTTGTATTAAATTCGGATGCAATTTCTGTGTTTCATCATCAATAAGAAGGTCCAAGGGATACAGTAAACCTGAAGTGAAGCATCAGAATCTGAAACTGGACTCACAGGAGAGGTTCAAATCATAGAAAGTTACAATGTCAGTCCTCTTGTACTTAAGTCGGCATTGTGCCTTTTGTATTAAATTCGGATGCAATATCTGTGTTTCATCGCCAATAAGAAGATCCAAGAGATACAGTAAACCTGAAGTGAAGCATCGGAATATAAAACTGGACTCACAGGAGCGGTTAAATCATAGAAAGTTAGAGTGTCAGTCCTCTTGTACCTAAGTCGGCTTTGTGCCTTTTGTATTAAATTCGCATGCAATTTCTGTGCTTCATCGTCAATAAGAAGGTCCAAGGGATACAGTAAACCTGTAGTGAAGCATCGGAATATAAAACTGGATTAACACGAGAGGTTCAAATGATAGAAAGTTAGAGTGTCAGTCCTCTTGTATTTAAGTCGGCATTTTGCCTTTTGTGTTAAACTCGGATGCAATTTCTGTATTTCATCGTCAATATGAAGGTCCAAGGTTTACAGTTAACATGAAGTGAAGCATCGAAATCTAAAACTAAACCCACAGGAGAGGTACAAATCATAGAAAGTTTGAGTGTCAGTTCCCTTGTACTTAAGTCGGCATTGTGCCTTTTGTATTAAATTCGGATGGAATTTATGTGTTTCATCGTCAATAAGAAGGTCCAAGGTATACAGTAAACCTGAAGTGAAGCATCGTAATCTACAACTCAACTCACAGGAGAGCTTCAAATCATAGAAAGTTAGAGTGTCAGTCTTCTTGTACTTAAGTCGGCATTGTGCCTTTTGTATCAATTTCGCAAGCAAATTCTGTGCTTCATCGTCAATAAGAAGGTCCAAGGGATACAGAAAACCTGAAGTAAAGCGTCGGAATCTCAAACTAAACTCACAGGAGAGGTTCAAATCATAGAAAGTTAGAGTGTCAGTCCTCTTGTACTTAAGTCGGCATTGTATCTCTTGTATTAAATTCGGATGCAATTTCTGTGTTTCATCATCAATGAGAAGATCCAAGGGATACAGTAAACCTGAAGTGAAGCATCGGAATCTAAAACTGTACTCACAGGAGAGGTTCAAATCATAGAAAGTTAGAGTGTCTGCCCTCTTGTACTTAAGTCGGCATTGTGCCTTTTGTATTAAATTCGGATGCCATTTCTGTGTTTCATCGTCAATAAGAAGGTCCAAGGGATACAGTAAACTTGAAGTGCAGCATCGGAATCTAAAACTGGACTTAAAGGCGAGGTTCAAATCATAGTAAGTTAGAGTGTCAGTCCTCTTGTACTTAGGTCAGCATTGTGCCATATGTATTAAATTCGGATGCAATTTCTGTGTTTCATCGTCAATAAGAAGGTCCAAGGGATACAGTAAACCTGAAGTGAAGCATCAGAATCTAAAACTGGACTCACAGGAGAGGTTCAAATCATAGAAAGTTAGAGTGTCTGCCCTCTTGTACTTAAGTCGGCATTGTGCCTTTTGTATTAAATTCGGATGCCATTTCTGTGTTTCATCGTCAATAAGAATTTCCAAGGGATACAGTAAACTTGAAGTGCAGCATCGGAATCTAAAACTGGACTTAAAGGCGAGGTTCAAATCATAGTAAGTTAGAGTGTCAGTCCTCTTGTACTTAAGTCGGCATTGTGGCTTTTGTGTTAAATTCGGATGCAATTTCTGTGTTTCATCGTCAATAAGAGGGTCCAAGGAATACAGTAAACTTGAAGTGCAGCATCGGAATCTAAAACTGGACTCAAAGGCGAGGTTCAAATCATAGAAAGTTAGAGTGTCAGTCCTCCTGTACTTAAGTCGGCATTGTGCCTATTGTATTAATTTCGGGTGCAATTTCTGTGTTTCATCGTCAATAAGTAGGTCCAAGGGATACAGTAAACCTGAAGTGAAGCATCGGAATCTAAAACTGGACTCACAGGAGAGGATCAAATCATAGAAGGTTAGAGTGTCAGTCCTCTTGTGCTTAAGTCGGCATTGTGCATTTTGTATTAAATTGGATGCAATTTCTGTGTTTCATCGTCAACAAGAATGACCAATTTATACAGTAAACCTGAAGTGAAGCATCGGAATCTACAACTCAACTCACAGGAGGGGTTTATATCATAGAAAGTTAGAGTTTCAGTCCTCTTGTACTTAATTCGGCATTGTGCCTTTTGTATTAAATTCGTATGCAATTTCTGTGTTTCATCGTCAATAAGAAGGTCCTAGGGATACAGTAAACCTGAAGTGAAGCATCGGAATCTAAAACTGTACTCTCGGGAGAGGTTCACATCATAGAAAGTTAGAGTGTCAGTCCTCTTGTACTTAAGTCGGCATTGTGCCTTTTGTATTAAATTCGGATGCAACTTCTGTGTTTCATCGTCAATTAGAAGGTCCAAGGGATACAGTAAACCTGAACTGAAGTATCGGAATATAAAACTGGACTCACAGGTAAGGTTCGAATCATAGAAAATTAGAGTGTCAGTCCTCTTGTACTTAAGTCGGCATTGTGCCATTTGTATTAAATTCGGATCCAATTTCTGTGTTTCATCGTCAATAAGAAGGTCCAAGGGATACAGCAAACTTGAAGTGCAGCATCGGAATCTAAAACTTGGCTCAAATGCGAGGTTCAAATCATAGAAAGTTAGAGTGTCAGTCCTCTTGTACTTAAGTCAGCATTGTGCCTTTTGTATTAAATTCGGATGCAATTTCTGTGTTTCATCGTCAATAAGAAGGTCCAAGGGATACAGTAAACCTGAAGTGAAGCATCAGAATCTAAAACTGGACTCACAGGAGAGGTTCAAATCATAGAAAGTTAGAGTGTCAGTCCTCTTGTACTTAACTAGGCATTGTGCCTTTTATATTAAATTCGGATGCCATTTCTGTGTTTCATCGTCAATAAGAAGGTCCAAGGTTTACAGTAAACCTGAAGTGAACCATCGGAATCTAAAACTGGACTCACAGGAGAGGTTCAAATTATAGAAAGTTAGAGTGTCAGTCCTCTTGTACTTAAGTCGGCATTGTGCCTTTTGCATTAAATTCGGATGGAATTTCTGTGTTTCATCGTCAATAAGAAGGTCCAAGGTATACAGTAAAGCTGAAGTGAAGCATCGGAATCTACAACTCAACTCACAGGAGAGGTTTAAATCATAGAAATTTAGAGTGTCAGTCCTCTTGTACTTAAGTCGGCATTGTGCCTTTTGTATTAAATTCGGATGCAATTTCTGTGTTTCATCGTCAATAAGAAGGACAAAGGGATACAGTAACCCTGAAGTGAAGCATCGGAATCTAAAACTGGACTCACAGGAGAGGTTTAAATCATAGAACGTTAGAGTGTCAGTCCTCTTGTACATAGGTCGGCATTGTGCCTTTTGTATTAAATTCGGAAGCAATTTCTGTATCTCATCGTCAATAAGATGGTCCAAGGTATAGAGTAAAACTGAAGTGAAGCATCGGAATCTAAAACTATACTCACAGGTGAGGTTTAAATCATAGAAAGTTAGAGTGTCAGTCCTCTTGTACTTCAGTCGGCATTGTGCCTCTTGTATTAAATTCGGATGCAATTTCTGTGTTTAATCGTCAATAAGATGGTCCTAGGAATACAGTAAACCTGAAGTGAAGCATCGGATCTAAAACTAGACTCACAGGAGAGGTTCTAATCGTAGAAAGTTAGAGTGTCAGTCCTCTTGTACTTAAGTCGGCATTGTGCTTTTGTATTAAATTCGGATGGAATTTCTGTGTTTCATCGTCAATAAGAAGGTCCAAGGTATACAGTAAACCTGAAGTGAAGCATCGGAATCTACAACTCAACTCACAGGAGAGGTTCAAATCATAGAAAGTTAGAGTGCCAGTCCTCTTGTTCTTAAGTCGGCATTGTGCCTTTTGTATTAAATTCGCAAGCAATCTCTGTGCTTCATCGTCAATAAGAAGGTCCAAGGGATACAGAAAACCTGAAGTGAAGCATCGGAATCTCAAACTGGACTCACAGGAGAGCTTCAAATCATAGAAAGTTAGAGTGTCTTCCCTCTTGTACTAAAGTCGGCATTGTGCCTTTTGTATTTAATTCGGATGCCATTTCTGTGTTTCATCGTCAATAAGAAGGTCCAAGGTTTACAGTAAACCTGAAGTGAACCATCGGAATCTAAAACTGGACTCACAGGAGAGGTTCAAATCATAGAAAGTTAGAGTGTCAGTCCTCTTGTACATAAGTCGGCATTGTTTCTCTTGTATTAAATTCGGATGCAATTTCTGTGTTTCATCATCAATAAGAAGGTCCAAGGGATACAGTAAACCTGAAGTGAAGCATCGGAATCTAAAACTGTACTCTCGGGAGGGGTTCAAATCATAGAAAGTTAGAGTGTCAGTCCTCTTGTACTTAAGTCGGCATTGTGCCTTTAGTATTAAATTCGGATGAAATTTCTGTGTTTCATCGTCAACAAGAATGACCAATTTATACAGTAAACCTGAAGTGAAGCATCGGCATCTACAACTCAACTCACAGGAGAGGTTTAAATCATAGAAAGTAAGAGTGTCAGTCCTCTTGTACTTAATTCGGCATTGTGCCTTTTGTATTAAATTCGTATGCAATTTCTGTGTTTCATCGTCAAGAGGAAGGTCCAAGGGATACAGTAAACCTGAAGTGAAGCATCGGAATCTCAAACTGAACTCTCAGGAGAGGTTCAAATCATAGAAAGTTAGAGTGTCAGTCCTCTTGTACTTAAGTCGGCATTGTGCCTTTTGTACTAAATTCGGATGCAATTTCTGTGTTTCATAGTCAATTAGAAGGTCCAAGGGATACAGTAAACCTGAACTGAAGTATCGGAATCTAAAACTGGACTCACAGGTAAGGTTCAAATCATAGAAACTTAGAGTGTCAGTCGTCTTGTACTTAAGTCGGCATTGTGCCATTTGTATTAAATTCGGATGCAATTTCTGTGTTTCATCGTCAATAAGAAGGTCCAAGGGATACAGTAAACTTGAAGTGCAGCATCGGAAACTAAAACTTGGCTCAAAGGCGAGGTTCAAATCATAGAAAGTTAGAGTGTCAGTCCTCTTGTACTTAAGTCAGCATTGTGCCTTTTGTATTAAATCGGATGCAATTTTTGTGTTTCATCGTCAATAAGAAGGTCCAAGGGATACAGTAAACCTGAAGTGAAGCATCAGAATCTAAAACTGGACTCACAGGAGAGGTTCAAATCATAGAAAGTTAGAGTGTCTGCCCTCTTGTACTTAAGTCGGCATTGTGCCTTTTGTATTAAATTCGGATGAGATTTCTGTGTTTCATCGTCAATAAGAAGGTCCAAGGGATACAGTAAACTTGAAGTGCAGCATCGGAATCTAAAACTGGACTTAAAGGCGAGGTTCAAATCATAGTAAGTTAGAGTGTCAGTCCTCTTGTACTTAAGTCGGCATTGTGGCTTTTGTATTAAATTCGGATGCAATCTCTGTGTTTCATCGTCAATAAGAAGGTCCAAGGAATACAGTAAACTTGAAGTGCAGCATCGGAATCTAAAACTGGACTCAAAGGCGAGGTTCAAATCATAGAAAGTTAGAGTGTCAGTCCTCTTGTACTTAAGTCGGCATTGTGCCTATTGTATTAAATTCGGGTGCAATTTCTGTGTTTCATCGTCAATAATAAGGTCCAAGGGATACAGTAAACCTGAAGTGAAGCATCGGAATCTAAAACTGGACTCACAGGAGAGGATCAAATCATAGATCGTTAGAGTGTCAGTCCTCCTGTGCTTAAGTCGGCATTGTGCATTTTGTATTAAATTGGATGCAATTTCTGTGTTTCATCGTCAACAAGAATGACCAATTTATCCAGTAAACCTGAAGTGAAGCATCGGAATCTACAACTCAACGCACAGGCGAGGTTTAAATCATAGGAAGTTAGAGTGTCAGTCCTCTTGTACTTAATTCGGCATTGTGCCTTTTGTATTAAATTCGTATGCAATTTCTGTGTTTCATCGTCAATAGGAAGGTCCAAGGGATACAGTAAACCTGTAGTGAAGCATCGGAATCTAAAACTGTACTCTCGGGAGGGGTTCAAATCATAGAAAGTTAGAGTGTCAGTCCTCTTGTACTTAAGTCGGCATTGTGCCTTTAGTATTAAATTCGGATGCAATTTCTGTGTTTCATCGTCAATTGGAAGGTCCAAGGGACACAGTAAACCTGAACTGAAGTATCGGAATATAAAACTGGACTCACAGGTAAGGTTCGAATCATAGAAAATTAGAGTGTCAGTCCTCTTGTACTTAAGTCGACATTGTGCCATTTGTATTAAATTCGGATGCAATTTCTGTGTTTCATCGTCAATAAGAAGGTCCAAGGGATACAGTAAACTTGAAGTGCAGCATCGGAATCTAAAACTTGGCACAAAGGCGAGGTTCAAATCATAGAAAATTAGAGTGTCAGTCCTCTTGTACTTAAGTCAGCATTGTGCCTTTTGTATTAAATTCGGATGCAATTTCTGTGTTTCATCGTCAATAAGAAGGTCCAAGGGATACAGTAAACCTGAAGTGAAGCATCAGAATCTAAAACTGGACTCACAGGAGAGGTTCAAATCATAGAAAGTTAGAGTGTCTGCCCTCTTGTACTTAAGTCGGCATTGTGCCTTTTGTATTAAATTCGGATGCCATTTCTGTTTTTCATCGTCAATAAGAAGGTCCAAGGTTTACAGTAAACCTGAAGTGAACCATCGGAATCTAAAACTGGACTCACAGGTAAGGTTCGAATCATAGAAAATTAGAGTGTCAGTCCTCTTGTACTTAAGTCGGCATTGTGCCATTTGTATTAAATTCGGATCCAATTTCTGTGTTTCATCGTCAATAAGAAGGTCCAAGGGATACAGCAAACTTGAAGTGCAGCATCGGAATCTCAAACTTGGCTCAAATGCGAGGTTCAAATCATAGAAAGTTAGAGTGTCAGTCCTCTTGTACTTAAGTCAGCATTGTGCCTTTTGTATTAAATTCGGATGCAATTTCTGTGTTTCATCGTCAATAAGAAGGTCCAAGGGATACAGTAAACCTGAAGTGAAGAGTCAGAATCTAAAACTGGACTCACAGGAGAGGTTCAAATCATAGAAAGTTAGAGTGTCAGTCCTCTTGTACTTAACTCGGCATTGTGCCTTTTGTATTAAATTCGGATGCCATTTCTGTGTTTCATCGTCAATAAGAAGGTCCAAGGTTTACAGTAAACCTGAAGTGAACCATCGGAATCTAAAACTGGACTCACAGGAGAGGTTCAAATTATAGAAAGTTAGAGTGTCAGTCCTCTTGTACTTAAGTCGGCATTGTGCCTTTTGCATTAAATTCGGATGGAATTTCTGTGTTTCATCGTCAATAAGAAGGTCCAAGGTATACAGTAAAGCTGAAGTGAAGCATCGGAATCTACAACTCAACTCACAGGAGAGGTTTAAATCATAGAAAGTTAGAGTGTCAGTCCTCTTGTACTTAAGTCGGCATTGTGCCTTTTGTATTAAATTCGGATGCAATTTCTGTGTTTCATCGTCAATAAGAAGGACCAAGGGATACAGTAACCCTGAAGTGAAGCATCGGAATCTAAAACTGGACTCACAGGAGAGGTTCAAATCATAGAACGTTAGAGTGTCAGTCCTCTTGTACATAGGTCGGCATTGTGCCTTTTGTATTAAATTCGGAAGCAATTTCTGTATCTCATCGTCAATAAGATGGTCCAAGGTATAGAGTAAAACTGAAGTGACGCATCGGAATCTAAAACTATACTCACAGGTGAGGTTCAAATCATAGAAATTTAGAGTGTCAGTCCTCTTGTACTTCAGTCGGCATTGTGCCTCTTGTATTAAATTCGGATGCAATTTCTGTGTTTCATCGTCAATAAGATGGTCCTAGGAATACAGTAAACCTGAAGTGAAGCATCGGATCTAAAACTAGACTCACAGGAGAGGTTCTAATCGTAGAAAGTTAGAGTGTCAGTCCTCTTGTACTTAAGTCGGCATTGTGCCTATTGTATTAAATTCGGATGGAATTTCTGTGTTTCATCGTCAATAAGAAGGTCCAAGGTATACAGTAAACCTGAAGTGAAGCATCGGTATCTACAACTCAACTCACAGGAGAGGTTCAAATCATAGAAAGTTAGAGTGCCAGTCCTCTTGTTCTTAAGTCGGCATTGTGCCTTTTGTATTAAATTCGCAAGCAATCTCTGTGCTTCATCGTCAATAAGAAGGTCCAAGGGATACAGAAAACCTGATGTGAAGCATCGGAATCTCAAACTGGACTCACAGGAGAGCTTCAAATCATAGAAAGTTAGAGTGTCTGCCCTCTTGTACTAAAGTCGGCATTGTGCCTTTTGTATTTAATTCGGATGCCATTTCTGTGTTTCATCGTCAATAAGAAGGTCCAAGGTTTACAGTAAACCTGAAGTGAACCATCGGAATCTAAAACTGGACTCACAGGAGAGGTTCAAATCATAGAAAGTTAGAGTGTCAGTCCTCTTGTACATAAGTCGGCATTGTTTCTCTTGTATTAAATTCGGATGCAATTTCTGTGTTTCATCATCAATAAGAAGGTCCAAGGGATACAGTAAACCTGAAGTGAAGCATCGGAATCTAAAACTGTACTCTCGGGAGGGGTTCAAATCATAGAAAGTTAGAGTGTCAGTCCTCTTGTACTTAAGTCGGCATTGTGCCTTTAGTATTAAATTCGGATGAAATTTCTGTGTTTCATCGTCAACAAGAATGACCAATTTATACAGTAAACCTGAAGTGAAGCATCGGCATCTACAACTCAACTCACAGGAGAGGTTTAAATCATAGAAAGTAAGAGTGTCAGTCCTCTTGTACTTAATTCGGCATTGTGCCTTTTGTATTAAATTCGTATGCAATTTCTGTGTTTCATCGTCAAGAGGAAGGTCCAAGGGATACAGTAAACCTGAAGTGAAGCATCGGAATCTCAAACTGAACTCTCAGGAGAGGTTCAAATCATAGAAAGTTAGAGTGTCAGTCCTCTTGTACTTAAGTCGGCATTGTGCCTTTTGTATTAAATTCGGATGCAATTTCTGTGTTTCATCGTCAATTAGAAGGTCCAAGGGATACAGTAAACCTGAACTGTAGTATCGGAATCTAAAACTGGACTCACAGGTAAGGTTCAAATCATAGAAAATTAGAGTGTCAGTCGTCTTGTACTTAAGTCGGCATTGTGCCATTTGTATTAAATTCGGATGAGATTTCTGTGTTTCATCGTCAATAAGAAGGTCCAAGGGATACAGTAAACTTGAAGTGCAGCATCGGAAACTAAAACTTGGCTCAAAGGCGAGGTTCAAATCATAGAAAGTTAGAGTGTCAGTCCTCTTGTACTTAAGTCAGCATTGTGCCTTTTGTATTAAATCGGATGCAATTTTTGTGTTTCATCGTCAATAAGAAGGTCCAAGGGATACAGTAAACCTGAAGTGAAGCATCAGAATCTAAAACTGGACTCACAGGAGAGGTTCAAATCATAGAAAGTTAGAGTGTCTGCCCTCTTGTACTTAAGTCGGCATTGTGCCTTTTGTATTAAATTCGGATGAGATTTCTGTGTTTCATCGTCAATAAGAAGGTCCAAGGGATACAGTACACTTGAAGTGCAGCATCGGAATCTAAAACTGGGCTTAAAGGCGAGGTTCAAATCATAGTAAGTTAGAGTGTCAGTCCTCTTGTACTTAAGTCGGCATTGTGGCTTTTGTATTAAATTCGGATGCAATTTCTGTGTTTCATCGTCAATAAGAAGGTCCAAGGAATACAGTAAACTTGAAGTGCAGCATCGGAATCTAAAACTGGACTCAAAGGCGAGGTTCAAATCATAGAAAGTTAGAGTGTCAGTCCTCTTGTACTTAAGTCGGCATTGTGCCTATTGTATTAAATTCGGGTGCAATTTCTGTGTTTCATCGTCAATAATAAGGTCCAAGGGATACAGTAAACCTGAAGTGAAGCATCGGAATCTAAAACTGGACTCACAGGAGAGGATCAAATCATAGATCGTTAGAGTGTCAGTCCTCCTGTGCTTAAGTCGGCATTGTGCATTTTGTATTAAATTGGATGCAATTTCTGTGTTTCATCGTCAACAAGAATGACCAATTTATCCAGTAAACCTGAAGTGAAGCATCGGAATCTACAACTCAACTCACAGGAGAGGTTTAAATCATAGGAAGTTAGAGTGTCAGTCCTCTTGTACTTAATTCGGCATTGTGCCTTTTGTATTAAATTCGTATGCAATTTCTGTGTTTCATCGTCAATAAGAAGGTCCAAGGGATACAGTAAACCTGTAGTGAAGCATCGGAATCTAAAACTGTACTCTCGGGAGGGGTTCAAATCATAGAAAGTTAGAGTGTCAGTCCTCTTGTACTTAATTCGGCATTGTGCCTTTTGTATTAAATTCGTATGCCATTTCTGTTTTTCATCGTCAATAAGAAGGTCCAAGGTTTACAGTAAACCTGAAGTGAACCATCGGAATCTAAAACTGGACTCACAGGAAAGGTTCAAATTGTAGAAAGTTAGAGTGTCAGTCCTCTTGTACTGAAGTCGGCATTGTGCCTTTTGCATTAAATTCGGATGGAATTTCTGTGTGTCATCGTCAATAAGAAGGTCCAAGGTATACAGTAAACCTGAAGTGAAGCATCGGAATCTACAACTCAACTCACAGGAGAGGTTTAAATCATAGAAAGTTAGAGTGTCAGTCCTCTTGTACTTAAGTCGGCATTGTGCCTTTTGTATTAAATTCGGATGCAATATCTGTGTTTCATCGTCAATAAGAAGGACCAAGGGATACAGTAACCCTGAAGTGAAGCATCGGAATCTAAAACTGGACTCACAGGAGAGGTTCAAATCATAGAACGTTAGAGTGTCAGTCCTCTTGTACATAGGTCGGCATTGTGCCTTTTGTATTAAATTCGGAAGCAATTTCTGTATCTCATCGTCAATAAAATGGTCCAAGGTATAGAGTAAAACTGAAGTGAAGCATTGGAATCTAAAACTATACTCACAGGAGAGGTTCAAATCATAGAAAGTTAGAGTGTCAGTCCTCTTGTACCTAAGTCGGCATTGTGCCTTTTGTATTAAATTCGGATGCAATTTCTGTGTTTCATCGTCAATAAGAAGGTCCAAGGGATACAGTAAACCTGAAGTGAAGCATCGGAATCTAAAACTGTACTCTCAGGAGAGGTTCAAATCATAGAAAGTTAGAGTGTCAGTCCTCTTGTACTTAAGTCAGCATTGTGCCTTTTGTATTAAATTCGGATGCAATTTCTGTATTTCATCGTCAATTAGAGGGTCCAAGGCATACAGTAAACCTGAACTGAAGTATCGGAATCTAAAACTGGACTCACAGGTAAGGTTCAAATCATAGAAAATTAGAGTGTCAGTCATCTTGTACGTAAGTCGGCATTGTGCCATTTGTATTAAATTCGGAAGCAATTTCTGTGTTTCAGCGTCAATAAGAAGGTCCAAGGGATACAGTAAACTTGAAGTGCAGCATCGGATTCTAAAACTGGGCTCAAAGGCGAGGTTCAAATCATAGAAAGTTAGAGTGTCAGTCCTCTTGTACTTAAGTCAGCATTGTGCCTATTGTATTAAATTCGGATGCAATTTCTGTGTTTCATCGTCAATAAGAAGGTCCAAGGGATACAGTAAACCTGAAGTGAAGCATCAGAATCTAAACCTGGACTCACAGGAGAAGTTGAAATCATAGAAAGTTTGAGTGTCTGCCCTCTTGTACTTAAGTCGGCATTGTGCCTTTTGTATCAAAATCGGATGCCATTTCTGTGTTTCATCGTCAATAAGAAGGTCCAAGGTTTACAGTAAACCTGAAGTGAACCATCGAAATCTAAAACTGGACTCACAGGAGAGGTTCAAATCATAGAAAGTTAGAGTGTCAGTCCTCTTGTACTTAAGTCGGCATTGTGCCTTTTGTATTAAATTCGGATGCAATTTCTGTGTTTCATCGTCAATAAGAAGGTCCGAGGGATACAGTAAACCTGAGGTGAAGCATCGGAATCTATAACTTGACTCTCAGGAGAGGTTCACATCATAGAAAATTAGAGTGTCAGCCCTCCTGTACTTAAGTCGGCATTGTGCCTTTTGTATTAAATTCGTATGCAATTTCTGTATTTCATCGTCAATAAGAAGGTCCAAGGTACACAGTAAACCTGAAGTGAGGCGTCGGAATCTAAAGCTGGACACACAGGAGAGGTTCAAATCATAGAATGTTAGAGTGTCAGTCCTCTTGTATTTAAGTCGGCATTGTGCCTCTTGTATTAAATTCGGATGCAATATCTGTGTTTCATCGTCAATAAGTTGGTCCTAGGAATACAGTAAACCTGAAGTGAAGCATCGGATCTAAAACTAGACTCACAGGAGAGGTTCAAATCGTAGAAAGTTTGAGTGTCAGTCCTCTTGTACTTATTTCGGCATTGTGCCTTTTGTATTAAATTCGGATGGAATCTCTGTGTTTCATCGTCAATAAGAAGGTCCAAGGTATACAGTAAACCTGAAGTGAAGCATCGGAATCTACAACTCAACTCACAGGATAGGTTCAAATCATAGAAAGTTAGAGTGCCAGTCCTCTTGTTCCTAAGTCGGCATTGTGCCTTTTGTATTAAATTCTCAAGCAATCTATGTTCCTCATCGTCAATAAGAAGGTCCAAGGGATACAGAAAACCTGAAGTAAAGCATCGGAATCTCAAACTGGACTCACAGGAGAGGTTCAAATCAAAGAAAGTTAGAGTGTCTGCCCTCTTGTACTTAAGTCGGCATTGTGCCTGTTGTATTAAATTCGGATGCCATTTCTGTGTTTCATCGTCAATAAGAAGGTCCAAGCTTTACAGTAAACCTGAAGTGAACCATCGGAATCTAAAACTGGACTCACAGGAGAGGTTCAAATCATAGAAAGTTAGAGTGTCAGTCCTCTTGTACTTAAGTCGGCATTGTGCCTTTTGTATTAAATTCGGATGAAATTTCTGTGTTTCATCGTCAATAAGAAGGACCAAGGGATACAGTAACCCTGAAGTGAAGCATCGGAATCTAAAACTGGACTCACAGGAGAGGTTCAAATCATAGAACGTTAGAGTGTCAGTCCTCTTGTACATAGGTCGGCATTGTGCCTTTTGTATTAAATTCGGAAGCAATTTCTGTATCTCATCGTCAATAAAATGGTCCAAGGTATAGAGTAAAACTGAAGTGAAGCATTGGAATCTAAAACTATACTCACTGGAGAGGTTCAAATCATAGAAAGTTAGAGTGTCAGTCCTCTTGTACCTAAGTCGGCATTGTGCCTTTTGTATTAAATTCGGATGCAATTTCTGTGTTTCATCGTCAATAAGAAGGTCCAAGGGATACAGTAAACCTGAAGTGAAGCATCGGAATCTAAAACTGTACTCTCAGGAGAGGTTCAAATCATAGAAAGTTAGAGTGTCAGTCCTCTTGTACTTAAGTCGGCATTGTGCCTTTTGTATTAAATTCGGATGCAATTTCTGTGTTTCATCGTCAATTAGAAGGTCCAAGGCATACAGTAAACCTGAACTGAAGTATCGGAATCTAAAACTGGACTCACAGGTAAGGTTCAAATCATAGAAAATTAGAGTGTCAGTCATTTTGTACTTAAGTTGGCATTGTGCCATTTGTATTAAATTCGGAAGCAATTTCTGTGTTTCAGCGTCAATAAGAAGGTCCAAGGGATACAGTAAACTTGAAGTGCAGCATCGGATTCTTAAACTGGGCTCAAAGGCGAGGTTCAAATCATAGAAAGTTAGAGTGTCAGTCCTCTTGTACTTAAGTCAGCATTGTGCCTTTTGTATTAAATTCGGATGCAATTTCTGTGTTTCATCGTCAATAAGAAGGTCCAAGGGATACAGTAAACCTGAAGTGAAGCATCAGAATCTAAACCTGGACTCACAGGAGAGGTTGAAATCATAGAAAGTTTGAGTGTCTGCCCTCTTGTACTTAAGTCGGCATTGTGCCTTTTGTATCAAAATCGGATGCCATTTCTGTGTTTCATCGTCAATAAGAAGGTCCAAGGTTTACAGTAAACCTGAAGTGAACCATCGAAATCTAAAACTGGACTCACAGGAGAGGTTCAAATCACAGAAAGTTAAAGTGTCAGTCCTCTTGTACTTATTTCGGCATTGTGCCTTTTGTATTAAATTCGGATGGAATCTCTGTGTTTCATCGTCAATAAGAAGGTCCAAGGTATACAGTAAACCTGAAGTGAAGCATCGGAATCTACAACTCAACTCACAGGAGAGGTTCAAATCATAGAAAGTTAGAGTGCCAGTCCTCTTGTTCCTAAGTCGGCATTGTGCCTTTTGTATTAAATTCTCAAGCAATCTATGTTCTTCATCGTCAATAAGAAGGTCCAAGGGATACACAAAACCTGAAGTGAAGCATCGGAATCTCAAACTGGACTCACAGGAGAGGTTCAAATCAAAGAAAGTTAGAGTGTCTGCCCTCTTGTACTTAAGTCGGCATTGAGCCTTTTGTATTAAATTCGGATGCAATTTCTGTGTTTCATCGTAGATAAGAAGGTCCAAGGGATACAGTAAACCTGAAGTGAAGCATCAGAATCTAAAACTGGACTCACAGGAGAGGTTCAAATCATAGAATGCTAGAGTGTCAGTCCTGTTGTACTTAAGTCGGCATTGTGATTCTTGTATTAAATTCGGATGCAATTTCTGTGTTTCATCGTCAATAAGATGTTCCTAGGAATACAGTAAACCTGAAGTGAAGCATCGGATCTAAAACTGGACTCACAGGAGAGGTTCAAATCGTAGAAAGTTAGAGTGTCAGTCCTCTTGTACTTATTTCGGCATTGTGCCTTTTGTATTAAATTCGGATGGAATCTCTGTGTTTCATCGTCAATAAGAAGGTCCAAGGTATACAGTAAACCTGAAGTGAAGCATCGGAATCTACAACTCAACTCACAGGATAGGTTCAAATCATAGAAAGTTAGAGTGCCAGTCCTCTTGCTCCTAAGTCGGCATTGTGCCTTTTGTATTAAATTATCAAGCAATCTATGTTCCTCATCGTCAATAAGAAGGTCCAAGGGATACAGAAAACCTGAAGTAAAGCATCGGAATCTCAAACTGGACTCACAGGAGAGGTTCAAATCAAAGAAAGTTAGAGTGTCTGCCCTCTTGTACTTAAGTCGGCATTGTGCCTTTTGTATTAAATTCGGATGCCATTTCTGTGTTTCATCGTCAATAAGAAGGTCCAAGCTTTACAGTAAACCTGAAGTGAACCATCGGAATCTAAAACTGGACTCACAGGAGAGGTTCAAATCATAGAAAGTTAGAGTGTCAGTCCTCTTGTACTTAAGTCGGCATTGTGCCTTTTGTATTAAATTCGGATGAAATTTCTGTGTTTCATCGTCAATAAGAAGGACCAAGGGATACAGTAACCCTGAAGTGAAGCATCGGAATCTAAAACTGGACTCACAGGAGAGGTTCAAATCATAGAACGTTAGAGTGTCAGTCCTCTTGTACATAGGTCGGCATTGTGCCTTTTGTATTAAATTCGGAAGCAATTTCTGTATCTCATCGTCAATAAAATGGTCCAAGGTATAGAGTAAAACTGAAGTGAAGCATTGGAATCTAAAACTATACTCACTGGAGAGGTTCAAATCATAGAAAGTTAGAGTGTCAGTCCTCTTGTACCTAAGTCGGCATTGTGCCTTTTGTATTAAATTCGGATGCAATTTCTGTGTTTCATCGTCAATAAGAAGGTCCAAGGGATACAGTAAACCTGAAGTGAAGCATCGGAATCTAAAACTGTACTCTCAGGAGAGGTTCAAATCATAGAAAGTTAGAGTGTCAGTCCTCTTGTACTTAAGTCGGCATTGTGCCTTTTGTATTAAATTCGGATGCAATTTCTGTGTTTCATCGTCAATTAGAAGGTCCAAGGCATACCGTAAACCTGAACTGAAGTATCGGAATCTAAAACTGGACTCACAGGTAAGGTTCAAATCATAGAAAATTAGAGTGTCAGTCATTTTGTACTTAAGTTGGCATTGTGCCATTTGTATTAAATTCGGAAGCAATTTCTGTGTTTCAGCGTCAATAAGAAGGTCCAAGGGATACAGTAAACTTGAAGTGCAGCATCGGATTCTTAAACTGGGCTCAAAGGCGAGGTTCAAATCATAGAAAGTTAGAGTGTCAGTCCTCTTGTACTTAAGTCAGCATTGTGCCTTTTGTATTAAATTCGGATGCAATTTCTGTGTTTCATCGTCAATAAGAAGGTCCAAGGGATACAGTAAACCTGAAGTGAAGCATCAGAATCTAAACCTGGACTCACAGGAGAGGTTGAAATCATAGAAAGTTTGAGTGTCTGCCCTCTTGTACTTAAGTCGGCATTGTGCCTTTTGTATCAAAATCGGATGCCATTTCTGTGTTTCATCGTCAATAAGAAGGTCCAAGGTTTACAGTAAACCTGAAGTGAACCATCGAAATCTAAAACTGGACTCACAGGAGAGGTTCAAATCATAGAAAGTTAAAGTGTCAGTCCTCTTGTACTTATTTCGGCATTGTGCCTTTTGTATTAAATTCGGATGGAATCTCTGTGTTTCATCGTCAATAAGAAGGTCCAAGGTATACAGTGAACCTGAAGTGAAGCATCGGAATCTACAACTCAACTCACAGGAGAGGTTCAAATCATAGAAAGTTAGAGTGCCAGTCCTCTTGTTCCTAAGTCGGCATTGTGCCTTTTGTATTAAATTCTCAAGCAATCTATGTTCTTCATCGTCAATAAGAAGGTCCAAGGGATACAGAAAACCTGAAGTGAAGCATCGGAATCTCAAACTGGACTCACAGGAGAGGTTCAAATCAAAGAAAGTTAGAGTGTCTGCCCTCTTGTACTTAAGTCGGCATTGAGCCTTTTGTATTAAATTCGGATGCAATTTCTGTGTTTCATCGTAGATAAGAAGGTCCAAGGGATACAGTAAACCTGAAGTGAAGCATCAGAATCTAAAACTGGACTCACAGGAGAGGTTCAAATCATAGAATGCTAGAGTGTCAGTCCTGTTGTACTTAAGTCGGCATTGTGATTCTTGTATTAAATTCGGATGCAATTTCTGTGTTTCATCGTCAATAAGATGTTCCTAGGAATACAGTAAACCTGAAGTGAAGCATCGGATCTAAAACTGGACTCACAGGAGAGGTTCAAATCGTAGAAAGTTAGAGTGTCAGTCCTCTTCTACTTAAGTCGGCATTGTGCCTTTTGTATTAAATTCGGATGCAATATCTGTGTTTCATCGTCAATAAGAAGATCCAAGTGATACAGTAAACCTGAAGTGAAACATCGGAATATAAAACTGGACTCACAGGAGCGGTTAAATCATAGAAAGTTAGAGTGGTAGTTTTCTTGTACCTAAGTCGGCATTGTGCCTTTTGTATTAAATTCGCATGCAATTTCAAGGCTTCATCGTCAATAAGAAGGTCCAAGGGATACAGTAAACCTGTAGTGAAGCATCGGAATCTAAAACTGGATTCACACGAGAGGTTTAATTCATAGAAAGTTAGAGTGTCAGTCCTCTTGTACTTAAGTCGGCATTGTGCCTTTTGTATTAAATTCGGATGCAATTTCTGTGTTTCATCGTCAATAAGAAGGTCCAAGGTATACTGTAAACCAGAAGTGAAGCATCGGAATCTAAAACTGACTCACAGGAGAGGTTCAAATCGTAGAAAGTTAGAGTGTCAGTCCTCTTGTACTTAAGTCGGCATTTTGCCTTTTGTGTTAAACTCGGATGCAATGTCTGCATTTCATCGTCAATAAGAAGGTCCAAGGTTTACAGTTAACATGAAGTGAAGCATCGAAATCTAAAACTAAACCCACAGGAGAGGTACAAATCATAGAAAGTTTGAGTGTCAGTCGTCTTGTGCTTAAGTCGGCATTGTGCCTTTTGTATTAAATTCGGATGGAATTTCTGTGTTTCATCGTCAATAAGAAGGTCCAAGCTATACAGTAAACCTGAAGTGAAGCATCGGAATCTACAACTCAACTCACAGGAGAGGTTCAAATCATAGAAAGTTAGAGTGCCAGTCCTCTTGTTCCTAAGTCGGCATTGTGCCTTTTGTATTAAATTCGCAAGCAATCTCTGTGCTTCATCGTCAATAAGAAGGTCCAAGGGATACAGAAAACCTGAAGTGAAGCATCGGAATCTCAAACTGGACTCACAGGAGAGGTTCAAATCATAGAATGTTAGGGTGTCAGTCCGCTTGTACTTAAATCGGCATTGTTTCACTTGTATTAAATTCGGATGCAATTTCTGTGTTTCATCATCAATAAGAAGGTCCAAGGGATACAGTAAACCTGAAGTGAAGCATCGGAGCCTAAAACTGGACTCACAGGAGAGGTTCAAATCATAGAAATTTAGAATGTCAGTCCTCTTGTACTTAAGTCGGCATTGTGCCTTTTGTATTAAATTCGGATGCAATTTCTGTGTTTCATCGTCGATAAGAAGGTCCAAGGGATACTGTAAACCTGAAGTGAAGCATCGGAATCTAAATCTGGACTCACAGGAGAGGTTCAAATCATAGAATGTTAGAGTGTCAGTCCCCTTGCACTTAAGTCGGCATTGTGAATCTTGTATTAACTTCGGATGCAATTTCTGTGTTTCATCGTCAATAAGATGGTCCTAGGAATACAGTAAACCTGAAGTGAAGCATCGGATCTAAAACTGGACTCACAGGAGAGGTTCAAATCGTAGAAAGTTAGAGTGTCGGTCCTCTTGTACTTAAGTCGGCATTGTGCCTTTTGTATTAAATTCGGATGCAATTTCTGTGTTTCATCGTCAATAAGATGGTCCTAGGAATACAGTAAACCTGAAGTGAAGCATCGGAATCTAAATCTGGACTCACAGGAGAGGTTCAAATCATAGAATGTTAGAGTGTCAGTCCTCTTGCACTTAAGTCGGCATTGTGCCTTTTGTATTAAATTCGGATGGATTTTTTGTGTTTCATCGTCAATAAGAAGGTCCAAGGTATACTGTAAACCTGAAGTGAAGCATCGGAATCTACGACTCAACCCACAGGAGAGCTTCATATCATAGAAAGTTAGAGTGTCAGTCCTCTTGTACTTAAGTGGGCATTGTGCCTTTTGTATTAAATTCGCAAGCAAATTCTGTGCTTCACCGTCAATAAGAAGGTCCAAGGGATACAGAAAACCTGAAGTAAAGCGTCGGAATCTAAAACTGGACTCAAAGGCGAGGTTCAAATCATAGAAAGTTAGAGTGTCAGTCCTCTTGTACTTAAGTCGGCATTGTGCCTTTTGTATTAAACTCAGATGCAATTTCTGTGTTTCATCGTCAATAAGAAGGTCCAAGGGATACAGTAAACCTGAAGTGAAGCATCAGAATCCTAAACTAAACTCACAGGAGAGGTTCAAATCATAGAAAGTTAGAGTGTCAGTCCTCTTGTACTTAAGTCGGCATTGTGCCTTTTGTATTAAATTCGGATGCAATTTCTGTGTTTCATCGTCGATAAGAAGGTCCAAGGGATACAGTACACCTGAAGTGAAGCATCGGAATCTCAAACTGGACTCACAGGAGAGGTTTAAACCATAGATAGTTGGAGTGTCAGTCCTTTTGCACTTAAGTTAGCATTGTGCCTTTTGTATGAAATACGGGGACAATTTCTGTGTTTCATCGTCAATACGAATGTCCAAGGGATACAGTAAGACTGCAGTGAAGCATCTGAATCTAAAACTGAACTCACAGGAGAGATTCAAATCATAGAAAGTTAGAGTGTCAGTCCTCTTGTACTTAAGTCGGCATTGTGCTTTTTGTATTAAATTCGGATGCAATTTCTGTGCTTCATCGTCAATAAGAAGGTCCAAGGGATACAGTAAATCTGAAGTGAAGCATCGGAATCTAAAACTGGACTCACAGGAGAGTTTCAAATCATAGAAATATAGAGTGTCAGTCCTCCTGTACTTAAGTCGGCATTGTGCCTTTTGTATTAAATTCGGATGCAATTTCTGTGTTTCATCGTCGATAAGAAGGTCCAAGGGATACAGTAAACTTGAAGTGCAGCATCGGAATCTAAAACTGGACTCAAAGGCGAGGTTCAAATCATAGAAAGTTAGAGTGTCAGTCCTCTTGTACTTAAGTCGGCATTGTGCCTTTTGTATTATATTCAGATGCAATTTCAGTGTTTCATCGTCAATAAGAAGGTCCAAGGGATACAGTAAACCTGAAGTGAAGCATCAGAATCTAAAACTAAACTCACAGGAGAGGTTCAAATCATAGAATGTTAGAGTGTCAGTCCTCTTGTACTTAAGTCGGCATTGTGCAATTTGTATTAATTTCGGATGCAATTTCTGTGTTTCATCGTCAATAAGAAGGTCCAAGGGATACAGTAAACTTGAAGTGCAGCATCGGAATCTAAAACTGGGCTCAAAGGCGAGGTTCAAATCATAGAAAGTTAGAGTGTCAGTCCTCTTGTACTTAAGTCAGCATTGTGCCTTTTGTATTAAATTCGGATGGAATCTCTGTGTTTCATCGTCAATAAGAAGGTCCAAGGTATACAGTAAACCTGAAGTGAAGCATCGGAATCTACAACCCAACTCACAGGAGAGGTTCAAATCATAGAAAGTTAGAGTGTCAGTCCTCTTGTACTTAAGTCGGCATTGTGCTTTTTGTATTAAATTCGGATGCAATTTCTGTGCTTCATCGTCAATAAGAAGGTCCAAGGGATACAGTAAATCTGAAGTGAAGCATCGGAATCTAAAACTGGACTCACAGGAGAGTTTCAAATCATAGAAAGTTAGAGTGTCAGTCCTCCTGTACTTAAGTCGGCATTGTGCCTTTTGTATTAAATTCGGATGCAATTTCTGTGTTTCATCGTCGATAAGAAGGTCCAAGGGATACAGTAAACTTGAAGTGCAGCATCGGAATCTAAAACTGGACTCAAAGGCGAGGTTCAAATCATAGAAAGTTAGAGTGTCAGTCCTCTTGTACTTAAGTCGGCATTGTGCCTTTTGTATTAAATTCAGATGCAATTTCAGTGTTTCATCGTCAATAAGAAGGTCCAAGGGATACAGTAAGACTGCAGTGAAGCATCGGAATCTAAAACTGAACTAACAGGAGAGTTTCAAATCATAGAAAGTTAGAGTGTCTGCCCTCTTGTACTTAAGTCGGCATTGTGCCTTTTGTATTAAATTCGGATGCCATTTCTGTGTTTCATCGTCAATAAGAAGGTCCAAGGTTTACAGTAAACCTGAAGTGAACCATCGGAATCTAAAACTGGACTCACAGGAGAGGTTCAAATCATAGAAAGTTAGAGTGTCAGTCCTCTTGTACTTAAGTCGGCATTGAGCCTTTTGTATTAAATTCGGATGCAATTTCTGTGTTTCATCGTCAATAAGAAGGTCCGAGGGATACAGTAAACCTGAAGTGAAGCATCGGATTCCATAACTGGACTCTCAGGAGAGGTTCGAATCATAGAAAATTAGAGTGTCAGCCCTCCTGTACTTAAGTCGGCATTGTGCCTTTTGTATTAAATTCGGATGCAATTACTGTATTTCATCGTCAATAAGAAGGTCCAAGGTATACAGTAAACCTCAAGCGAGGCGTCGGAATCTAAAGCTGGACTCACAGGAGAGGTTCAAATCATAGAATGTTAGAGTGTCAGTCCTCTTGTACTTAAGTCGGCATTGTGCCTCTTGTATTAAATTCGGATGCAATTTCTGTGTTCCATCGTCAATAAGATGGTCCTAGGAATACAGTAAACCTGAAGTGAAGCATCGGATCTAAAACTAGACTCACAGGAGAGGTTCAAATCGTAGAAACTTAGAGTGTCAGTCGTCTTGTGCTTAAGTCGGCATTGTGCCTTTTGTATTAAATTCGGATGGAATTTCTGTGTTTCATCGTCAATAAGAAGGTCCAAGCTATACAGTAAACCTGAAGTGAAGCATCGGAATCTACAACTCAACTCACAGGAGAGGTTCAAATCATAGAAAGTTAGAGTGCCAGTCCTCTTGTTCTTAAGTCGGCATTGTGCCTTTTGTATTAAATTCGCAAGCAATCTCTGTGCTTCATCGTCAATAAGAAGGTCCAAGGGATACAGAAAACCTGAAGTGAAGCATCGGAATCTCAAACTGGACTCACAGGAGAGGTTCAAATCATAGAATGTTAGGGTGTCAGTCCTCTTGTACTTAAGTCGGCATTGTTTCACTTGTATTAAATTCGGATGCAATTTCTGTGTTTCATCATCAATAAGAAGGTCCAAGGGATACAGTAAACCTGAAGTGAAGCATCGGAGCCTAAAACTGGACTCACAGGAGAGGTTCAAATCATAGAAATTTAGAATGTCAGTCCTCTTGTACTTAAGTCGGCATTGTGCCTTTTGTATTAAATTCGGATGCAATTTCTGTGTTTCATCGTCGATAAGAAGGTCCAAGGGATACTGTAAACCTGAAGTGAAGCATCGGAATCTAAATCTGGACTCACAGGAGAGGTTCAAATCGTAGAAAGTTAGAGTGTCAGTCCTCTTGTACTTAAGTCGGCATTGTGCCTTTTGTATTAAATTCGGATGCAATATCTGTGTTTCATCGTCAATAAGAAGATCCAAGTGATACAGTAAACCTGAAGTGAAGCATCGGAATATAAAACTGGACTCACAGGAGCGGTTAAATCATAGAAAGTTAGAGTGTCAGTCCTCTTGTACCTGAGTCGGCATTGTGCCTTTTGTATTAAATTCGCATGCAATTTCTGTGCTTCATCGTCAATAAGAAGGTCCAAGGGATACAGTAAACCTGAAGTGAAGCATCGGAGCCTAAAACTGGACTCACAGGAGAGGTTCAAATCATAGAAAGTTAGAATGTCAGTCCTCTTGTACTTATGTCGGCATTGTGCCTTTTGTATTAAATTCTGATGCAATTTCTGTATTTCATCGTCGATAAGAAGGTCCAAGGGATACAGTAAACCTAAAGTGAAGCATCGGAATCTAAAACTGGACTCACAGGAGAGGTTCAAATCATAGAATGTTAGAGTGTCAGTCCTCTTGCACTTAAGTCGGCATTGTGCCTTTTGTATTAAATTCGGATGGATTTTTTGTGTTTCATCGTCAATAAGAAGGTCCAAGGTATACTGTAAACCTGAAGTGAAGCATCGGAATCTACGACTCAACCCACAGGAGAGCTTCATATCATAGAAAGTTAGAGTGTCAGTCCTCTTGTACTTAAGTGGGCATTGTGCCTTTTGTATTGAATTCGCAAGCAAATTCTGTGCTTCACCGTCAATAAGAAGGTCCAAGGGATACAGAAAACCTGAAGTAAAGCGTCGGAATCTAAAACTGGACTCAAAGGCGAGGTTCAAATCATAGAAAGTTAGAGTGTCAGTCCTCTTGTACTTAAGTCGGCATTGTGCCTTTTGTATTAAACTCAGATGCAATTTCTGTGTTTCATCGTCAATAAGAAGGTCCAAGGGATACAGTAAACCTGAAGTGAAGCATCAGAATCCTAAACTAAACTCACAGGAGAGGTTCAAATCATAGAAAGTTAGAGTGTCAGTCCTCTTGCACTTAAGTCGGCATTGTGCCTTTTGTATTAAATTCGGATGCAATTTCTGTGTTTCTACGTCGATAAGAAGGTCCAAGGGATACAGTACACCTGAAGTGAAGCATCGGAATCTCAAACTGGACTCACAGGAGAGGTTTAAACCATAGAAAGTTGGAGTGTCAGTCCTTTTGCACTTAAGTCAGCATTGTGCCTTTTGTATGAAATTCGGGTACAATTTCTGTGTTTCATCGTCAATACGAATGTCCAAGGGATACAGTAAGACTGCAGTGAAGCATCTGAATCTAAAACTGAACTCACAGGAGAGATTCAAATCATAGAAAGTTAGAGTGTCAGTCCTCTTGTACTTAAGTCGGCATTGTGCTTTTTGTATTAAATTCGGATGCAATTTCTGTGCTTCATCGTCAATAAGAAGGTCCAAGGGATACAGTAAATCTGAAGTGAAGCATCGGAATCTAAAACTGGACTCACAGGAGAGTTTCAAATCATAGAAAGTTAGAGTGTCAGTCCTCCTGTACTTAAGTCGGCATTGTGCCTTTTGTATTAAATTCGGATGCAATTTCTGTGTTTCATCGTCGATAAGAAGGTCCAAGGGATACAGTAAACTTGAAGTGCAGCATCGGAATCTAAAACTGGACTCAAAGGCGAGGTTCAAATCATAGAAAGTTAAAGTGTCAGTCCTCTTGTACTTAAGTCGGCATTGTGCCTTTTGTATTATATTCAGATGCAATTTCAGTGTTTCATCGTCAATAAGAAGGTCCAAGGGATACAGTAAACCTGAAGTGAAGCATCAGAATCTAAAACTAAACTCACAGGAGAGGTTCAAATCATAGAATGTTAGAGTGTCAGTCCTCTTGTACTTAAGTCGGCATTGTGCCATTTGTATTAATTTCGGATGCAATTTCTGTGTTTCATCGTCAATAAGAAGGTCCAAGGGATACAGTAAACTTGAAGAGCAGCATCGGAATCTAAAACTGGGTTCAAAGGCGAGGTTCAAATCATAGAAAGTTAGAGTGTCAGTCCTCTTGTACTTAAGTCAGCATTGTGCCTTTTGTATTAAATTCGGATGGAATCTCTGTTTTTCATCGTCAATAAGAAGGTCCAAGGTATACAGTAAACCTGAAGTGAAGCATCGGAATCTACAACTCAACTCACAGGAGAGGTTCAAATCATAGAAAGTTAGAGTGTCAGTCCTCTTGTACTTAAGTCGGCATTGTGCTTTTTGTATTAAATTCGGATGCAATTTCTGTGCTTCATCGTCAATAAGAAGGTCCAAGGGATACAGTAAATCTGAAGTGAAGCATCGGAATCTAAAACTGGACTCACAGGAGAGTTTCAAATCATAGAAAGTTAGAGTGTCAGTCCTCCTGTACTTAAGTCGTCATTGTGCCTTTTGTATTAAATTCGGATGCAATTTCTGTGTTTCATCGTCGATAAGAAGGTCCAAGGGATACAGTAAACTTGAAGTGCAGCATCGGAATCTAAAACTGGACTCAAAGGCGAGGTTCAAATCATAGAAAGTTAGAGTGTCAGTCCTCTTGTACTTAAGTCGGCATTGTGCCTTTTGTATTAAATTCAGATGCAATTTCAGTGTTTCATCGTCAATAAGAAGGTCCAAGGGATACAGTAAACCTGAAGTGAAGCATCAGAATCTAAAACTAAACTCACAGGAGAGGCTCAAATCATAGAATGTTAGAGTGTCAGTCCTCTTGTACTTAAGTCGGCATTGTGCCATTTGTATTAATTTCGGATGCAATTTCTGTGTTTCATCGTCAATAAGAAGGTCCAAGGGATACAGTAAACTTGAAGTGCAGCATCGGAATCTAAAACTGTTCTCAAAGGCGAGGTTCAAATAATAGAAAGTTAGAGTGTCAGTCCTCTTGTACTTAAGTCAGCATTGTGCCTTTTGTATTAAATTCGGATGGAATCTCTGTGTTTCATCGTCAATAAGAAGGTCCAAGGTATACAGTAAACCTGAAGTGAAGCATCGGAATCTACAACTCAACTCACAGGAGAGGTTCAAATCATAGAAAGTTAGAGTGCCACTCCTCTTGTTCCTAAGTCGGCATTGTGCCTTTTATATTAAATTCGCAAGCAATCTATGTGCTTCATCGTCAATAAGAAGGTCCAAGGGATACAGAAAACCTGAAGTGAAGCATCGGAATCTCAAACTGGACTCACAGGAGAGGTTCAAATCAAAGAAATTTAGAGTGTCAGTCCTCTTGTACTTAAGTCGGCATTGTGCCTTTTGTATTAAATTCGGATGCCATTTCTGTGTTCCATCGTCAATAAGAATGTCCAAGGTTTGCAGTAAACCTGAAGTGAACCATCGGAATCTAAAACTGGACTCACAGGAGAGGTTCAAATCATAGAATGTTAGAGTGTCAGTCCCCTTGCACTTAAGTCGGCATTGTGCCTCTTGTATTAACTTCGGATGCAATTTCTGTGTTTCATCGTCAATAAGATGGTCCTAGGAATACAGTAAACCTGAAGTGAAGCATCGGATCTAAAACTGGACTCACAGGAGAGGTTCAAATCGTAGAAAGTTAGAGTGTCAGTCCTCTTGTACTTAAGTCGGCATTGTGCCTTTTGTATTAAATTCGGATGCAATATCTGTGTTTCATCGTCAATAAGAAGATCCAAGTGATACAGTAAACGTGAAGTGAAGCATCGGAATATAAAACTGGACTCACAGGAGCGGTTAAATCATAGAAAGTTAGAGTGTCAGTCCTCTTGTACCTGAGTCGGCATTGTGCCTTTTGTATTAAATTCGGATGGATTTTTTGTGTTTCATCGTCAATAAGAAGGTCCAAGGTATACTGTAAACCTGAAGTGAAGCATCGGAGCCTAAAACTGGACTCACAGGAGAGGTTCAAATCATAGAAAGTTAGAATGTCAGTCCTCTTGTACTTATGTCGGCATTGTGCCTTTTGTATTAAATTCTGATGCAATTTCTGTATTTCATCGTCGATAAGAAGGTCCAAGGGATACAGTAAACCTAAAGTGAAGCATCGGAATCTAAAACTGGACTCACAGGAGAGGTTCAAATCATAGAATGTTAGAGTGTCAGTCCTCTTGCACTTAAGTCGGCATTGTGCCTTTTGTATTAAATTCGGATGGATTTTTTGTGTTTCATCGTCAATAAGAAGGTCCAAGGTATACTGTAAACCTGAAGTGAAGCATCGGAATCTACGACTCAACCCACAGGAGAGCTTCATATCATAGAAAGTTAGAGTGTCAGTCCTCTTGTACTTAAGTGGGCATTGTGCCTTTTGTATTGAATTCGCAAGCAAATTCTGTGCTTCACCGTCAATAAGAAGGTCCAAGGGATACAGAAAACCTGAAGTAAAGCGTCGGAATCTAAAACTGGACTCAAAGGCGAGGTTCAAATCATAGAAAGTTAGAGTGTCAGTCCTCTTGTACTTAAGTCGGCATTGTGCCTTTTGTATTAAACTCAGATGCAATTTCTGTGTTTCATCGTCAATAAGAAGGTCCAAGGGATACAGTAAACCTGAAGTGAAGCATCAGAATCCTAAACTAAACTCACAGGAGAGGTTCAAATCATAGAAAGTTAGAGTGTCAGTCCTCTTGCACTTAAGTCGGCATTGTGCCTTTTGTATTAAATTCGGATGCAATTTCTGTGTTTCTACGTCGATAAGAAGGTCCAAGGGATACAGTACACCTGAAGTGAAGCATCGGAATCTCAAACTGGACTCACAGGAGAGGTTTAAACCATAGAAAGTTGGAGTGTCAGTCCTTTTGCACTTAAGTCAGCATTGTGCCTTTTGTATGAAATTCGGGTACAATTTCTGTGTTTCATCGTCAATACGAATGTCCAAGGGATACAGTAAGACTGCAGTGAAGCATCTGAATCTAAAACTGAACTCACAGGAGAGATTCAAATCATAGAAAGTTAGAGTGTCAGTCCTCTTGTACTTAAGTCGGCATTGTGCTTTTTGTATTAAATTCGGATGCAATTTCTGTGCTTCATCGTCAATAAGAAGGTCCAAGGGATACAGTAAATCTGAAGTGAAGCATCGGAATCTAAAACTGGACTCACAGGAGAGTTTCAAATCATAGAAAGTTAGAGTGTCAGTCCTCCTGTACTTTAGTCGGCATTGTGCCTTTTGTATTAAATTCGGATGCAATTTCTGTGTTTCATCGTCGATAAGAAGGTCCAAGGGATACAGTAAACTTGAAGTGCAGCATCGGAATCTAAAACTGGACTCAAAGGCGAGGTTCAAATCATAGAAAGTTAAAGTGTCAGTCCTCTTGTACTTAAGTCGGCATTGTGCCTTTTGTATTATATTCAGATGCAATTTCAGTGTTTCATCGTCAATAAGAAGGTCCAAGGGATACAGTAAACCTGAAGTGAAGCATCAGAATCTAAAACTAAACTCACAGGAGAGGTTCAAATCATAGAATGTTAGAGTGTCAGTCCTCTTGTACTTAAGTCGGCATTGTGCCATTTGTATTAATTTCGGATGCAATTTCTGTGTTTCATCGTCAATAAGAAGGTCCAAGGGATACAGTAAACTTGAAGAGCAGCATCGGAATCTAAAACTGGGTTCAAAGGCGAGGTTCAAATCATAGAAAGTTAGAGTGTCAGTCCTCTTGTACTTAAGTCAGCATTGTGCCTTTTGTATTAAATTCGGATGGAATCTCTGTTTTTCATCGTCAATAAGAAGGTCCAAGGTATACAGTAAACCTGAAGTGAAGCATCGGAATCTACAACTCAACTCACAGGAGAGGTTCAAATCATAGAAAGTTAGAGTGTCAGTCCTCTTGTACTTAAGTCGGCATTGTGCTTTTTGTATTAAATTCGGATGCAATTTCTGTGCTTCATCGTCAATAAGAAGGTCCAAGGGATACAGTAAATCTGAAGTGAAGCATCGGAATCTAAAACTGGACTCACAGGAGAGTTTCAAATCATAGAAAGTTAGAGTGTCAGTCCTCCTGTACTTAAGTCGGCATTGTGCCTTTTGTATTAAATTCGGATGCAATTTCTGTGTTTCATCGTCGATAAGAAGGTCCAAGGGATACAGTAAACTTGAAGTGCAGCATCGGAATCTAAAACTGGACTCAAAGGCGAGGTTCAAATCATAGAAAGTTAGAGTGTCAGTCCTCTTGTACTTAAGTCGGCATTGTGCCTTTTGTATTAAATTCAGATGCAATTTCAGTGTTTCATCGTCAATAAGAAGGTCCAAGGGATACAGTAAACCTGAAGTGAAGCATCAGAATCTAAAACTAAACTCACAGGAGAGGCTCAAATCATAGAATGTTAGAGTGTCAGTCCTCTTGTACTTAAGTCGGCATTGTGCCATTTGTATTAATTTCGGATGCAATTTCTGTGTTTCATCGTCAATAAGAAGGTCCAAGGGATACAGTAAACTTGAAGTGCAGCATCGGAATCTAAAACTGTTCTCAAAGGCGAGGTTCAAATAATAGAAAGTTAGAGTGTCAGTCCTCTTGTACTTAAGTCAGCATTGTGCCTTTTGTATTAAATTCGGATGGAATCTCTGTGTTTCATCGTCAATAAGAAGGTCCAAGGTATACAGTAAACCTGAAGTGAAGCATCGGAATCTACAACTCAACTCACAGGAGAGGTTCAAATCATAGAAAGTTAGAGTGCCACTCCTCTTGTTCCTAAGTCGGCATTGTGCCTTTTATATTAAATTCGCAAGCAATCTATGTGCTTCATCGTCAATAAGAAGGTCCAAGGGATACAGAAAACCTGAAGTGAAGCATCGGAATCTCAAACTGGACTCACAGGAGAGGTTCAAATCAAAGAAATTTAGAGTGTCAGTCCTCTTGTACTTAAGTCGGCATTGTGCCTTTTGTATTAAATTCGGATGCCATTTCTGTGTTCCATCGTCAATAAGAATGTCCAAGGTTTGCAGTAAACCTGAAGTGAACCATCGGAATCTAAAACTGGACTCACAGGAGAGGTTCAAATCATAGAAAGTTAGAGTGTCAATCCTCTTGTACTTAAGTCGGCATTGTTTCTCTTGTATTAAATTCGGATGCAATTTCTGTGTTTCATCATCAATAAGAAGGTCCAAGGGATACAGTAAACCTGAAGTGAAGCATCGGAATCTAAAACTGGACTCACAGGAGAGGTTCAAATCATAGAAAGTTACAATGTCAGTCCTCTTGTACTTAAGTCGGCATTGTGCCTTTTGTATTAAATTCGGATGCAATTTCTGTGTTTCATCGTCGATAAGAAGGTCCAAGGGATACAGTAAACCTGAAGTGAAGCATCAGAATATAAAACTGGACTCACAGGAGCGGTTAAATCATAGAAAGTTAGAGTGTTAGTCCTCTTGTACCTAAGTCGGCATTGTGCCTTTTGTATTAAATTCGCATGCAATTTCAGTGCTTCATCGTCAATAAGAAGGTCCAAGGGATACAGTAAACCTGTAGTGAAGCATCGGAATCTAAAACTGGATTCACACGAGAGGTTTAATTCATAGAAAGTTAGAGTGTCAGTTCTCTTGTACTTAAGTCGGCATTGTGCCTTTTGTATTAAATTCGGATGCAATTTCTGTGTTTCATCGTTAATAAGAAGGTCCAAGGTATACTGTAAACCAGAAGTGAAGCATCGGAATCTAAAACTGACTCACAGGAGAGGTTCAAATCATAGAAAGTTAGAGTGTCAGTCCTCTTGTACTTAAGTCGGCATTTTGCCTTTTGTGTTAAACTCGGATGCAATGTCTGTATATCATCGTCAATAAGAAGGTCCAAGGTTTACAGTTAACATGAAGTGAAGCATCGAAATCTAAAACTAAACCCACAGGAGAGGTACAAATCATAGAAAGTTTGAGTGTCAGTTCTCTTGTACTTAAGTCGGCATTGTGCCTTTTGTATTAAATTCGGATGGAATTTATGTGTTTCATCGTCAATAAGAAGGTCCAAGGTATACAGTAAACCTGAAGTGAAGCATCGGAGCCTAAAACTGGACTCACAGGAGAGGTTCAAATCATAGAAAGTTAGAATGTCAGTCCTCTTGTGTTTATGTCGGCATTGTGCCTTTTGTATTAAATTCGGATGCAGTTTCTGTATTTCATCGTCGATAAGAAGGTCCAAGGGATACAGTAAACCTAAAGTGAAGCATCGGAATCTAAAACTGGACTCACAGGAGAGGTTCAAATCATAGAATGTTAGAGTGTCAGTCCTCTTGCACTTAAGTCGGCATTGTGCCTTTTGTATTAAATTCGGATGGAATTTTTGTGTTTCATCGTCAATAAGAAGGTCCAAGGTATACTGTAAACCTGAAGTGAAGCATCGGAATCTACGACTCAACCCACAGGAGAGCTTCATATCATAGAAAGTTAGAGTGTCAGTCCTCTTGTACTTAAGTGGGCATTGTGCCTTTTGTATTAAATTCGCAAGCAAATTCTGTGCATCACCGTCAATAAGAAGGTCCAAGGGATACAGAAAACCTGAAGTAAAGCGTCGGAATCTAAAACTGGACTCAAAGGCGAGGTTCAAATCATAGAAAGTTAGAGTGTCAGTCCTCTTGTACTTAAGTCGGCATTGTGCCTTTTGTATTAAACTCAGATGCAATTTCTGTGTTTCATCGTCAATAAGAAGGTCAAAGGGATACAGTAAAGCTGAAGTGAAGCATCAGAATCTAAAACTAAACTCTCAGGAGAGGTTCAAATCAAAGAAAGTTAGAGTGTCAGTCCTCTTGTACTTAAGTCGGCATTGTGCCTTTTGTATTAAATTCGGATGCAATTTCTGTGTTTCATCGTCGATAAGACGGTCCTAGGAACACAGTAAACCTGAAGTAAAGCATCGGAATCTCAAACTGGACTCACAGGAGAGGTTTAAACCATAGAAAGTTGGAGTGTCAGTCCTCTTGGACTTAAGTCAGCATTGTGCCTTTTGTATGAAATTCGGGTACAATTTCTGTGTTTCATCGTCAATACGAATGTCCAAGGGATACAGTAAGACTGCAGTGAAGCATCTGAATCTAAAACTGAACTCACAGGAGAGTTCCAAATCATAGAAAGTTAGAGTGTCAGTCCTCTTGTAATTAAGTCGGCATTGTGCTTTTTGTATTAAATTCGGATGCAATTTCTGTGCTTCATCGTCAATAAGAAGGTCCAAGGGATACAGTAAATCTGAAGTGAAGCATCGGAATCTAAAACTGGACTCACAGGAGAGTTTAAAATCATAGAAAGTTAGAGTGTCAGTCCTCCTGTACTTAAGTCGGCATTGTGCCTTTTGTATTAAATTCGGATGCAATTTCTGTGTTTCATCGTCGATAAGAAGGTCCATGGGATACAGTAAGCTTGAAGTGCAGCATCGGAATCTAAAACTGGACTCAAAGGCGAGGTTCAAATCATAGAAAGTTAGAGTGTCAGTCCTCTTGTACTTAAGTCGGCATTGTGCCTTTTGTATTAAATTCAGACGCAATTTCAGTGTTTCATCGTCAATAAGAAGGTCCAAGGGATACAGTAAACCTGAAGTGAAGCATCAGAATCTAAAACTAAACTCACAGGAGAGGCTCAAATCATAGAATGTTAGAGTGTCAGTCCTCTTGTACTTAAGTCGGCATTGTGCCATTTGTATTAATTTCGGATGCAATTTCTGTGTTTCATCGTCAATAAGAAGGTCCAAGGGATACAGTAAACTTGAAGTGCAGCATCGGAATCTAAAACTGTTCTCAAAGGCGAGGTTCAAATAATAGAAAGTTAGAGTGTCAGTCCTCTTGTACTTAAGTCAGCATTGTGCCTTTTGTATTAAATTCGGATGGAATCTCTGTGTTTCATCGTCAATAAGAAGGTCCAAGGTATACAGTAAACCTGAAGTGAAGCATCGGAATCTACAACTCAACTCACAGGAGAGGTTCAAATCATAGAAAGTTAGAGTGCCACTCCTCTTGTTCCTAAGTCTGCATTGTGCCTTTTATATTAAATTCGCAAGCAATCTATGTGCTTCATCGTCAATAAGAAGGTCCAAGGGATACAGAAAACCTGAAGTGAAGCATCGGAATCTCAAACTGGACTCACAGGAGAGGTTCAAATCAAAGAAATTTAGAGTGTCAGTCCTCTTGTACTTAAGTCGGCATTGTGCCTTTTGTATTAAATTCGGATGCCATTTCTGTGTTCCATCGTCAATAAGAAGGTCCAAGGTTTGCAGTAAACCTGAAGTGAACCATCGGAATCTAAAACTGGACTCACAGGAGAGGTTCAAATCATAGAAAGTTAGAGTGTCAATCCTCTTGTACTTAAGTCGGCATTGTTTCTCTTGTATTGAATTCGGATGCAATTTCTGTGTTTCATCATCAATAAGAAGGTCCAAGGGATACAGTAAACCTGAAGTGAAGCATCGGAATCTAAAACTGGACTCACAGGAGAGGTTCAAATCATAGAAAGTTACAATGTCAGTCCTCTTGTACTTAAGTCGGCATTGTGCCTTTTGTATTAAATTCGGATGCAATTTCTGTGTTTCATCGTCGATAAGAAGGTCCAAGGGATACAGTAAACCTGAAGTGAAGCATCAGAATATAAAACTGGACTCACAGGAGCGGTTAAATCATAGAAAGTTAGAGTGTTAGTCCTCTTGTACCTAAGTCGGCATTGTGCCTTTTGTATTAAATTCGCATGCAATTTCAGTGCTTCATCGTCAATAAGAAGGTCCAAGGGATACAGTAAACCTGTAGTGAAGTATCGGAATCTAAAACTGGATTCACACGAGAGGTTTAATTCATAGAAAGTTAGAGTGTCAGTTCTCTTGTACTTAAGTCGGCATTGTGCCTTTTGTATTAAATTCGGATGCAATTTCTGTGTTTCATCGTTAATAAGAAGGTCCAAGGTATACTGTAAACCAGAAGTGAAGCATCGGAATCTAAAACTGACTCACAGGAGAGGTTCAAATCATAGAAAGTTAGAGTGTCAGTCCTCTTGTACTTAAGTCGGCATTTTGCCTTTTGTGTTAAACTCGGATGCAATGTCTGTATATCATCGTCAATAAGAAGGTCTAAGGTTTACAGTTAACATGAAGTGAAGCATCGAAATCTAAAACTAAACCCACAGGAGAGGTACAAATCATAGAAAGTTTGAGTGTCAGTTCTCTTGTACTTAAGTCGGCATTGTGCCTTTTGTATTAAATTCGGATGGAATTTATGTGTTTCATCGTCAATAAGAAGGTCCAAGGTATACAGTAAACCTGAAGTGAAGCATCGGAGCCTAAAACTGGACTCACAGGAGAGGTTCAAATCATAGAAAGTTAGAATGTCAGTCCTCTTGTGTTTATGTCGGCATTGTGCCTTTTGTATTAAATTCGGATGCAGTTTCTGTATTTCATCGTCGATAAGAAGGTCCAAGGGATACAATAAATCTGAAGTGAAGCATCGGAATCTAAAACTGGACTCACAGGAGAGGTTTAAACCATAGAAAGTTGGAGTGTCAGTCCTCTTGCACTTAAGTCAGCATTGTGCCTTTTGTATGAAATTCGGGTACAATTTCTGTGTTTCATCGTCAATACGAATGTCCAAGGGATACAGTAAGACTGCAGTGAAGCATCTGAATCTAAAACTGAACTCACAGGAGGGTTTCAAATCATAGAAAGTTAGAGTGTCAGTCCTCTTGTACTTAAGTCGGCATTGTGCTTTTTGTATTAAATTCGGATGCAATTTCTGTGCTTCATCGTCAATAAGAAGGTCCAAGGGATACAGTAAATCTGAAGTGAAGCATCGGAATCTCAAACTGGACTCACAGGAGAGGTTTAAACCATAGAAAGTTGGAGTGTCAGTCCTCTTGCACTTAAGTCAGCATTGTGCCTTTTGTATGAAATTCGGGTACAATTTCTGTGTTTCATCGACAATACGAATGTCCAAGGGATACAGTAAGACTGCAGTGAAGCATCTGAATCTAAAACTGAACTCACAGGAGGGTTTCAAATCATAGAAAGTTAGAGTGTCAGTCCTCTTGTACTTAAGTCGGCATTGTGCTTTTTGTATTAAATTCGGATGGAATTTTTGTGTTTCATCGTCAATAAGAAGGTCCAAGGGATACAGTAAACTTGAAGTGCAGCATCGGGATCTAAAACTGGGCTCAAAGGGGAGGTTCAAATCATAGAGAGTTAGAGTGTCAGTCCTCTTGTACTTAAGTCAGCATTGTGCCTTTTTTATTAAATTCGGATGCAATTTCTGTGTTTCATCGTCAATAAGAAGGTCCAAGGGATACAGTAAACCTGAGGTGAAGCATCAGAATCTAAACCTGGACTCACAGGAGGGGTTCAAATCATAGAAAGTTAGAGTGTCTGCCCTCTTGTACTGAAGTCGGCATTGTGCCTTTTGTATCAAAATCGGATGCCATTTCTGTGTTTCATCGTCGATAAGAAGGTCCAAGGGATACAGTAAACCTGAAGTGAAGCATCGGAATCTAAAACTGGACTCACAGGAGAGGTTCAAATCATAGAATGTTAGAGTGTCAGTCCTCTTGCACTTAAGTCGGCATTGTGCCTTTTGTATTAAATTCGGATGGAATTTTTGTGTTTCATCGTCAATAAGAAGGTCCAAGGTATACTGTAAACCTGAAGTGAAGCATCGGAATATACAACTCAACCCACAGGAGAGCTTCATATCATAGAAAGTTAGAGTGTCAGTCCTCGTGTACTTAAGTCGGCATTGTGCCTTTTGTATTAAATTCGCAAGCAAATTCTGTGCTTCATCGTCAATAAGAAGGTCCAAGGGATACAGAAAACCTGAAGTAAAGCGTCGGAATCTAAAACTGGACTCAAAGGCGAGGTTCAAATCATAGAAAGTTAGAGTGTCAGTCCTCTTGTACTTAGGTCGGCATTGTGCCTTTTGTATTAAACTCAGATGCAATTTCTGTGTTTCATCGTCAATAAGAAGGTCCAAGGGATACAGTAAACCTGAAGTGAAGCATCAGAATCTAAAACTAAACTCACAGGAGAGGTTCAAATCATAGAAAGTTAGAGTGTCAGTCCTCTTGTACTTAAGTCGGCATTGTGCCTTTTGTATTAAATTCGGATGCAATTTCTGTGTTTCATCGTCGATAAGAAGGTCCAAGGGATACAGTACACCTGAAGTGAAGCATCGGAATCTCAAACTGGACTCACAGGAGAGGTTTAAACCATAGAAAGTTGGAGTGTCAGTCCTCTTGCACTTAAGTCAGCATTGTGCCTTTTGTATGAAATTCGGGTACATTTTCTGTGTTTCATCGTCAATACGAATGTCCAAGGGATACAGTAAGACTGCAGTGAAGCATCTGAATCTAAAACTGAACTCACAGGAGGGTTTCAGTACATAGAAAGTTAGAGTGTCAGTCCTCTTGTACTTAAGTCGGCATTGTGCTTTTTGTATTAAATTCGGATGCAATTTCTGTGCTTCATCGTCAATAGGAAGGTCCAAGGGATACAGTAAATCTGAAGTGAAGCATCGGAATCTAAAACTAGACTCACAGGAGAGTTTCATATATTAGAAAGTTAGAGTGTCAGTCCTCCTGTACTTAAGTCGGCATTGTGCCTTTTGTATTAAATTCGGATGCATTTTCTGTGTTTCATCGTCGATAAGAAGGTCCAAGGGATACAGTAAACTTGAAGTGCAGCATCGGAATCTAAAACTGGACTCAAAGGCGAGGTTCAAATCATAGAAAGTTAGAGTGTCAGTCCTCTTGTACTTAAGTCGGCATTGTGCCTTTTGTATTAAATTCAGATGCAATTTCTGTGTTTCATCGTCAATAAGAAGGTCCAAGGGATTCCGTAAACCTGAAGTGAAGCATCAGAATCTAAAACTAAACTCACAGGAGAGGCTCTAATCATAGAATGTTAGAGTGTCAGTCCTCTTGTACTTAAGTCGGCATTGTGCCATTTGTATTAAATTCGGATGCAATTTCTGTGTTTCATCGTCAATAAGAAGGTCCAAGGGATACAGTAAACTTGAAGTGCAGCATCGGAATCTAAAACTGGGCTCAAAGGCGAGGTTCAAATCATAGAAAGTTAGAATGTCAGTCCTCTTGTGTTTATGTCGGCATTGTGCCTTTTGTATTAAATTCGGATGCAGTTTCTGTATTTCATCGTCGATAAGAAGGTCCAAGGGATACAGTAAACCTAAAGTGAAGCATCGGAATCTAAAACTGGACTCACAGGAGAGGTTCAAATCATAGAATGTTAGAGTGTCAGTCCTCTTGCACTTAAGTCGGCATTGTGCCTTTTGTATTAAATTCGGATGGAATTTTTGTGTTTCATCGTCAATAAGAAGGTCCAAGGTATACTGTAAACCTGAAGTGAAGCATCGGAATCTACGACTCAACCCACAGGAGAGCTTCATATCATAGAAAGTTAGAGTGTCAGTCCTCTTGTACTTAAGTGGGCATTGTGCCTTTTGTATTAAATTCGCAAGCAAATTCTGTGCTTCACCGTCAATAAGAAGGTCCAAGGGATACAGAAAACCTGAAGTAAAGCGTCGGAATCTAAAACTGGACTCAAAGGCGAGGTTCAAATCATAGAAAGTTAGAGTGTCAGTCCTCTTGTACTTAAGTCGGCATTGTGCCTTTTGTATTAAACTCAGATGCAATTTCTGTGTTTCATCGTCAATAAGAAGGTCAAAGGGATACAGTAAAGCTGAAGTGAAGCATCAGAATCTAAAACTAAACTCTCAGGAGAGGTTCAAATCAAAGAAAGTTAGAGTGTCAGTCCTCTTGTACTTAAGTCGGCATTGTGCCTTTTGTATTAAATTCGGATGCAATTTCTGTGTTTCATCGTCGATAAGACGGTCCTAGGAATACAGTAAACCTGAAGTAAAGCATCGGAATCTCAAACTGGACTCACAGGAGAGGTTTAAACCATAGAAAGTTGGAGTGTCAGTCCTCTTGGACTTAAGTCAGCATTGTGCCTTTTGTATGAAATTCGGGTACAATTTCTGTGTTTCATCGTCAATACGAATGTCCAAGGGATACAGTAAGACTGCAGTGAAGCATCTGAATCTAAAACTGAACTCACAGGAGAGTTCCAAATCATAGAAAGTTAGAGTGTCAGTCCTCTTGTACTTAAGTCGGCATTGTGCTTTTTGTATTAAATTCGGATGCAATTTCTGTGCTTCATCGTCAATAAGAAGGTCCAAGGGATACAGTAAATCTGAAGTGAAGCATCGGAATCTAAAACTGGACTCACAGGAGAGTTTAAAATCATAGAAAGTTAGAGTGTCAGTCCTCCTGTACTTAAGTCGGCATTGTGCCTTTTGTATTAAATTCGGATGCAATTTCTGTGTTTCATCGTCGATAAGAAGGTCCATGGGATACAGTAAACTTGAAGTGCAGCATCGGAATCTAAAACTGGACTCAAAGGCGAGGTTCAAATCATAGAAAGTTAGAGTGTCAGTCCTCTTGTACTTAAGTCGGCATTGTGCCTTTTGTATTAAATTCAGATGCAATTTCTGTGTTTCATCGTCAATAAGAAGGTCCAAGGGATTCAGTAACCTGAAGTGAAGCATCAGAATCTAAAACTAAACTCACAGGAGAGGTTCAAATCATAGAAAGTTAGAGTGCCAGTCCTCTTGTTCTTAAGTCGGCATTGTGCCTTTTGTATTAAATTCGCAAGCAATCTCTGTGCTTCATCGTCAATAAGAAGGTCCACGGGATACAGAAAACCTGAAGTGAAGCATCGGAATCTCAAACTGGACTCACAGGAGAGGTTCAAATCATAGAATGTTAGAGTGTCAGTCCTCTTGTACTTAAGTCGGCATTGTTTCTCTTGTATTACCTTCGGATGCAATTTCTGTGTTTCATCGTCAATAAGATGGTCCTAGGAATACAGTAAACCTGAAGTGAAGCATCGGAATATAAAACTGGACTCACAGGAGCGGTTAAATCATAGAAAGTTAGAGTGTCAGTCCTCTTGTACCTAAGTCGGCATTGTGCCTTTTGTATTAAATTCGCATGCAATTTCTGTGCTTCATCGTCAATAAGAAGGTCCAAGGGATACAGTAAACCTGAAGTGAAGCATCGGAGCCTAAAACTGGACTCACAGGAGAGGTTCAAATCATAGAAAGTTAGAATGTCAGTCCTCTTGTACTTAAGTCGGCATTGTGCCTTTTGTATTAAATTCGGATGCAATTTCTGTGTTTCATCGTCGATAAGAAGGTCCAAGGGATACAATAAACCTGAAGTGAAGCATCGGAATCTAAAACTGGACTCACAGGAGAGGTTCAAATCATAGAATGTTAGAGTGTCTGTCCTCTTGCACTTAAGTCGGCATTGTGCCTTTTGTATTAAATTCGGATGGAATTTTTGTGTTTCATCGTCAAGAAGAAGGTCCAAGGTATACTGTAAACCTGAAGTGAAGCATCGGAATCTACAACTCAACCCACAGGAGAGCTTCATATCATAGAAAGTTAGAGTGTCAGTCCTCGTGTACTTAAGTCGGCATTGTGCCTTTTGTATTAAATTCGCAAGCAAATTCTGTGCTTCATCGTCAATAAGAAGGTCCAAGGGATACAGAAAACCTGAAGTAAAGCGTCGGAATCTAAAACTGGACTCAAAGGCAAGGTTCAAATCATAGAAAGTTAGAGTGTCAGTCCTCTTGTACTTAAGTCGGCATTGTGCATTTTGTATTAAACTCAGATGAAATTTCTGTGTTTCATCGTCAATAAGAAGGTCCAAGGGATACAGTAAACCTGAAGTGAAGCATCAGAATCTAAAACTAAACTCACAGGAGAGGTTCAAATCATAGAAATTTAGAGTGTCAGTCCTCTTGTACTTAAGTCGGCATTGTGCCTTTTGTATTAAATTCGGATGCAATTTCTGTGTTTCATCGTCGATAAGAAGGTCCAAGGGATACAGTACACCTGAAGTGAAGCATCGGAATCTCAAACTGGACTCACAGGAGGGGTTTAAACCATAGAAAGTTGGAGTGTCAGTCCTCTTGCACTTAAGTCAGCATTGTGCCTTTTGTATGAAATTCGGGTACAATTTCTGTGTTTCATCGTCAATACGAAAGTCCAAGGGATACAGTAAGACTGCAGTGAAGCATCTGAATCTAAAACTGAACTCACAGGAGGGTTTCAAATCATAGAAAGTTAGAGTGTCAGTCCTCTTGTACTTAAGTCGGCATTGTGCTTTTTGTATTAAATTCGGATGCAATTTCTGTGCTTCATCGTCAATAAGAAGGTCCAAGGGATACAGTAAATCTGAAGTGAAGCATCGGAATCTCAAACTGGACTCACAGGAGAGGTTTAAAAATAGAAAGTTGGAGTGTCAGTCCTCTTGCACTTAAGTCAGCATTGTGCCTTTTGTATGAA